>NW_022589707.1:59654942-59963461 GCF_004348235.1 Phoca vitulina
AAAGAAAAGAAAAGAAAAGAAAAGAAAAGAAAAGAAAAGAAAAGAAAGAGGAGAGGAGAGAGAGAGAGAGCAAGAGAGCGAGCAAGCGCCCAGACTGTCTTGCTACCCGGAAGAGTCCTCCGGAGCCTGCTCCTTTGGCTGGGTTTGGCAGATGCAAGCAGGTCCTGGATGACTCCTTGCCTTGTTCAGACGTTTCCCTAGGGTATCAATTTCCCCCAGACAACTCACATCATCTGCGGTCTCTGCATCGTGTCCTGGTGTGGAGAGGAGTACCAATGCGAATAGCCGGGCATGTAGCTGTTGGGGGGCATACTGACGCCCTTAGCTGAGGCAGAAACGTCCCACACTGGAGGCAGCGCCGGCGAGCGCGGCGACAGGGCCGCTGAGCCCGGGAGAGGGTCGCTCTCATGCGGGTTACTGCCCTGCTTCAGCAATTTCTTAAACTTAGAGCGTTTGTTCTGAAACCATATCTTCACCTGGAACGAAATGCAGCAGTGATCATTAGGCGTGGGAAAACATCGAGCCGGTGCCTCTATTTGAGGCTGTGGAAGCAATATCCAAAGAACAAAACAAAACCACAAATGCCAACTCCCCGCCTTCCTCCAGCTCTTTCTAGCCTCCTGTCCCCCACCCCGACCCAATTTACCAGGTATCTTGTCTGGATACCTGAAGTCGTTGCAACTCTTTCTTCAGTTGGATGAAAGCCTGGGTTTAAAACAGCAGTATAAATAAGAAGGAAGGCGAATAAGATAGCCAGGTTTAAAGTCAGAAGGAGGATCTTTAAACAGAGAACTTTGCAGGTGAAAGCCAGTTGAACACACTTCCTCTGATAGTCTGTTTTTGTATTTACTAACCCCCAAACCTGGCATCTCTATGCATGTACAGTGAGCAAATGACTGTGAACAGAGAAAAGACTGTACATTTATAACCAAATGCCTTGAATATACCTCTGCATATATTGCACGTGCATGGAGCATCTTTCTCCTGAAGGAAATATAGCCTCATAGTCCTGTAGGGAATAGGGATGATGCCTCCCTACTTCCCTACTTTGTATGTTGCTTTAGTCAAATTGTCCTGACAGGAGTGTTAGTGCAGTAGCTAAAAGTCAAAGGGCTCCTGAAAATTAAATGTGAATCAGGACTCTGGGATGGGAACATATCTAAGCTAACATCCCAGATCGACTTTATTTGAAGAAGGAAATTCTATGGTGCCGCTTCTTTCACCTTTAAAATTCCTTAGCCATACGAAGCTGCTTTTCCAAGAAGAATACAAGTTACTGAGTAGCAGGAATCCATTCACATCAAACCCCAAATATTTCCAGTGGCAATATGGCAAGAGAAAGCAGGCTGAATTGAAAAGAAGAGCTTAAGGGGCATCCGTTCTAAGGCACCACACAATCACCTACCAGCAAGAGTCTCATAAACCCTGGAGTCCCCATGCTGAAGATCATCCACCTCACATGAGGCCTACCAACCCATGCAGCTAAGTTAATTGACAAGGACAAAAACCACAGGTGATTGCAGCCTGGCTTTATGACCAGGGTCCTAATATACCTACTTAAGCCCCTTCCTGTGAAGTCTAAAATGCCCCATATGTCTTTCAAATTAGTGGGACAGGAGAATTCAGCAACTGTACTTAACTGAGGCTTCACCTGCTGTAATTTGGTGAGCATTCTTCTTTGATCTCCAACTCTGCCATTGCTCCCAAGTCCTGTACTCCAGGGATGTACCTCAGCCTGCACCAGCCAGTCCCCCAGGATGATTTAAAACATTGAGCACAGGGCTATCTTCAGAAAAAGCCACCTCACCTACCCTATGACGGATAGTTTGCACCTTGGTCCCTTTACTAAATCTTCTTGGAGCCTATACCCATTGGCTGCCCCCCCCCCCAACATTTCATTTCATAATTCTATGTCAATGAGTTGAAATCCTTATTAAGTCCCAGGACCCACAAATGGATCCTTAAGAAACATAGGTCTTATTCTGCCTCCTGGCCTGAACATCTTTTCCTCCTACATGTTTGTTCTCTTTCTTGTTGTTCTGCTCTGGAATAGGCCTCGATTAATTTATGAGTTTGGTCACCAAAGGACACTAGGCTGGGGTGGGGTCGCCGAGGGTTGGGAGGGTGTGCAAATCCAATCCAGCATTGACCAGGTCACTTATTCCAAACCGTGTTGTCCTGGAAAGTGCGTAATGGAGCAAAGGGATTTGTCAATAAGCTCCTTCCGTCCTTAGTTGACTAGGCCCAGAATTCCTCCTGATGCACTCCCTGCCCGATCTGTAAGCAGGGTCAGCACTTCAGGGATACCTGGGCTTCTCGGGAATTACCTGTGTTTGTGTCAGTCCTAAGGAAGCTGCCAGTTCAGCTCTCTCGGGAAGGGCCAGGTACTGAGTTTGCTGAAAGCGATGGTTTAAAGCCTGGAGCTGCAGGCTGGAATAAATGGTCCGAGGCTTCCGAATCTTTTTCCCTTTTCCATTGAACCGGATTTCCCCGTTTTCAATCACTGTGGTTTTTTGTTGATCTGCAAGCAGAAAATAGAGAGGAGCAGTCACCCGTGAGGCCCACTGCCGCAGCCTCCCGGAGCTTGGCCTGGCCTGCGCTGGGTCTCCCCAAAGCCCAGAAAGGATTTCTTCAAAGCGTCCCCACGCCACCCTGACCTCTCTGGGTTCACAGTGACCAGGTGCTTCCTGTGGGGGCGAAAGCGTCTTCCCGACCCTAACTCCGGCCCTAATAAAGTGCGGGGACTGGACCGCGGGAGCGCCCTGGACCCCGGGGCCAACAGCCTCGCTCTGCCGCAGCGGAGGCGGCGCCGGCCGCTCTCGGTGGCGCGCGGCGCTGCGGGGCGGTTGCCCTCGCCGCAGAACGGGGGGCCCTCGGCCTGGCTTTACAGTGCCTTAGGCTGTGCGTGAGCCACCCTGATGTTGATGCGGCCAGTTGACTTGATGTCACTAGCTCCAAGCCCGGTGCATCAAGACCCTCGGCGTGTTCGAAATGATTCTGAGAGGCACCGAAACCCCAAACAAAACACAACCAGCCGCTCAGACCAGCTCGGGAACGGGCTGAGCATCGCCTGGCAACTTTGAACCCCTCGGGGGCTGAGAACCGTCCGCCCGCGGCCCTTTGCTTCGCCTCTGGGAACAAAGGCGCAGCCAACACTGGATCGAAAACCCAGAGGGAGGGGGGCCTGGTCAGGGGTGGGGGGTGGGGGACATCTAAAAGCCCGCAGCAAAGAGCCCAATTGTCACCAGCTTAACCAGAGCTAGAGGCAACGTCAGCTTCCCTTCGGGTCACCGAAGCGCACCGAGCGCCACCCGCAAAGTAGGCCACTGGCCGCCCAAACTGTGTTGGGGAGCAAAACACGCTCCCCAGTTCCGGCCCAGAAATGTCCCCAGTTCTGCCAAACGCCGGTCACAGCCCGGAGGGGAGGAGGGAGGCTAAGGGCGCACAGACCCAGCGAGCCGGGGCGCGCAGTGCGGACCAACTCGTAGAGCGAAGCCAGCGCGGAGCCGGAGGCGCGGCTCGAGTGGCGCGCCGCAGACCAGCGAGCGAGGCGGGCCGCGCCGCAAGGAAGCCGAGGGTCGGCGGCGGCGAGAAGGGGCCCGGCTGGGCGGAGGCCGGCAGGCAGGCGCCAGGCGAGCGGGCGCGCACGAGGCCTGGCCGGGGGCGCGCCGGGCCGCCTGGGGGAGGGGGCCGGCGGAGGCCCGGGCGGTGAGGAAGTGCGCGGGGCGGGCGGGGTGGGGGGCAGCCGGGGAGGCGGGAGGCGGGAGAAGCGAGCTGCCCCAGCGGCCTCTCACCTGTGTCGTCCCCTCGCGTCTGGGCGGCCGCGCTGCTGTTGTGGTAGGACTGGAGGTAAGGGCTGTGCTGCGAGTGGCTCATGTACGGGTAGGCGGCGAGCGAGCGGTGGTTGTAGGAGTTGCCGCCGCCCGACGCGTAGGGCGAGCCGTGGTGGTGGTGCTGGTGGTGGTGGTGGTGCGAGCCGGCCGCCGCCGCCGCCGCCGCCGCCGAGTGCAGGCAGTGCAGAGGGTAATGCGCGCCTGCCATGGCCGGGGAGCTCTGCTGCGAGTGCGGCTGTGGCGGCGGCGGCGGCGGCGGCGGCGGCTGCTGTTGCTGCTGCTGCTGCTGCTGCTGCTGCTGCTGCTGCCCGAACTCCATGAAGGCGGATTTGGACGAGTCCTGGCCTTCCAAGCCGTCAGCCATCGTAGTCATGGTCATCATCAAAACTTTGGGGGCTGGAGAAAGCCTTCTCCCGGGTTTCCTCCACCCTCCCCCCACTTGGCTCGCGCCGCTGTCCCCTCTGCAGCCACCTTAGCTCTTGGGATTCTTGCAAAAAAAAATAATAATAATAAAAAAAAAATTTTAAAAGAGGGGGTGGAGGTGGTTCGCCCTCTCCCTCGCTCTTCTCTAATATATATATTTTTTAATATAAAGAGATATAGTGAGCAGGGCCTTGTTAACTCAAAGGGAGGAGGAAGGGGGAGGGATGGGAGAGGAGAGGGGGGAGGGGGGAATCTGCTCTCCCCCCCTTCTTTCCCCCCTTGGATTTTTTGGGGGCTGGTGCAGTTTAAGGCAGAGATTTTAAGGTGGATTCTGCGAAAGTTGCGCGTCTGCTTTCAGACTTGATGCAGACGCCACGAGTCGAATGGTTTGTCTCCAAAGGGCAGCGCCTCCCCATTGGTCAGTCGCCCGCTGACGTCACAGGCGCACGGCTTCTACTGGTGTGCGCGCGGCTCGCCGAGTTCTTCGCCTACCTTCGGCAACTCCAATCCCAGCCTCGAGCTGCAACCGGGGGCCGCGCGGCTCCGCGCGCAGGCCTGCCGGGGAGGGAGGTGCCTCCGCCCGGCGGGCCGCCGACGCCTCCCGCCGCAGATCGCGCCCCCGAACCCGGAGCCTCAGGTCCCAGTACCGCAGCCTTGGAACAGCCCGGCCGGAGGCCGCTCTCTCGCAGTCCCCTTGCACCCCAGCAGGCTGCCTGTTCTCAGAAGCAGTGCCCTCTGCATTTAAAGCGAGGCCCCCCTCCCTTGACCTCCTCTCCACAGCCCCCTCCCTCAGTCCCAGTGTAGTCCCGCGGGAGCGCCCTGTCACCGTGTATTTTTCTAGACGTACTTTATTGAAACCACAGAGGGAAGAAGACCCCCACACCTGGGCCCCATCCCTTGGTTGGGGGGGGTGTAAAGAAAAAGAAAAAGAAAAATCAGACCCTGTTTTGGCGGGGTTCCTGACGTTTCAGGCCGTAGTTCCTATATATTGAACAAGAAAGGGGGAGAATACTTTTCCCCCCAGAACGCAGCAGCCTGTTCTGAAAGCGAATCGTTGGAGGACTGACAGTAATGCATTTTTTCCTATTGAAAACAGAAGCTACTGTAATGCTTTCAAATATATGCAAATGATACATGCGGTTAGTGGTTTGGCAAATCTTGATTACAATATAAACTACCCAAGTAAAAGTGCCTTCGTCCTAAATTTGTCTCTCGATTACAATTCCAATTGATTTTATTTTATTGTCAACATTGTTAATGATAAAAATAGAGTCGTTTTACAGTTATTTTTACTTTCTGGAAGGAGGCAATTAGGGTTCTAATCAGGAATACACAAAAATCTCCCATGATTAACTGCAGTACTTTGTTCAAATTGCTGCTATAAAATTCAGAACAATTTGCCTGTAATGATTATGGACTGGGTTTATTTTGGGAGGTGGAATAAAAGTGGATATAGCATAAATTATCCTCTAATTATACACCAGTGTCGCCTCAATTATCCTCTTATCAAAATGGATGTCTAACTGCCGCATTTAGTTTCAATTCTCTCCTTTTTTTCTATAAAAAGAACTTCATACCTTGTTATTATTAATCCATTTATTATTTGCAAGGGGATTTATATCCGCACATCCAGGTGGTAGAACCACTTCTCTTTCAAAGATGGACTGGGGAAAGACATTAAGTTCAGAGCAGCCCAGGGCTGCGGATCTAGCCTTTCTCCCTCTAGTCTCCAGACCCACTCAGATCCAGGCAGCCAGCAGAGACAGCGGAGTCCTGGAGCGCAGCTCAGGCCCGGCCACCAGGTAGGAGAGCCGGACCCGGGACCAGGCGCCGAAGAGGGCAGGCCGGGGCCGCGCCAGGAGTCGGGTCCCGGGACTGCGGGGAGGCGCAGGAAGTCTGCACCGTCAGTGGGTCGGGACTGGGTGGGCACGACCTGCAGAACCCCCTGGGCTCGGCGCCAGCGTTCAGTCCGCGACTAGACCCAAGCCTCTGACCACACGGAGAAATGTACAATCTAACATCTCCAGGTCAACGTGTCTAGAGGTTGCAGGGACGAGTCTGGGTCTTTCTTTGGGGAAACTACTGGGACTTGTATGCACTCTGTTCTCTTGGACTCCGTAAGTTATGCGACCTAAGGAACCCGAGAAATGGACAGTTTATTGGTTCCGCTCGCCCCCGGAACTCCAGGAAAGGTGGCTGCAGAAATAGCCGCTTGGACTCTATTTACATACTGTGCGAAGCTCTGCAGCGGCGGCTTATGCTAATTGATTTTCCCAGCTCCCAGCCCGGGGTCTCCAGGCGTCGCCAGGCTAGTTTGCCTTTTTCTTTTTCTTTCCTTCCTTCCTCCCTTTTATCACAGAACCTGAAGCTCGCTGCCCGTGGGTTTTCTCCAGGGTTCTCAGGGCAACAGCGTATTACTCTCCTCTCCCCTCCCTTCCCCAGCCCGCCGCGCTTAACTTCTTGAGCCTCGGGAGCCGGTTCAGTAACTCTGAATTCATTTTTAAGTGGCGTGCCTTGTTCCCCTTCTTTTAACAAGAGGTGCACTTTAACACGCGAACCAGTAACCCGATCCACGCGTTTACAAATCGGCAGTGAATTAAAACAACAACAAAAAAAGCTTCAAGGAAAATGAAAGGTGGGCTGGGTAAGGGGGACATGTGTGTAGGGTGTGTGTATGGGGGGGCAGAGGGGAAGTCAGAAGAAGAAAAGGTCCCCCCCCTTCCCCAGCGGGCTCTCGGTGCACCCGGGCTTCGCGCCGAGCTTGTTTGTAATGTCCTCAAAGCTAGCAGGTAGACGTGGCAGTTTTATTGCTTTATACCCTGCAGCTTGCTGTTAACACGGTGAAGGCGTTTCTCTCCCCCCGCCCCCCAACCCCGTGCATGTCTCTGTTTCTCTCTTTATGCTCGCAGGTGCACCGCTTTCCTCGCTGGCTTCCCCAACTCTGGCCGCACCCGGAGCGGGTGGGGGTCGTGGCGGGACCGGAGAAGGTCCCCGCACTGAACACCAGATCCAGGGCTCAGCAGCCCCTATTTGCAATGGGTTCCCCCCCCCCTTGTTAATTCCCAAGAAAGCCTGAAGGGCTGGAATTGTCGGGGTTGTAGCTGCAGGGTTCTCATCCCACTCCCATTAGAGGACAAACCCCTAGCGCTGTGTTCCAGAGGAGCAAGTGTGCAGCTACACCGAGGTAGCAGTTGTCGCCAATGGGCAGGGTCCTGCTGAGCCAGACTGAGCTCAGTCAGTCAGGGGCTGGGGAGCGGAGCGGAGCGGGCGAGGGGTCCCTCCCGCCTTGGTTGAGTTCTCCGTGCGAGTGGCTGGATAGAATCCCCCACTGCTTGAGCGTCCGGCTTTCGGGCCGGTCCCGGGAATAGCCGGCCAGAGAGCTAGTCCGGCCCCACACAGTGTGCCAAGGTGGCGCGCAGCGAGTGGCTGCCACGTGTGGCCTCTGCCACCAGCCTCCTCCGCTCGAGGAGTTCGGTGCGCGGTGGCTGTGTGCCGCAGGGGCCGCTCCCCGCAGGCGTTTCTCTCCCGCTGAATCCTGCATCTCGGCTGCCGAGTCCTTCGCCCCGTGTCGTGGGCGGCGGTCATGAGCCGAGGCGAGTCACCCCTAGTTTGTTCTAGTCCAGCGCGCACCTCCGGCGCTTGTGAGAGGCAAGAACCCTCGGATTCTTCAGGGCCTCGCAGCGAAGGCGCACGCTTCGGGGGCTCCAGCCGCCCGCCGGGCCCTGGCTCCTACCTCTTTGTCTTGCCGGCTGGGGATCCCCGGCCAGCCCTTGGAGGTGGGAGGAGGTGGGCAGGCCAGTCCCTCGCCGTCTTTATCATTCAAAATAGAAGTCAAGCCGGCAATCTGGAGGAGTAGAAGGCCGAATGCTCTTTTAGATCCTGTAATAGGTGAGGGTCATATTCACTAAGGAGTGTTAGAAGGCCGACTTTGAGGCCTAAACTGCTTTTTGCTTTTACAGGAGTCGAGGTCTGGGGGCTTGTATTCTAGCTGTCAATGTTATTTAGAGAAAAATAACGATCGTCAATATAAGGCCGTGTGGGTCAAGGCGCCAAAGGCCGCTGTGGGAGGGATGGGGTCTCTGCGACGGAAATTCCCCTGCTGTTTTATCCCTGGAGGGGTGTTAGCCCGCTCCTTTTGACCAGGGAATGGGTTGGGTGCTGACGAGGGTTTGCAGCCTCTGCGCCCTGTAGAGGTGCATTCAACCTGGGCAGGGCCTGGTAGGGTTTGGTTGCTAAGTTGGGCTCAGTTATCACCTTAATTCTAAGGAAATTAGACCTCAATAAATAGCCTTTGAATTCAAAGAAATAACTCGGTATTGATTTACATAGCCATGCTAAGAACCCCCTTCTCAAGCGGAGACATTGGTGGAAAAAAATTCCTGCTAGTCTTTTCCCCATTCATTGTAAAATTCTGTTTGTGTACTTGTGTAGGGAAAGGGTGCTTTATATCCTGGAAACCCAGGCACTCTTTTCCCTTCCCCAACCCACACACCTGGGAAAGCTTGGGAGTGGAGCAAGAGAGCTGCCTCTTTCCCTTTCTTAGCCCAAGTCAGTGATGTTATGTTCAGGGGTAGGCAAGAGTATCAGACTATGCAAGAAAGCACTAAGATTGTGACATTATTTTCTCTAGTTACAAAACATAATGTCCATATTAACACCCTCCCCTCCCAGGCTCCCCAAAAGCGAGCTAAAGAGTGGGCCCTGTTTACTCCACACCCAGAAAAAAGGTCACTAAAGTCTGGAAACAACATCTGCCTCATCTCTCCAGTCCAGAGTCCCAAGAACAGGTGACTAGGATGCTCCAACATGGATGGCACTGGCCCACCGGGGTCAGTGATGCTCACTGGGAGCTTCACAGACTTTTTGTAGACTGTTCAATTTGGAGAATATTAATTAAACATGTTCTAGCCTAGAGGCTCCTGCTCTAGGTCTTTTCAAACTTGGGCTCCAGGGAAGTTACAAAAGCAAAGCCAACCAGGTTCTCAAATTCAACACCTTTGCCTCTCCTGGACCCCATTCCCAGACTGTGAGAGCATCCAAAGCTTTCGTAACAGAGGGAGCCAATATGCTGGGCCTACAACAGATTCAAGAGGCAAAACAACACATGTTTCTACCACCCTCAGTTTGGGGACTGTATACAGAAATCTTCCCTCCCTCCCTCTCTCCCTCCCTTCCTCCCTTCCTTCCCTCCCCCCCCCATTTCTTTCTCTTTTATCAAGCATAGGACCCCACTCCCTAATACACAGATATTCTTCTTTCTGTCAGTCCAGGGGAAAAAAAAAAAAAAGAACTCAATAGTGTTTAAACATTTAGATTAACACAAAAATAAGTAGTGGTATTTATCTTTTTAACCTGTTGGATAAACCAAGGCTGACACCCCCCCCCCCATATTTGCCCTGCTGGGAAATGTAGCAGGGCAAAAGGGGAGGGATAGGGTGTTAGAAGTCAGCTTTAATCAAGCCCGTCTTTGGAAACTAGGACCTCCTGACCATTGGAGGATCAGTGCGGCCCTGGAGAGGCCAGGAACAAGCAGCAACAGGAAATGGCAGACTATTTTTAGGAAAATAAGGAGTTAATATAGCTGGCCAAGCCTCTTCCTAAATGCCTCGAAGCATCCTCTGTTTTAATTTCTTCATCCCTTCATCAGCAGTAACATAACAAAGTCACAGCAAACGCCTCAACATGAAGGGAGAGCCAGGGCTTAGGACAGCTCTTGAGGAAAACCTGGGGTGGAAAACATCCTCTTGCTATCATGTGAACTCTTAGAAGCTTCTCTTGTTACAACAGAAAAAGAAATCAAAACCATTTCTCATTAGAGCTCTCTCTAGTTGTACCTGACTACCTTGTGATTTTCATATTCATGCCTATTCATAGGCACTTCATATCCCCTTTATTTTATAACCTCCCAATAAAGGGAAAGGTAATTTATTAGATTTTTAGCAGAACTTTCCTTAGGGGGCAACCTATTGGAAAGCTCTTAGACATGAGGGGGTTGTTTATTTGTTTGTTTGAACCCATTCTCTCATCTGTGCCCTTTCTCTTTTCTTTTGTTCAGAGCAAATCCTTTCTTACACAACTGTAGGAGAAAGAAAGCCCCCTTTCCATCCTACCCAGGGGAATGAAATAGTATTCTTCTGTAGGCTTCAGTAATTTTGTGCAGAGAGTCCCCTCCGTCTCTGCCAAGTGAGGCTCCCTGCCCCACCGAGCTCAAAGCCTTTGCTTCTTTAAATACTCACTGAGAGTTGTGTCCATTTTGGATACATATTTGGGTTCATATTTGAGTTTGCCATTTTTCTTCCCACATGCTTTGTGGAGAGGGAGACAGAGAGAGTCGAGAAGCAGGGAACATACAAAGGGAATTGAAGAGAGCTACAAGAGAGTGAACAAGAGAGAATGAGTGTGCATCTGCTTCATTTGGAGAGTACCACTCTTCATTTTCTTCTCCATCGAATTCTCTAGAGACCGCTGCCCCATGATGTTAGTTGCACAGCTAATAAACCCAAGTCTGACACAAGCAGCCCGCTCTGCTCACGGGGCTGGGGGCTGGCTGGACTCAAATACCTAGCGCCCAGGGTCAGTGCTCTCCACTAGACCTTTCTCCCCATCTCCTCCCCACCCCTTAGCCTGCTTTCCCCTCAAACACCTAGGGCATCACGTCGCTCCCTCTAACAGCTGCAAAGCCGAAGGAGGAGGACCCTTTAAAAATTACAAAGGAGGTCACCCTCCCCCGACAAATGAATCCTTTTAAGAACGAGCCTCTGGAGGCTCAAAGGTCTTGGGCCCAAGAGTTAAAAAGCGAGCATAGTTTTTCAGGATTTCAGTGCAGCAGTCCCAAACAGACAGGCAGGCGTCCAGGGCTCTCTTTGGGGCTGGGGTGAAAGAAAGGACGGGGGAGGGCAGGAGCCGGGAGGGCGGGCAGCAGCCGAGGGCGACAGGAACGCCCGCGTCCGCAGCTGGCTCCCACGCGCCGCTGTCTGCGGGGAACGGGGGGCCGGATAATGGAATTCAGGAGGCAGAGATCCTCCAAGAGCCAGCCACTGTCTTGTACAGATTTGTAGAGAAACCCTCACTGTAATTAAAACCGTACAGTCAGATTAATTCAATGTGTTGCTCGGCAGCGTTTTTAATAGTAAAAATCCGCTCTAAAATTGAATTAGGGTCGAAGAAAATTTCTGCGAGACTTGCTGGATTTGCCAGCTTTCATTGAAGCCAGCCCGAGCTGGACTTTAGCGGTGGCTGCCCAGTGTCGCCCCCTCCCCCTTCCGAGGCCCGAGACTGGGGTGGGATGGGGGAGGTGGAGGTGGGGGCGGGGGCGGGGGCTGATCGACACGGGGTGCCAGTTTGGGCTCCACCTGGGAGGCCCGAGCCAGGCCCAGACGCAGCTCAGGGCCTGCGGTTACCCCTCTGATCGCCGGTTCCGGGGTTCTGCAGACTTTTGACACCCGGGACTCCTCCTCCCCACCCTTTCTCGAAGTTCGCGGCTCAGGTAGGGTCCCGGGAAAGAAGAGAGCCCTGCTGTATCTTGAAGCAATTTCCCACTGCGTGTTCCCGCGTGTGGCAGAGGTTGGAGCCCTCCCTGTTTGGACGCTGGAGTGACAGAAGAAAGTTGTCGTTCTTTCCACTCACCCCCACCCCCATTCCCCTTTCACTTCTTGAAAGTCTTCCAAAAATTAAGAGTAATATTTCAAGCGCGCTGTCAAAATGTCTCCCAAGCTTTGATTTGGCTTGCCGCCCCCCTTTTTCTCCCTTCCCACCCCTTATCCTTTGCATCTCAGTGGTTGTGAAATAAACGTTAGTATTATTAAGCGTTTCCCCTTTAAGGTTAGACACCTTAGAGCTGAAAACTTGCGCCAAAGTTCCTAGAAGAAGTGGCGGCTGAGTGCTAACGGAGAAGCTCTCACAGCAGACCTGCAGGAGTGCGGGTGGGGGATGGGTGGAGGAGGGAGGGCTGAGGGAGCTGGACCCCGCACTTTCCCGAGAATAACCCGGTTTTCAGGGGCGCAGAAATGGTCCCAGTTGCCTCCTTCCCCCAAGGACTTAACAAAGCGCGCGCGCCTGCACACACACACACAACCTGGGACGAAAATTCCCTAACGAGTTAGTCATATCATCAGGCCTGAGAAAACAAAAACTGCTGTGGGTCCCTGCTCCTCCGGCAACATGCGCAGACGCTTTAATTGCCGCAAATTGTCACTCTGTCCCCTTTTCATTTTCTCGCTCCTTCGTTTATTTTTAGTACACTTCAAATGCCTACACACATCCCTAGTAAGGAGAGCGCGGAGCAATTATTGCCTTTGCCTTCGGGGCCTGCTTTGCCAATCATTGAATGGGGATGGAGTAAACAGGGCGAAAAGCGAAGCGCGTTATTGGTCTTGCTTATTTCAGGTGGAGGGCGGTAAATAACTCTCCCTACCGCGCCACCCCCTCCTCGTTTCTTGGGTCCCAATTATCTAGAAGAGAGGAGATGCGCCTCCCTCCCTCCTCCTCCCCATCACACCCCACCCCATGTGAGCCAAGTTTTACTAGAATCCAGCAAATCCCGCCAGAATTGGCGGGTTCCTCGGAGAGTAGTTAGGAAAAGAGAATTCCACAGGGACCCAGCTCTTAATTCTGTACTGAATAGAAAGACGCAGCGTGCGCAGGCACCTTCCCCGCCCCCAGGCAGGGAAACAGGGCCCTTTTTCTCTGAGGGCTACACCAGTGATAGATGCCCCCAGGTAGGTTATAGAGAACCCCCCGGGGGTCCTTCCCGTCTAGAGAAGCTTTGAGGTTGGGTTGGAGCAGTTTTGGACAGTCTGTTAGGACGGCTATCGATCAACATTGCTGTTGTTGTAAATATTAGCCAGGAATTCTTAGAGGTGAACTTTAAATTTCGAGATGAAGTGTTGTCTTGAATGGTGTTGAGGCCATCCTGCACCCAGCGCCTCTTCACTGTCTTTGCTGGGACCGACGCAGCGGTCCGGGGTGGGGAAGGAGGCAGGTGTCTGTAGCAGCAGCCGAAGGGGGTATCTGGCGTCCTGCAGAGGGATCCGAAACAAATCAGTGCGGGATTAACTTGTCTGTCTGCTGAATTGTCTCCAACTGCACGAGCTGCGCGGGCCGCGCCTGCCCGGGCGGGTTCGGGTTACTCGCGCGTCCTGGGCGCGCTGTCTCTTCCGTGTCCCGGCCGGGGCTGGCGGGCCGGCCCGGGACCTGGCGGGCGCCTGGCCGGCTTGGCAGGACGTTTTAAAAGAACGCCGCGAGTATGAACTGCTCCATTCTCTCACACACACACCCTTCCTATTTCTTTTTTTTAATGAAAACATTTACAAGAAATCTAATTTCAGATTGTGGAAGTAAATTTCATGCTAGGATGTATTTTACAAAACATGTAATCTTTCGGGCCGAAGACGTTTAATTAAAACCATACTTTGACAAGTTGAGTTTCAAAGCGAATTCACACCAGCGCAGAAGGCTAATTCATATTCAAGATGCAGCCTGTAATCCATGTTGTTTGAAAACGCCAGCCAGAGCAGCGCGCGCTCGATCTGCTCGCTACCTCCCCAAGGGCCCGAGGGCTCCAGAGTCCTGGGCTTGGTCCAGAGCCTCTCACGCTAAGCCGCTCTCCTGCGGACTGGCTTGGTTTCGCTGCCTGGTCTTGAGGAGATAGGGGAAAGCTTCCTGGAGCACCCTCAGTGTCCTTAGAATAACCCCTGCCGGATAATGGTGGTGGGGGTTGTGGGATGGGAGTGGTCCCAGACCCTGGAGACTACACCGGGGAGTAGGCAGGGGCAGACCTGGAGTCAAGGCGCCTCAAGAAGTCTCAGTGGAATTGAGAGTCCCAAGCCCCCTCGCCTCCCGGACTGACCTGCTAGAGAAAAGGGAATCCTCCCCACCCCCCCACACCCGGCCAAATCTCCATTTCTGATGACCCAAAACAGGAAGGGGTAGGTTTGTCCTGCTCCAGCTGATCTATGGGGCATCTCCCTCAGAGTCCTCACGGAGGAGGTAGTGTTGGCTTCCGTAAGCCTTCACAGTGTCAATTGCATTTTTGTAGTCTCAATAATCTTCCTCCTTACCCTCCTTTGCCATTTCCCCATAAATTGACCAGTCCCAACTTAATTAAGAGTGGTACAGCCCCACGTGGGAAGGACATGCTCCTAGCTCAGCTGGTTTACCAGCAAGCCCTACTGGCACAGGGTGCTAACGGCCAACAGTGTCTGTTGGGAGGGCAGGAGCCAATAGGTACCCTAAGGTACACACTGATGGTAGACAAAGTGACTGTAAGATAGTCTGGGTTAGAGCTGAGGATGCCTGTAAACTGCAACTCCAGAGGCTGAAGCTGTGGCCCAGGCAGGGTTCCAGGTCATTGTCCTGGGTCTACAACTCGGTGTTTCCCTCCTGACCTCCAGCCTGCTGGTCTTTTCTTCTCTTAGAGGTGACAGTGAGTTGTCATTGAAGTTAGACTCATGGCTGATCTGAAACCTGTCTCAAGAAAGAAGTTGGGACATGAATTTGAGACTTATGTTGGTTCAATTTTACTCAACATGCTCAAGAAGAAAAACCTTTTATTGCAGTCCCTCCCAAGACAGGGAAGGAGGATTTTGTTTCAACTGAGGACAGTGAAAATTATTGATGGGCTGATGGACTTTCTTTTAGGTCTATAGTTCCTTTCAAATGCACCCTTATTTTCCATAAAGCACAAAGATAAGTCAATTATAAGAAAAAGCCTAAAATCTAATGTTCAAGAAGGATTGTAAACAACATGGCTATCCCATCTTGAAGCCTCTTGGTTTTATTGGGCCAGCTTAGGAGAAAGCTTCATTTTTGCAAAGACAATCCCCATACACAATCGTGATAAAGTTTTTTGCTCTTTACAGGGACTACCAACTGACATTTCTGGTTTCAGTGAGTATCTCAGAAAATAGACATGGATGATGGCACCTAAATGCTTACCAGTATGCCAACTTAATACTTATTGGTCAAATAATATTGATCTTAGGTGAAAAAGTCAGACCTTGAAGTCACTCTAGCGCCTTGCAGTTTGGAGGGTTGGTTGGGGTGGGACTCTGGTTCACACTCTCAAAAAAAAAAAAAAAAGTTATGTGATGATTGTAGGCCTGGAGGATGAGAAAGAAAGACCTAAGAGACAAACAGAGGCACGGCTGGAATGGTTTTACCATTGTTTGAGCTGAGCACTAAAAAGTATGTACCTGACCCAATGCATTTGAAGCCTAATCCTATGTTGGAGACTTGTGAATTACACAAAAGGGGAGAGGAACTGCACATAATGATCCCCACCTGTTTTATTTCAGTGATAGGAACAAGCAGTTTTCCTGTCACAGACAGGAGCGCTCTCAGGGGTGTTGGAGGCCCATTTGTGGGCAGTAATTCTGGCAGGGATACATGGTGGGAAGAATACAGGGTGGTTGGTAACTGTCAGGAGGGTGCTGCAGAGAGGGCAGGCAGCAGTGTTGGTGTGCAGAAGGGGCAAGATAGGTAATATTTCCCAGCTGGCCCACCCCTTCTGCAGCCCCAGAGAATCAACCTCATCGATTCCAGCCTCAGAGCTTGGGTGGAGGTGAGGGAGGCCCAGACAGGGAGGAGATTTATGTCACTTCTTTACCTTTCTAGTTCCCTCTGCCCTTCTATAATTAGCCCCATTTCGCAGATGTGGGAGCTAACACATGGACATCAGTACACAGACCACTTTGGTGTCTGGGAAAGGGAGAAGGATGGCATGCAGGTGTTCTAGCTTCCCATCTCCCAGGCAAGCGTGGGGGCTGGAGATGGGAGTGGGGAAGGAGTTGGGTTTGGGGTTGTCTTCCCAAGCCAGGCTTGTACAGAAACAGGTAATGTTTCTGTTTCTGAGGCTCATTCGGCCAATAAAGTAGGTGGGATTTTCATGTGACAGAAAAGGCTCGAGAGAGTCAACGTCGGGCAAATCTGAGGGCTCTGAAGGCAGCAGTCCCAGGATTTCTTGACTTCCCGCCAGTGTTCTTTGAACAGACTCCTTTCTCCTGTCTTCTAACTTTCTCTTAAATTCTGAATACTTTAACCCTTGCTTGTAGTAAATGTATTTGTAGTTCTAAAATGTGTCTATTTCCCACAGAAATCTAGCGTGCCAAGGCGAGAATCGATATTAAAATACCCTTTTTATTTTTAAAGTGGGTTTTAAAGGCCTATTGTGGGGGAACCGAGATGTCAATGTGACCCGGAGGCGCAGTTGAGATCGGGATTCTATTGGCTGCCAAGGCAGGGCCCAGGCTCTGCCACCGTTGGCTCACGTGTGAGCCTTATCATGCAAATCCGAAGGCTGGGGCATGCGCACTGCATGGGGGGGTGGTGGCGGGAGTACCCGCCTTCTTCTCTTAGTTGGGACCAAGACTTCCAGATGCGCAATAATTAGGTTTCCTCATTAAACAAAGGTTTCCCCATCATTCCCCTCCTCCCACCGTTCTCAGCCGCCAGAACTCCTTACAAACCAAGCTGATTACCCGTCCCCGTCCGCCCCGCCCCGCACGCCCCAATCTCTGATATCCAGACTTCGGTCTACCGCTTCTACCTGTTAGGGTCTCCCCTTATTCTAGGGTCCTTTACATACCTCTCCATTATTCTTTTTTCTTTGCAAAGGCCAACTTTAAAGGATATTAAGATCTGATTCTCTCTTCATTTTAGGTCCCCTCCCTCATCTCTCCCTCTCAAAGAGAAAATTCCCTAGCGGTTGGTCTGACAGGAAGAGTGTCAACATCGCCGCTCCCCATTCCTTTCGGCTTCGACCGTCTCCACCCCCATTCCACCCCCACCCCCCGCCATGTGGGTTTCCGTCCAAAGTGCAGGAGCGCTGATGGACCAAGAACTTGATGGGCACTGGAGCCAGTCACCAGTCAAGCTGGACCGCACACCCCCAGGCACCAGTCCGGGCCGCTAAGAAGCTCAAGGGCAGCACCTGCGAGCCCGCCTGCGTGCGTGTGGGCTGCGGCTCTACCGCTCCGAGCCCCCACCTCTCGCGAGAAGCGCGTGACTCAGGGAACGCCTGCAGGGGTGTCCTCTAAACCTCTCCAAGACCCCCTATGCGGGCACGGGGACCCCAGGGATCCAGCTCCTTGAACAGAATGGCCTTTTCTGGAAAGGGATCTCAGTGGGCGAGAAATAGCCACCATTACGTTCAAAGCCTCCCGCGGGAAAGCTCCGTGACTGTGCTCAGAGCTCTGGCCGACCCGCGTGCGGCGTCGCGCGGAGGACCGCGCCCACACGCGCTCCCGGAATCGCAGTGAGCTCGTTCTCCCTGGCAGAAGCGGGCACCGCTCCTCCGGCTTTCAATTACTCTCAGCTTACCTGCAGGGCGAACAGATTTGTATTTTTCCACCAAAAACCCTCTTGCCCTGGATTCCCCCAGATTCCCCCTTCCCCCTCATCCGACCTCAGCCCAAAGAAGGGCGAGATAGCCGTTTGATTCTTTGATATGACACAAATAATTGTTGCATCATGTAACTTCCTGCATCTTGGTTTTAATTTGCAGTGAACCAAACAAAGATATTTGCAATTTTAAAATAAGCACTCGATTTAATAAATGGGAACATTGTGCAGGGAAGACTATGCACCCCCCCCCACCCCCTTCAGAAGACGTTATTAGCTCTGACAGCATGCCGCTCAGGTTTGCGGAGAGGATTTTGTAAAGGGATGACAGACAGGAAGGCCAGCAATCATGGGCTCCTTGGGCTGAAGCTTTTTTTCTTTCTTTCTTTCTTTTTTTTTTATCAGAATGTTCTGTTCGATGCCATTTATCCTTGATGATAGAAAATTGCGCTGTTGCCAGGACGCTGCTGCTTGCCGCTGAAATAGAGGGCAGGAGCCACATTTCCATTTTCCGGCTTGAAAGCTATTCAAATGAATTTGTGTGTGTGGGGGGGGGACGTCTAGCGATAAACAAATGAGAATAAATCGAGTTCCCCTTTCCATTCTTTCCTTTAAATGGGTAGCTCTTCATTTCCGATATAAAGATTTTTGTTCATCAGTGTTTGGGAATACTTGGGAGATAGTGTAAGCCAACGTACAATTTATTTTGATGTTCTTAAAGTGACTAACCACATAAACATTAAAAAGAATGCATGTCTAAACATATATAAAGTATAAGGATTATATATACATATATCCCGTACATACATACCTTCACACATTCCAAAATACAATGGAAGATACACTCTTTCAGCAGAGTTTCAATCGAATATAATTTGCAAGCAATGCTAGCTGTTGGTAGTTACGGGCTTCTTACTCGTGTAGATATAGGAATTGTTAGATGGGATCATTTTTAAAGCCCTCCCCCATGTTATATATTTCAGAATGTCATATAGTTTAATTACCCTGTAGGTCTTAACTGATTTAAGCACCCTCCCCTCCCAAAAAATTGATAAAAGTCACCCTTTGTTATGGGCTTCTCTCAAGTTAATTTTCCAAATTTACCTTTAAAGTTTTCTAAGTTAGCAAATACCAGTCAGAAGAGTTGGTGCACCGAACTTCTAACCGATGTGAAAAGAAGAGGCTGGAGCCTGCACTTCCCTTCCTTAGAATTTCGATTTTCTGCTTAAAGAGATCATATATTAATAGGAACTTAAGGAATCATGTTCAAAATATGAAATTTTAAAAATGAGAATTTAAAAAACAGCCCATGAGAATATGTACATAAACATTAGCAATGTCTTGACAGAAACTGTAAAACTTGTAGGACTCCCACTGCGTTTTAATAACTAAATAACTTTTACTGAATTCTATCTAACTCGAACGTTTTGTTTCAAAGTCAGATACCGCGGTTAGAAAATTTTCAGCAATATAAAGTCTTAAAATGCTGCGACTAATTGTATTTGAGATTTCAGCTGGTACTTTAAGCTTCGGGAAAACAAAAAACACCCTGCAATCTTTTAAAACAACATTTTAAAAATGAATTGTGAGTCCCTAACTACTATCCTTTTAGCTACAGGATGGTTTGCGAGTGATAGGCCACCGCTGTGCAGACCGGGGCTGCAGAGAGAATAATACTGTAAAAACAGAGAGTGAGAGGCGGAGGGTGAGTTGGTACTGATGTCCGGACTTTTCCAGTAGAATTTTCGGGCAATTCCCTCAGCCAGCCAGGATTCCTAGTTACCATTCCCGAACAATCTTTACTCAAATGAAAATGTCCTTGTTAACAAATTAGCATGATAATGAGAAAACAATTATCAACACCGTCAGATCTAGCTAAATAAAGCAAGGAAACGCCTAGGAAAGTCCACTTTGCCAGTGTTTGTTGTGATTAAAACAACTGGAGGTGAGTGTAGCGTGTTTAGGCACTGAAGGAGATTCCTCCCCTTCCTTATCTTGGCCCTGGGAATTGTGTTCAGGACAAAAAGCTTCACCAGCAGGCTGCTTTTCCAGTTGAGGCAATTCACCAGGTTCCTCATTGAATTCCCCCTCCAGGTAGGAGCTTGGGGGCGGGCAGCGGGAGTCCGGCGCCGCCAGGACGCAGAGGCGAAGGCTGGAGCGCTGGGGCGGGGCTGCGGGGACTGCAGCAGAGGGGACCCCAGCCCCGCACCCCTTGCCCTGGAAGGAGCCTGACTTCAAGCTCCCCACCGTTCCGCACCGGACGGGCGTAATGGACGTTACGCAAAAGGAGGTGGAACCTCCTTGGGTGTCAGGGCGGGGATGCGCGCGGGAAGGACCCCGAGTCGGGTCCTATCTAGACCTTTATCCCGGGGTCTATTCTGCCGAGTCTTCTTCTCCAGTCACTTCCCGGGCTTTGGCCACGTAGCGTGGCTGGGTTTGGAGGGTGAAAGGGAAGTGGTGAAAGGAAAAAAATGGTCTTCGAGCGCTGACCTAAAGGAACTTGGAAGAGCCAACAAGGCGAAGGTGCTCTCAGGAAAAAGCAGGGCTCACGGGGGTGAATGGGCTGTCGGGACTGGGACTTCTTGTGCGGGTGTCTTTGTGTGGCCAGGCGTGCAGAGTTGTGGAAAAGGTGGAATTGTGTAAACCAAGAGTGGAGACCGTGGGATCACGTCCCGGACGGAGAGAACCTCCGCCCCCCACCCCCGCAATCCGGTTCTCCTTGGCAGTTCCGAGTCCCTAAAAACTGCAGGTTGAGCTACACTCTGGCGCGCCCTCTTCTAGGTAATGCAGCTGAAATCACAGTCAAGTTTGGCGGAGGGGAGCTTTTTCTACCCCTCCAAGAGGTGTATACACTAAGCATTAAAAATAGAAGTGATTTTTCCTTCACTTTCTGAGATCCCAGGAATATAGGACTTGCCTTTTTTCTCAACAAAAGAACGAGCACCTCTGAAAGGCTGCAGAAACACTCACTCTTTAGGGGTTCCGGCATCCAGGAATGTCACACGCGGTGAAAACACAAAAGCTCAACATTTTGATATTTTAGAAGATTTTCCCTTCTTTTAAATCCTCTGCGTAAATGCCTGGTTGTAACGTGAAAGTGCTTTAGTGTGAAAACATGCTGCAGGGTTCCCCCCCCCCTTTTTTTTTATGTGTACTAGCAGCTGCAAAACATACTAAATGAGCTAGAAGGTCATTGTGGAGACTTATTAATATGACATTCAGTGCTGGCCTCATCAACGAGCCAAAAGCCTCACCCCAGAAAATGAGAAAAGAGAAAGCCAAGGTGCTTAAAAATACCAAGTACTTTAAATTCTGCATTGCCTCCCAAATCCCAAATAACTTTTCATAGTTAGCCTTTGGACTATTAACCCACCACATTCATATTCCGTTTCCCCTGTGTCCCAGGGCTGCATTTGTAGTTATTTCTTACATCTCCAGAGCTTTGAGATGTGCAGTGCAAACAGTAAAGAATCACATTAATCCTGCTTTGATCTCCAAAGGGAGATCACAGCACAAATCAGGTCACCACAGATAGATGCTGCTGTGAAAAGGAGCCCCCTCCCCCTTTTTTCTTTTTTTGCTTTTCTTTGTGTGCGTGTTTGTTTCTCCAAGATATCTTTTCTTGGCTTCAGAACATCCATTGCCAGTTGGCAAACTGGAAGGTGTCAATATGAACTATAAATAACTTTTTATTTAAAAGCTGGAGGATGAAATATCTTACATGGAGCCCCCCCCCCCCTTTTCTTTGGTCTTACAGATGTAGATACTGGAGTTCATGTCCTCATCTTGTCTACCTGGTTATTTGCATAAATACATTGGACCATTTTCCAAATACGTGCCCCAAACACAACCTCCACAGGAACTTAATTGCCTGAAAAGAAGTTATATATTTCCTCTGCCTTTCTTTACCCCCGCATCCTGTAGGCATAGAATAATAGTAGTTAATCTGCTTAGATAATTTAAGACTTAAAGATTAGAAGGCCTATATTGACAATTTCAAAATTCAAGTCTGAGTGCTTTGGCTAAGCAAAGCTTAGGAGATGACAGATGTGATAAAAGAACTGCCAGAAACTAGACTTTATTAAAACTAAAAAGTGTGATGTTTTTGTGGTTTTGAAAGAAATGATTGTTATAATGCTCACTCAACCCAAATGTGCCCCTAAACAAACAACTATAGGGTATTTTATTTTATACGACCTGATATTTACACACACAATACAGTACTTCACTCTGCTCGCACACACACACACACACACACATCCTACAGTGCTTTTCAAGCCACCTCCTTATGCATACATACAGTTAATCAGGTAGTATAGTTAGTATAGCTGGGCCACATACTCCACATAAGTGATGTGTACATAATCATAAACATTTGTGCTGTGTACACATCCTTCCCCTCATTTCTCAATTTTCTGTCAGTGCATCAACATTAGATTGCAAGAAGCTGCTTGTGAAGCTGTAGCTGCCACCAGCTTTTTTCAGAACTTGTTGAACGGGAGGAATACATGCACATATCTGAATTTGTTTAAAAAAAAAATGCTCTTCTGCTTCACATCATCCCTATTAAAGTTGATTTTCATTTAATCTCAGTGGGCCAGCCTCCATGGAGCCCAATTCACACTGACACTGAGGCTACCCAAATGCTTCTACATGTTGGACAAAGTACATTAAGCTGCTTTGCATCAAACATGTCCTTTTAAAGTGATTTTAGATGAGTTTGGGAGCACTGCCTGGAAGGCGGACTACCATGGAAAGAGAGCATACAGGAAGGAAGAGAGCAAAGAGAGAAAGCAGGTGAAGGGAAAAAATACCCCATGAGTGATGACTTAGGCAGAGAGACCTTTCTTGGCCATAGATCCTATCCTGTGAATTGCTGAGGTTATTTTCAGACTCAGTCTCTGTTTTCACCTTAGTGGCCTCCCTTTTCCTCTAAATATGCTACCATTAAAATCTGGAGACTTTGTAGTGGAAGCTGCCAAAATATTTCTTTATAGGATGTTTGGGGATATTTTAATGGATATAGATACGTAAAACATTGCATTAAACCTCTTAGGAATGCTCATTTTGGGGATATTTAACTGAAAAACGTTATTGTCATGTTCATATGAGCTAATTTGTGTGTTGTTTTACTTGTGACTTAACCTGCTTCTACAGTTCATTTTATAAGCTAACTTTATACATATTTTGAAATAAAAAATATTTTCTGTCTAGAAAAGCAACAAATGTTGGATACATGTTGGTCTTAACGATGGAAATAAGCATTACATCTTAATTAGCTTTAGAGTTTTGCTAAAAATTCTAATCTCTTCAATCTGCTCTTTTCCTTTTACCAGGATCCCAAGAGCCTAGTGTGTCGCATGTGTGTAAGGAGAGAGAATAGGCCTCCTTGTCTTTTTAATTAAAGTTTATGCAGCTTGTAGAAAGTAGTAATTTTCTAGAAAATTAGATCATTTTAGATCACTATAGTTCCACTCTACTATCTTAACCGTGGTTCTAAGCAAATCTTGCCCTTTAAAAACCATCAATTATAAGGCAAAGAATACTGAAGAAGTATTCTGAATTTAAAGTATTCAGATTTCACAATCTGACCCTGTCTCCATGAGAGTAGGTATAAATGAAGGATTCTACCATGTATGCATGGCATGACAACCCACATTGGTTTCTTTATGACTTATCAGAGTGATAGACAGCAATTCCCATCTCTGCTTGTCCTGATTCTAGGGGTTATAATTCACATGCACAAAGGGCTTTCTTAAGTCACTGTTCTTTTTCTCAAGTTGTAAATCAAATTTAACCAGAAAGTAATCAAGGTATTGGACCAAAGGATTAAAAAAACAAAAACAAAAACAAAACAAAAAAACACCTGGCAAACAATGGGGGTCTTTTTCTAAAAAAAAAAAAAAAAAGTTGGGCTTACTTTAAGGGGATTCACCTAAAGTTTTTAGGGGCTCCCCATTGCCTATAGAGCAAAGATAAGCTCCACAGTTTGGCATACCTGGGGAGGCTCAGAGCTTAGGGGTGAGGACCTTGGGTTCTTGAGTCAGATTGCTGCAGAATCTTGAACAAATTGTTTTTCTTCTCTGTGTCTCAGTTTTCTTTTTGGACAATTGGAATGACAATTTGAACTGACCTATTTGGTAATAGTGGAATTAAATGAGATAAATGCCTGTAAAAGGCTTATAGTAAGGTGCTTTGTGAAAAATAAGTGATCAAAAAATACTAGCTAATGCTTACCATTAACATTAATATAATGCTTAACAAAGCCTTTTGGTTCCTCCTTCTGCATATGCCATCCCCTTATTCTAGAAAGCCCTCCCTGGCTCATTGCCCGCCTGGCTAACTTCTCACCTCTCCAGCTCTGCTCAAGTAATACCACCCCGGGAAGTCTTCTCTGATGCTTGAAATTAGGTGTCTGTCCTTATGACTCCATAGTACCCACTGCTTATTGCTTTTCTAGTATTTTGTAGGGTTTTTGTCATATTTTTTTTTTGTCATTGTTATCTGTCTCCCTAATTTGATGATAAGCTGTCCTAAGTGCCATGTATTATTTATCTTCCTTTCTCAGAGCTTATAACTGAGCCTGATGGGTAGTAAATATTCAATATATGTATTCTGGATGAATAAATATTCAGTCTTTCTGTTTTGTTTGCATTTATAAATCAGTTGTAATTAGATGGATTCTTCTACATTTAGTTTTCTCTACTTAGTATGCCTCAAGGAGAGTACTAAAAGGGACTTATCCGTCCCATAAGTAACGTTATAAAGAGTTTTGATTGTGGGCTCTGTAAGGAATTGTTGGTATTTTCAGGACAAAATATCTTCAGTGAGTTTCCCAATTTAAATGAAGAGCTCATGAACAAGCTGGGCTACCTGTCAAATCCGTAGACATTTGACCATACTGTTCTGCATATGGCTTGTGCGTATTCCTTGGATAGTGATTTAGATGATCTATACGAGTGTTAATAGTTAGGTTTCAACTATCCCCGTGTGCTGGCCAAGTGGGCTTCCAATTAATCCAATTATGCCACTGGTTTAAAGGACATATGTATACAAAAAAGTCATTAACAGAGATTGCATGGATCATAAGTATATTCAAGACCACTTAGGCTTGTTTCACTGTTATCTTGGGTTCATACAACTTTGGAATAAAAATACAGGGAAACCTTCATATGGCAGGCTAATTTGAGGGAAGATCAGTATAAACCATGATATGCCAGAATTATAGAATATCGTATGTAACCTACCATATAATATGTTTACATAAGCCAGCAACCAATACTCTGTGGCCAAGACCTCATAACGGGCTCTGCTTTAATGAGTAGGCCAGGATTCTTTGCAATCGTTTCATTAATTGTCAGAAACAGTTATTACTGGAGTGTTTGAAAGCAGTTTGTTTTCTTAAGATTAATCACCCCCTGCAAACCTCACTTAATTAGATTTGTAAACTCTCACTTCCACCAAAAGAAAAGTTAAGCCAGTTCCCCATCTTGGAATTATCAAATGTTTCAAAGGTACAAGGTTCAAATTATCCAGATTTTCCTGGAACAATTTAATATATATATATGAGTTAAGTGATAATAACGATGATTCCTACTGTTCTTTTTTTTTTTTTTTAATTTTATTTATTTATTTGACAGAGAGAGACACAGCGAGAGAGGGAACACAAGCAGGGGGGGTGGCAGAGGGAGAAGCAGGCTTCCCACTGAGCAGGGAGCCCGATGCGGGGCTCGATCCCGGGACCCTGGGATCATGACCTGAGCCGAAGGCAGATGCGTAACGACTGAGCCACCAAGGCGCCCCCTCTTTTCTTTTTTTTAAAGATTTTATTTATTTATTTGACGGAGAGAGAGTTAGCGAGAGCAGAAACACAAGCAGGGGGAGTGGGAGAGGGAGAAGCAGGCTTCCCATGGAGCAGGGAGCCCGATGCGGGGCTCGATCCCAGGACCCTGGGATCATGACCCGAGCCGAAGGCAGATGCCCAACAGCTGAGCCACCCAGGTGCCCCGATTCCTACTGTTCTACTGCTGTAAATCATAATTGATTTTGTAATCGTTCCTCTAGCCCCCTTGAAAATAAAACAGAGCAATACAAAATTTAAAAAAAAATTCCACTTCATTGTGAGAACAATAGAATTTCCATTGATGATGAAGAACATATTCTTTGTACTGAAGAATGAAGTAAATATTTCGATTTGGTTGCATGTCCAGAGAATGGGCCTCACAGAAACTGCAAGAAGATCTTGGGAAAGGTCATGCAGTCTATTTTCTTGTACCTAGGCAGAGCACTCCTATGCTATCATAGAATCTATATTATTCAAAGCCCAGTACAGCTCTAACCCAGCACTTACATGTTCCCATGAGGTATTTCAGTTCCCCACTCAGACAAAGAAGGTCAAGGAAAGGGAAGGAATGGAGAGATAGGAATTTGTATTCTGCAACTGGCATAAGACAATATGGAGTATGGGATCCTAAGATTAGGAAACGGTAAATATCTAGTAAGGGAAGTGGTAAAGTTTGCTGTGCAAATGGATCTTTCCATTTCTGCCACTTCTTCTGTGGCTCTTCCTATTAATATATGCCCCACATCTTTCCATGAAGGCTTTGAAGTGGCTTTAATAACTGACATGTAAAACAATACGAATTCTTTTACTCCTCTCACTCTCACTCCAGACTCAATCTATGGAGTTCCTCACAGCAAGAAATTTCTGGCAATGGAACTAATCTTTTACTAGTTTTATGATTAATGCAATAACATGCATAAAAATCCCTTTTTTCTTTTTCCTGTGTAGATAATATTGGTCCAGAAAAAAGACAGCCTTTTTTCCTCCCTCCAAATATCAAAATCACTTTTTGCCACATTAACATGGCCTAACTGGTCCACCTATCAACCATATTTTCAAACATGAGTCTACAACTTCTCTTGGAAGCCTATTCCTTGTGGTTGCTGAAAGGATAGTGTGAAAACTTTTTATTGTTTTAGATCGGACCTCCCAAGCCTGACTGTGAATTTTTATGCCTGAGTACCTAAAATACTCCAAGAAAAACATAGCTCAAACCACCACATTTTGCTTGCTTTCAGGTTCAAACCCTATAAAACCACCACATTTTGTATGGTTTCCACCCCAAACCATAAGTTGGCATGAGATTCCACTAGATGCTCTGTTCAGGTCTAATTGAGATGTTTACCAACCTTGACAACGTTTTTGGCTAACTCGTCACTAATTTGGAATGCAGGTGAAGCAAGTTGAGTTCTCAGCAATAATTTCTTCATTTGGATCCCTTTACTTGACAATCCCACCCCCACCCCCCTGCCACCCAACTAGGGGCCCAGAGCTCTTGCATGGTCCTGGGTCACTCATTGTCACTTCCTCTGTGACATTCGACTGATGCTCGCCTTGCCTCGGACCTTACTCTTTCCTTCAAAACTTATTTCTGTGTATTACTCCCTCAGGTTGTGTACTTTGCAGCTAGTCGGATAAAACCGTTTTTGCTAAGGTGTTAACAGATTTAAAAATTCTTATGGAATGCATAGAGCACTAGATTGTAAGGTCCTTGTGGACAGGCATGGTCTCTTGCTGACCATTTAGAGTTGCCAGATCACATACAAGATTTTTATTTGCTAAATCTGGCAATCCTATGACCATTGTATTTCCATCTTCTAGAAACCCCCACACAGCAGGTGCTCAATAAATAATGGTTGACTGAATGACTGAATGAAAGTAGTGGGGGGGGGTATATATCTTAGAATCTTTTGATTTGTTCTAAATTATATCGCATAGGGAGCTGGCTTACCATGTAGGACTGGAGCTATTGTATATGATCTCAGGCCTCTGTATTTTGGATGGAGATTGAGGTAGGCCAATTCTGCATTTTGTGTGACTATTTTTCTTGAAGGACATCCTTCTTCCTTGGAGCAGGTGGGTTAGAAAGGGGTGAGGAAAGGAATACCTGCTGTTAGCTCCTACTTCACTACAAAAGAGCAATCCCAAACAATTGAGTTGGAAGGGCTTGAGGGAGTGGGGAAGCTTCTTGCTGTCATTCTTTTCTTACAGAAGTGGGATCTCCCTTGATAACCACAAATATACAAATAGGAGCCTCCTGGGAGTTCACAGGTACTGGGAGGGGAAGTATTAATAGTAGTTTGGGCTGACTAGAATCTTTTATAAATAGTCCTAGTGCTCCCAAAGTCATCATCATGAGAATTCTTAAGGCCTCTGTGGAAGGGGGAATACTATCTCAACATGTTTATTTTATAATTATGTTAAATTATCATTTACATTTATTGCTGAAACTGCTGTAAATCATAAGGGTGCTCCTTAAGAGTGAGGGGCCACTGGATATAAAGGCAGTGTTGACTTCTTCTTCCTTTATTGCATCTACTGTTTTCTTCAGGAAGTTTCTAGAACATTTCCCAGCACTTGATTATGCTTCTCCTTGGTGTTGGTCAGTCAGTATCTCTCCTAAAAATGTGGCTTGGAAAGTTAAGAAATTGGTGAGTAAAGTGCTTGTTCTTCAGGGACCTCCTGAATATATCAGATATTAGGATGTTGCCTGTGTTATTTAGAACTGTAACTAAAGCTCATGGCAGAGCTGTCTTTCTATATTAGCGGCTGCTGAAAGACAACGGAAATACTTTAACTTTGAGACAAATCAACTCTGAGCCAGACTGAACCCAGAATTCACATTTCCACCCACATATTCCTCCAAGTTCTGTTTCGTGAGTAGATTATCTCTGATGCTCATTTATCTGATTTCTAGAATCTACTGCTGTCCTCAGGCACATTGTCAGATAGAGGAAAACTATGTGCTGTCTGGCTACTGAAATCTGTTCCTCTAACAAAACAAGGTCAAAATGACTTAAAAGTCTCATCCAGGAAGAGTGTTCTCAAAGGTGTAGAATTTTGGTTTTCTATGCTTGATGGTTAAAAATGTGGGTTTTGCGAATGAATAAACAAACAAAAGCAGAAACAGACCCATAAATACAGAGAACAAACTGGTGGTTGCCAGAGGGGAGATGGGGAAGGGGATGGGCAAATGGGTGAAGGGGAGTGGGAGGTATAGACTTCCAGTCATGGAATGAATAAGTCAGGGGGATGAAAAGTACAGCATAGGGAATATAGTCAATGGTAATGTAATAGGATTGTATGGTGACAGATGGTAATTATACTTGTGGTAAACATAGCATAACATATAGAATTGTGGACTCACTATGTTGTACACATGAAACTAATGTAATATCATGTGTCAACTATACTTCAACAATAACGAAAAAGAAAATGATGAGATATTTTTAAAGATACGGGTTTTGGAGTCAAATCTACCTGGAATGGAATCCTGGATCTGTCTCTTCAGTAGATTGAATCAAGTTGCTCTACTCTTCTAAATTCTTGTTTCCTAGTATGGAAAAGGGAGATAATTATAGTA
This sequence comes from Phoca vitulina, assembly GCF_004348235.1. NCBI lineage: Eukaryota > Metazoa > Chordata > Mammalia > Carnivora > Phocidae > Phoca > Phoca vitulina. Next base: position 59,683,963 of record NW_022589707.1, read on the forward strand.
TCTACTGCATAGGATTATTAGAATTAAATGATCTATTACATGGAGAGTTAGCCCGTACATAGTAAGCACTCAACAAACGACAGCCATTATTGTTCAAAGTCTGGAACAGAAGATTTTCTTTTTAAACAGAATCTCAGAATGTTTCTGTTCAACAAACACACCTGTGTGGCCTGGATTCTGCTTGTGGGCCACGTTGGAAACTGTGGCAGTAATGTCCCCACACCTGGTCGGCCACATTCCTGGCTCTTCCCCTGAATGTACAGCTTCTGGTTTAACTGGGAGTTAGGACACAGGGTCAGGATAGTCTTGCACCCTCTTTTGTAGCCAAGACTAGAGCCCAGCAGGAAGGTGGGTGAGCACTGGTGCCAATCCCAGTCACTTCTGAAATTCCTGGCTGCTTCTCTCTACTGATAGGGGGTGGGTGTTTTGGGGACAGTACATTTCCAGCACTGTCGAGGTGGCAGCTGAGCCCACTGCCTGGGGCTGTGCTGGGTTTCTGGCCCTGCCCCCGAACTTCCAGTGCTCTTCTGGCTCAACCAGAAGTTCAGGTGTGGGGTGGCTGGTGGTGTGTGTTAGCCTGGGAGAGTGGGTGGGGTGCAGTGGAAAATACTTGAGCAATGAATCTAGAGGCCCTGGGGAAGTTTTTTTGGTTTTGTTTTGGTTTTTGGTTTTTAAGTGGAATTTTACTTTATGTCATTTGTCCCTTCTACCTCTTCTGAGCTTCCCAAGGGTTCCATCCCACCAGGAGTGTAAAGGGCACCACAGAGGAGCTGTGAAAAGAGATTAGAAGAAGGAAGAAGTTAAGATGAGTCCTCCCTTCAGCAGAGTCTCTTCTAGCATCTCTCTGACGTTCTCGCTCTTCCTAGCATTTTTGCCCTTTTTAGTCTTTTCACTTCTGGCTATCCACAGAAAGAGAACCTGAGGTTAAAAAGCCAAGGGAACCTCAAAATTCTTGTTTTCATCTTTGTTCACCCTTCCAGTCCTATCTTCCATTCTCTTTGCTATTCTTTTTTAGAACATAGGACAAGGGAACTTTTCAGAAGAAGATCAGAGAAAAAAGAGAGGGAAATCAGACAGTAAAGTAAGGAAGATAGAGAGGAAGAGGAAGGGGGTGGTGAGCCCCTCCATCCCAAGTTAACAGGAAATGGTCCTGAGTTAATATGGAGCTGGCAAGGCTTTCTGTCTTATTTAAACTACAGAAAGGAATTTGCTGAAATTTGATAAAATTGGAAAGGAAGATCCGAGAGGGGAATCCCCCCCCCCCCGCCAAGACCAGTGATGATATTAAACCACTCAACGTGTTGAGGAAGCCTGGCCATGTGCCTGCAGAGGACCTATCCAGATAGACTAAGAGGATTAGAATTATCTCCTGATACTGGGGTGTGTGTGTGTGTGTGTGTGTGATGATTGCTACGTGTATTTTATATATAAGGTAGGAAATATGAAAAAGCCAACTAACTTTAATCATAATGAGTATGAGGGAAATACAGAAAGATAATAAAAGGGTATAAACTTCCAGCTATAAGACTAGTAAGTTTTGAGGATTTAATGTATAACATGGTGACTATAGTTGATAACACTGTATTGTATAATTAAACATACAAATTCTCAGCAAAAGAAAAGATAAATATGTGAGGTGATGAATGTGTTAGTTAAGTAGATGGGGGATCCTTTCATCATGTACATGTATAGCAAATCACCGTGAGGTACACTTATTTTGCCAATTATATTTCAATAAATTATTGAGCTAAAAAATTAAGAAGAGTAAATGTTTTCCTTTCACAGGATTATATTATTTGTATAATAAACTTTCAAAATGCTATTGCAATGTAAAGGACCCTGCTTTGAAAGACTCCTAGGTGTCTCGTTTCCCCAGCTGAGGGGCTGTTGCCCGAAGCCAGCAAGTGCCCACGTGTGTCTTCACGCCTCCCATGCTAGGACAGTGCTGGGCACATGCCAGTGTTTCCTGAGCTCGACCAAACTGGGGGAGAATAGTGAAGGGGAAATTCTTTTTTTTTTTTAAGATTTTATTTATTTATTCGTCAGAGAGAGAGAGAGCAGGAAGGAGAGAGAAAACGCAGGCGTAGTGGCAGGCAGATGGAGAGGAAGAAGCAGGCTCTCTGTTGAGCAGGGAGCCCGATGAGGGGCTCGATCCCAGACTCTGGGATCATGACCTGAGTCGAAGGCAGATGCTTAACACTGAGCCACCCAGGCATCCCTGAAGGGGAAATTCTAAGGAAAAATTATTTGTTTGTTTGCTTATTTTAGCATCCTTGTTGTCTTGGTGGTGATCTGATTTAGAAATCGACTCCCATTTTTCTCTTGAGACTAAACTCTCAGAATATTCTAATTAAGACATTTTTTTTTTCGTCCCCATTTACTGAGCACTTCTCCTGAGTCAGGCCTTTAACTGTCCTGGGGCTCAGTACTCGTCACAGGTGATACCACTTAACTCTTACACAGCCCAGAGATGTGGGGACCCTGACTGTTGTGCACAGCATCCTGCTCACTGCCAGGACTCCGGACATCTTCAACAATAGCAGCAACAGCTGCGAGAGGAATCCAAGGGCCAATTTGTTGGAATAAAGCAGAATGGGGCTTTCCCATATGGGAGATATATCTCAGATGGCTTTGTTAGATGTAGGATGATTTTTCTTGTAGCCTAAGGGCTTTCTGGAGGGAATCTGAAATCTTTTCACTATGTGCACATCATTGCCAGATGTGGATATAGGGAAATAGACCTTATCCTCTGTGTGTGTGTGTGTGTGTGTGTGCCTGTGTGTGTGTGTGTGTGTAAAAGTGGCAAATTCTGGTTCCCGTAACAAGTTTCAGTTCATGTCACTTTCACTTTCTTATACAAAAATTTCTTCTTGAGCCTTTCAAATGTGCAGCAGGACTCTCCCTGCCCCATCAGAATATGTTATGGGTCAGATCGTGTTCACCAAAATGTAAAACCAGCAGCAGTAAAATAATGATAAAATATGGTAATTTCATAAAGGGCCTGTTAGTCTTGTATTCTAATAGTAGGATGTAATGGAGCGCTCCACCAAAACTTAAAAATTCATAATGATTACTGATACCATTAATCAGAATGTGCCATGCGAACAGCTCAGGGATCTGTTGTATTAAGCTGTCATGTGGCTGCAATCATACATTTTTAACTGCCATCAGAGGTAACTGTCAGCAACACCATGTCTTCTCTGCAGTCTATTGCAGCTTCAGGTCCCCAGGGTTCCATCCTGAGTCCAAGGTGATTTGTACGGTACGCTAATGACCTGCTGATTGTCTGCACAAAGGCGTAATCGTACACTGTTCAGGCAACACTGTGATTCCACACAAAAGCAAAGGACTGTCTGGTGTCAAAATAATACCAGAGTCTAACTTTGATAAAGGTTTTTTAACTGACTACAAGGTACTATTTGGTGCTAAAGCATGTGGCAGAAATAATGTTTATTCAAATAACTAACAAGTTGGCAGTAGGGGAAATTTCAGGTGTGTGTGTGTGTGTGTGTGTGCGTGTGTGTGTGTGTGAAAATGATGCTCTTTGATAGCTGTTTCTGGACAGATTTTTGGTTCTAATTTTGAAAGGTATAGAAACTGGCAAATATCTTTGTTTCAGTTAGATATTTATTCATGTTGGTGATTATTAATGCACATTTTAAATAATGTCACTGAAGGGTTTTCTTCCTAGGGAGTGAAGACATGTGATGAACACTATATTTATTGATATATTTTCCTATTATCTTTTGACCTACCTCTCCAGTCTGTCTCAATGAGCAGGTTTGTGGCTCTAGAGAGCCAGGTGAAGCCATCTCAATACTCTTCCGTGGGTATGACTCTCCCAAGGCGTCTCCCCTCTAAACCTGAGGACAGGGAAGAGAACCTGTCCAGTGATGGAAAAATGGAAAACCACTGAAAATAGTAGCCTGCTCCTCTCTTTCCCTGCCCCCATGCTCCACTGACTTCATTTTGGCCATTATGTGTGTGTCTAATAGGCCCGTTCTTCTCTACAGGGACCTGTCACCAAGTCATTTATCTGTTTAGTGATACAGTAGAATTCCTGCTGAGACTCTGACCCAGATTCCAAAGCTAGATTCCTGGGGCGCCTGGGTGGCTCAGTCATTAAGCGTCTGCCTTCGGCTCAGGTCATGATCCCAGGGTCCTGGGATGGAGCCCTGCATCGGGCTCCCTGCTCCTCGGGAAGCCTACTTCTCCTCTCTCACTCCCCCTGCTTGTGTTCCCTCTCTTGCTGTGTCTCTCTCTGTCAAATAAATAAATAAAAATCTTAAAAAAAAAAAAAGCTAGATTCCAAGACTTGACTTGTTTGCTTGTTTCTTCATTCATTTGTTTCTGCTTTCACCCATTTGGTGACAGTTTTAAAACCATTGTTACATACCAGGCACTATGCTAACCACCAGGATGATAATGATGAGTAAGATTTGGCTTCAGCTCTCAAGCCCCTTGTTATCCTGTAGGAGTTAATTGCCTATTACCAAATGCTTAAGAGACTATCAAGGTTCCCTTGTCAGCTCAGTTCTGAAAGAATTTAAAGAGAATGTGAGTTGCAACATGTTGACAAAATGAAAGCTCTTCCACTAGACTATAAGCTTGTTTAGGGCAAGAAGCAAGTCTTGTCCTTGGAATTATTTATGGCTCTGAGTGCAGAAAGGACACAGAGCCTATGTTCTAGAAAATGTTGTTGAATTTTTTGGAATTTTGGAATTAGAATTGAATTTTGGAATTTGGAAAAGAATCTTCAGCAATGGACAGTAAATTGCAGATGCCAAGAGTAGGGGCTTTGGGGTCAGCTAGGAGTTTGGCCTCTACTGATACAGCTTCACTTAGTAAACAGTAATGGCTCTCACCCCATCAGATTTATTTGTCCATTTCAAAACTGAATGGGTACTTAACACCTGTGATATGTCAGTGCACGTGCTCGGTGTTGTGGAATCAAGAGTGAACAAAATGGAAACAGGATCTTTGCTCATGTAGCTCATGGTAGAGGGGGTATGGGGATCTCAGAACAGATAAAGAGAATTCCAATAAGGTGTGTTAATTTTTGTGAGAAAGGAGTCCTACTGTTGCCCAGGAGTCATCCTTGGTGACTGCCAAGGGGAGGGGTTCGATGGTCAGGGAGATGATTCCTCCAGCCCATAGGGACGATGTGTGAGGTGAAAATGATCATGAGCCCTGGAGGTGAAAATGATCATGGTGCATTCCAAGGACTTAAATATATATTCAGAGTCATTGAATTGTCACCTACAAGGAGAGGAGCTTGAGATGAAGCTGGGGAGGTGAGTGGGGCCAGACCTTGAACGGCCTTTGTAGGGAGTGCTAAGTGGTCTGGATGCCACTGAAGACTAAAGGGAATTTACTGAAGGGATTTTAAACAGGCAGTGCCACAATGGAATTTGCATTTTTGATCTATTGCTTGGGCTACATATTGGATGGAGGATGGAGGTGGTGAGAGACATACTAGTTAGGAAGGCTCTTGCAGAAATCCAGGTGGAAGATGGCCCATAGTGACTGAGGTATTGTGGAAAATGCTTAAGCTTGAGAATCCAGTAAGAGTTGGCTCTAAAACTTAACTATCTTTGTGACTTTTTACCACGTAATTATTTTACATAACTCCCACACTTTCTTCTGCAAAATGGAGTAACTTTGCCTATCTGATGAGGAACTTAAATGGGATACTGTAACTAAGTTGCCAGATATTATATGACATACACTTAAATGATAGCCCCTTCTTGTCCTAACTGTAATAGTCTTCCTTCCTCTTCACTTGTATTTCTTCTCTTTTAATGTACAACTGTGTGCTTTTATTTTTTTTTTCAAGATTTTATTTTGAAGTAATCTCTACACCCCGTATGGGGCTCAAACTCACAGTCCCCAAGATCAAGCATCACAAGTTCCACCGACTGAGCCAGCAGGCACCCCCAACTTTGTGCTTTTAAATAAGATCTTTTGTTACTGTAATTGGTCCTTTTTATTCCTAGTCCATGTGTATGGAAAAGGGTCCTCCTTTTCCTTCTGCCTTTGTAACTATTGTAGTTCTCCCAGAGTGTTCTGGGCCATCACAAGGTTACCTCTGAAGTTGCTTCCGTGGAATACTTCATTCTGGTCTGTGTGATGTTACAACCAATGAAAACCAAGCATGGTCAAGATGAAAATCTTTGCTTCCTTCCCTTTAGGAACTTTCTGGTAACTGCATTCTCCTCCTCATACCCTCGGAATGCAGCTTTGGTATTATCTTTGGCTGTCCTCAGGGCTGCTTCTTAAGCACTTGTGGAGAGAGAACTTTGTATTTTTTTACAGAATAAACCTTATTTTCACTCGGAGAATATTCCAAAATCCTGTCATATTTTCCTTTCTGACATCTCTAAAACTCATCTTTTCCCTCTGGTCTCCAATAGCTAAAATCCTTTTCCGTATTTTGGACATCTTTTTATTCTTCTCCTTATAAATACCTCCATTGTGGTCTCTATTCTTGAGTTCTGTCTCTGTTAAAGCAATCTCTTTGGTGCCTTCATTACAACATCTTTTTAAAATGCTCTCCCCAGTTTCTCTCATCTGCATTAAATCTGGACTTTAGGGACATGCACTGTTCGTCCTTGCCTGACTATTTTTTTCCCTCCTGGTTTCTTATATTTCTTCTTAATATCTTAGTACCTGACCTCCTTATATGTGTTCTTTTTATTTTTCTCATTCACTTTTTTGTTTTCTTAGGCAGTTTTCAAGCTGTCTCCTCCCTACCCTAGCCAAGGACATTTTCTTTCCTTTTTTACATGCCAAACCCAGCCTCAAACAAGTCATATCCTGAAACCCCTCTCTTGTTTTTCTCATAGCTTTCTTCCTTATTTGCTAATGTCTCCCTCTTCATGATGATGGCCTTTTCTTTATCAAGTGATGCCATTGCTACATAATAGAGTGTATATGCTCTTTTGATATAAGCAGATCTATTATTTTCTAAGGAAGGTCTCTGCTATTAATTGACTTATGTCCATTCTCTCGCTTCCATTGCCACTACCCTGAGGTTGATAGTCACCTCCCATTTAGTCTCACTGCCTTAGCTCTCTCTCCCGGCTATTATGCCCTTAACATCATTCTCAGGATGTCTTTCTGATCTGGTGTCTTTCTTTTCTTAAATAAAACAGAACAAAACAACAAAGCTTCTGGCTTTCCCTGGCCTGTGGAATGAGATTTACCTTCCTTAGGTGTGCACCAAGAATCTTCATACCATGGCCCCTCCTCACCATTCCAGATTCTGCCTGTCACTTTTTACCCCAAATCCTAAATTCCAGTCACATGGAACTGCTTGAGGAGGCAATTTACTATATACAGAGGTTGAGAGTGAAATGCTACAGACCAAATTCAGGCTTCAGAATTCTTTGCCATTTTTTTAAAAATAATAAAGTGGGACTAATAATATCTACCTTTTTTCCCTTTTCCTTTTTTTCCCCCAAAGACTTCATTTATTCATTTATTTTAGAGAGACAGAAAGAGCGCATCTAGTGGGGGGAGGGGCAAAGGGAGAGGCAGAGAATCCCAAGCAGATTCTGTGCTCCATGCAGAGTCAAACACAGGACCTGATCCCATGATCCTGAAACCATGACCCTGAGCTGAAACCAAGAGTCAGACGCTCAACTGACTGAGCCACCCAGGCATCCCATTTTGCCATTTTTTTTTAAAACCAAAAGATTTCATGTAAAAATCTTTCTGGTTTCTCTCAGAAAATATGGCAATACTGCATCATATACCCACCTGGCAACAGAGCGTTGGGAGTTGAATGGTGGCTGCTCCTTTAGATGAAAATAGGCTTTTCTCCAATTTGCCAGTTTTTGCCACCCTGTTTTGTATCCTCAACATTGAGGCAAAGTGTCATTTATCATTGCTCTTGTGTTTTGTTTGCCTTATAGTATTACGAGAAAATCGTACCACATCTCTATGGATAAGTAAAAGATGGGCAGATACTATTTTGTATTTTAAGAAACATATGGGGCCTACTTTACTCTTTCATCATTCTGGACCCTGCAGGCACCTGAATTTGGCTCTCTGACAAAGTGGCTTAGCAGTAGGGTCTGTGTTCAAATCCTGAGTCCATCGCTTGCTAGCTGTGTGGCCTCGGGCAAGTTATGTCAGGATTCTCTGCCTAACCTTCCACCACGATAGTATGTACCTCACAGAGTTTTTGTGAAGATTATGTGAGATAATCTATGTAGAGAATTTAGCAGAAAGATTGGAACATGGAAAGAATTAATAAATCCTAGCTATGTTATTATTATTATTATTATTCTATTTTCCCAAAATCTAATAGTGGGAATATCAGAATCATGAGGGACATGATTTGGGGCAGATTCTTTTGGTGCCTATTTAGCCACACCTTTCTAGCTATTACTTTTGTCACTTACTGGCTATGGGCCTAGTCAAGTTGTTTAACCTCACTATACCTCCATTTTATAATCTGTAAAATGTTAACGAGAACAGTATAATAATGGTATCCACATCTTTGGTTATGATTTTATCATTTGAGATAACCATGTGCTGAGTATCACAGGTGTCTGCCACGTAAGAAGTATGCAGCAAATGGTAGCCATTATAGTCATCAGCTGCCCTGGCAACATTTTGCCTCTGTTGCCCAGGGGACGTCGCCCAATAGTTGTGAGGACGCAGGGAACCTGGTGATCCACCTGCATGTGATACGCGGTACCCACACATCTATATGGGCTTTTCAAAAATTGAAATATAATTTGCAAACCATAAAATTCACTCACCTAAAATGTATAATCCAGATTGCACCAAGTTGTATAATCATCACAACTAATTCCAGAATGTTTTCATCAACCCCCATACCCATTAGCTGTCATCCCTCAAGCCTACCCCCTAGCCCTTGGCAACCACTAATCCACTTTCTGTTTCCATGGATTTGCTGGTGTTTGTCTTCAGGACTCTGACTTGTGCCCTAATTTTCAAGAACCCTTTGATAGTCAGGCTTGTGAGGATGTCCTCAGAGCAGAGGATGCCCTCAGAAGGTCAGGGGGACCTTCCAGCTGGCTCCATGGTGCTGATAAGTGGAGGGGTGATAAGCAAAGCATAGGGGTGGTTCCAACACCCCACAAATCAGGCTCCCCCAGGGAACCTGTTAACATTCCTGTGCCTCCCCTGGACCCACTGAATCAGACTGTTGTCCAGGAAGGGGAAATTACTACTCAGGTACTACCCAAATACTGCTTTAGAGTTTGAAGAACATGATCATCGTGTCTAGAGCAAAGACAATGTGTTGTGCTCATGAAGATTTACTTGGGCTGGGCTGTGGACTGGGACTACCTTTCAGTCAGTCCCTATGTGACACTGGGTGAGCCACTCACCTTTTAGTTTGCTTGTCAAGTGAGGGATTTGGAGCAGGGCAGATACCTGGATTGCAGACATGATCACTGGTATCTGTAGGAGGCTTCTCTATAGGCTTAGACATCAGTTCTAAAGAATCCTCTTCATGTGCTCTGAGTACAGAACTACTTTCTCAGTCTGGGTTTAGCAGCTGTTCAGATCGTTTGTGACATGGAGGGAAAGTTGCTGAAGCCCACCGTTTGGAGTTTTGATGGTTGGTGTAGAATCGTGTTGAGATTAAATGAGAAGTATAGGAAGCCCCTCCTATTTCCTTGCTCACTTTCCCTTCTTCTTCTTCTTCCCATATTCCAGTAATTAAGATTACAAGTAATTTTAAATTGCAAATAGCCCATGGGAATGCTAAAGCCACCAGGTGTTAAAACTCTAGTATGAAATATTCAGATCTAATAATTGGAAGACCTTAGGTTTAAGCTAGTCTCTGTCATATGAAAGGCATTTGAGTGGGTAGATAATGGCACGTGCACACTGGGTTCCTGGAGCCTGAGGAAGGGGACAGAGTGGTACAGCAAAGGAGAGGATGTAGTGGCACTCTAATGCATCTCCTGTGATGCTTTTAGTGGAGACGCCCTAAACTAGTGATGCTTCATCTAGACTGTCTTTGCGTGAGGTTCTTATCATTCTGTCTTATTTTCTTAAAGACTGTGAGAATCGGTCATTTTGGATGCCAGGAACCGAGTAAGGCTTGGGTGACTGTACTTCTAATTTTTCATAGGGTCTTAAATCATTTGTCCCCAAATATTATTATTTATTCATCTCTCTCTTAGGTCACAGAATCACAACTCCATTCAAGTCAGCTCCGTGAAATGCTGTGAAGAAACAGCAGCTGTTTTTGGATTCTGTGGGCTCTCTTTCCTTTTTCCCTAGTATGTCCCTCCTAAGCCCACTCATTCTACATTCTTTCTGCAGGCAGATTCACTTGTATTTAATGGCAATTACAGTTTTTCCTCTTTCTTTGATAAAGCAAAATAAATGAAGAAATAGAGAATCCTTAGGCATACTTTGTATGTCCCTGTAGTCTCTGCCCCATTGTTTGGAAAACCACAGACTTCATCTAGATGCCAATGTATCCATCATCAGGTTTGCTTAAGTGGTGTATTTACCAAGATCTTCACTTGAGCAGTGGCTTAACTTTTTAATCTTTGATTTATAATTTTACAGTTGCTGAGACAGAAGGAAAATGCACTTCTTTAGAGGAGCATGACCTTTTCCTACATTGCTTCCCATCACTGCCACTGAATTTCCTGAATCCTGGCCCCAGACACCATCATCAAGAAGACCTTCCAGATGGGCTACCTATCCCCTGAGAGAGGAGGAACATCAACTGCAGTTTCTAACTAGACTGCCTTCTTCATTTCAAGTAATGGCTGCCATCAGGATCAGATTAAAGACAGACCAGCTGGACAACTGCTTGCAGGACTAACCTAGAAGGGCACCAAAATAACCATAGAGTGCTAAAACATCTACGGAAATATAAAGAGAAGAAAATAATACTAGCACTTATTTTAGGGAGAATTCTGTATGGAATTGGAAGGAATGGTTTGATAAATTCCTTAGGGGTAGAAAGTAAGGCATAATCAAATGTAGAGGAGCATGGGGATGTTTTACTACAGGGCTGCTATTTGTCCTACCGAGGTACATAATTTGGGTGCCGCGTCTGGATTGTTTGTGACCATGGAGGGTAGGCAGACTACCCCACTGATCCTCCTGCTTGGTTCTTCCCCACACAGAACTCAGCCTGTCCTTGAATAAAGATCTGGCAAGTAGTGGTTTGAAGGAAACACCAATTTATTAGCCTACATTTCTCCACACCCTAGGGCTTGAAAATGAGAACATAGTCATAGACTATCTTCCAGTTCTAGGATGTTAGTCCTTAGTATGTCTTCATTCACTTGAGGGTAAAGATTAACACACACAGTAGATCAAGTCAAATAGAGCTTGAACTCCCTGCCTATGGGAGGGGTGATCAGACTGTATTGAGTTAATTTGATCAATGGAGACACTAGGTAGAGTTGAGATCTTTAAAAATATTTGGCTGAAGGGCAATATTACTGATTATTTGTAGATAAGGATGTCAAGGAACATTCTTAGAATCATGAAATATGGAACTGGTGGTCATATTAAAAAATTCAACAAATAGTTAAGTACCTACTGGACACTGGAGACTTAGGTGTAAGATAGACATGGTTCCAGGGCACCTGGGTGGCTCAGTCAGTTGAGCATCTGACTCTTGATTTTGGTTCATGTCATGATCTCAGGGTTGTGAGATCAAGCCCTGCATCAGGCTCTGCACTGAGCATGGAGCCTGCTTGGGATTCTCTTTCTCCCTTTCCCTCTGCCCCCCACTGAGCTCGCTCACTCGCTCTAAATAAATAAATAAATAAATAAGATAAACATGTTTCCTACATCGTGGAGCTTACATTCTAGCTTTCTCTTGGATGTGAAGAGCAGTGGCCACAACAAACAAATGGACAGAAAAATATTCTCGAGTCCAAGATTCTAATTAGTATAGCAATTCTTATGGCCTTAATCAAGCCTAGTGAACATGCATTTATAAGACTTATAAATCTGCATTCTATAACTGCTCTGTGAACCTGCCTAGACTGTTTCCCTAGCAAGCTGTATAAAATCCCATGGTGCCAGAGGAAGGGATTAGGTTTAGTTAGGGCTTCTGGGGGAGAGAGATACCAAGTGACATGGGTCAGGAAATATGAAGGGATAGAATTCGGGAAGCAGCTATTGCTTCTGTTTTATGTGGGGAAATTGCAGGCTGAAAAATGCTAGGCTGGGAACTCTGAGACCCAGATCTCTATTCTAATACTAATGAGCTATGTGACTGTGGGCAAGTCATATCACATTCCACTTGGAGGCCTCTTAGGTGATCCAAGATCCCTTCCAGCTCTAAAAATGCTAACATCAGGCCCCAGTCTACTGGACAACTGGCCAGTTTCTAACTCAACTTTTCTTAAGCTGTTAGGTCAGGTAGATCTGCCATAATCACTTGACTGGTTTTTTTTTTTTTTTTTTTTTTTTTTTTTTGAGGAGTATTTCTCAACCTTACAGGATACAATGAATCTGCTTCTCCCCTTAGGAGTTGAGCAGATTCTAGAAAAATTCCCCGTAAAGCTCACAGAGGCTCTAGCCTCCTGTACCCTTTCTCCCATCTGTGCCTTTCTCCCTCTCCTTTCCCTGATCACACTTCCACCGAGCATATACCATGTGAAACGTACCAGGTGTGTGCTAGGTTTGGAGATACAAGTTAACCTGACAGTTTCCCACAGTCCAGAAGCTTTCACAGGAGAGGGTACAAAACCCTCCTTCCTTTCATCTACCAGCTTTTCTTTTGGTGAGAATCAGCCATGTCCCAGGGGAGTGTGCTGTCGGTCCTACCAGGGCAACCAGTTATAGGCAGAGGTCCCATTCTGCTCAAGCAATTTTGAGGTGCCTTAATATCCACATCTAGGTACTCACTTAGGCCCAGGGTTACCATAAAAAGATCTATGTCCAGATATAAGGAAGAGACAATCATTTACTTCTTGGGATAAATCTGTAGAGGGACAGTCCTCCATACAGTGATAGCCACTGTCTACCCCATCTCCTGCAACCAACTCTGCCCAGGTGGGGAGAATCTAGGTGACTACTTACTAAACTTTAAAAAAACTTCTTTCAATAAATAGACATCTTTCATGCATACTGTGCTTCATATATTCATTATGGCGGGTGGCCTCTTTAAATACATATATTTTATATTTCTCAATATCAGATGGCTGATAGGACTTAGAAGAGAAATAAAGGGCTTGGTAACTCACATAAGTGGAAAGTTGACCCTGCAATAATTGACAGCATATTCAAATATTTCAGTGAGTGTTACTCCCATTAAGCAGAAGTGGTATCAGTAAATTTTCATGACTCTAAACATTCTAATGAAAAGGTCACATTCTTTTTTTTTTTTCCTTATGTGTTAAAGGAGCTGTAGCAGAAAAGAAAATATTCTGTGGACCATCTCAGATTTCCAAATATGTGGATACTGGTCCTCGTAAAGGACAAAAACTACAGATGATGGGCTGGTAGTTCCAACTCCCATTTGCATAACCTGAGGTTTTGTAGCTCCAGCCATTGACTCAAAGCCAATTTACATTTGTTTTCTTTATCCCTTTGGAGAGAAGATAAAAATCTTATTTTTCCAAGCAATTAAAACTTTTCTGCTTCAGCTAGGATGAAAGAATTAGGAGTTCTGTCTCCTTGTATATAATTGCATGTTTTATCTTTGTTGTTTAATGATTGACAGAAAACTGATAAACTGAGACATCTCTGAATCAGGGTTGAATGTACTCTCTTGGTGGCTCCATTGCTAATTTGTTTGACTATTTTCCAGCGTTTCTTACTCTGTAATGGAAAGGTTTATTAAATATGAGGGGTGCAAAGCTTTCTGAATACTAATGAACTTATTTGCCAAAACTTAAATGTTCCTTCTTATGAGTGAATGCCTGTCTCACTTAACAGGATCTAAATTGAATAATGAAGAAAATTAGACTATACTGTACCCTCCAGAGACATTATGTATGAACTGTAATAGAATAGTGAGGGGGGAAGAGGGTCATATTTTAGAAAAAAAGAGTAGATGATTTGGATCATATAAGAAAGGATTAACTCAGAGAAATCCACTAGTAATTTAATGAGCAGGATTTCCCACTGCACAAGTGATCTATCCTTTGGCTAGCTTCGAATGACAGTGAAGTCATAATCATATGGCAATGCATGCTGGGTTTCAATGGTTACAATTTACTAACCTTAACCCAGTGTAAGGCATCACATAACATACTTGTGATGGAATAGGAAAATCAATAAGCCTGAAAAATGAACACAGATCTGCAGAGGAGTACAATAGGGAGATAGAGTTTGAGAAACTGCCCCAATCCTTCCCTTTAGCATGATGCAATGAGGCTGTCCCTTGATTAATATGTTTACTTCCATTCCCTTGGTGTTACTACTAATAAAGTTGATGATCAGGATACCCTTCTCTTGCCAGCATTTGAAGGGCATCGTGGGAGCAAGATGGCTGCCTTCTAGGCCAGGAACACAGGCTGGGAGAACTTCAGCAGCCACACAAATTGTTAAATATGGTCAGGGACTGACTGTATGGAGTAAATTAAAGTGATAGAGAATGTGAAGATGAGACTGTGCAAAGGTGGGAATTCATTCCTGTCAGACACTTGAATAAGAAGGTATCCATTGGAAAAGGAGGAGGTAAGGAAGGCCACTAAAGTAGAGAAAATAAAGAGAAGAATGTTTCCAGAGTTTGTTAAAATTAATTATCCTGAGATTTCAGGAGGAAGAAAGGAAGATCAAGAAAAAGAGAAGTCCCTGAAGCCTGTGAAGTTTCAAAAACAAAACACAAATAAAATTTTTTTAAACTAAAATCATACTCTTCTAGGAAAAGAGGCTGAGCATTAACAGAAAGTTTGATAACAGAAGGGTTTGTAGTTAGGGATTTACTTTCAATCTCTAAGAGAAGTGTTATGTAGCAGAGATTCAAAAGACAACGTGTTTTTTTGGCCATCATTCGGGGCTTCAATTGCAAAGGGAAAAAAGAATGGTCAACGCATCTCAGATAAATACCAACCAACTGTGCAATATTTCATTTGAGATTTGTATTATCCCCAATTAAGTTTAAAAAAAAAAAGGAGAGAGACCTAGTGTATTTGATTGCCTCTGTGGGAAGACTTGAGAATTACAAACTCAGATTTCTCCCTTGGAGTGAAAATTTGCTGTTAAAAATTAAGTAAATAGAGAGTCTGGGGACATTAAGATTCATCTCCATCATTTCAAATCATGATCTGCTCCTTCGGAAAAAAAGAAGTTGGAACTCAGAAAGTAGGGAGGAGAGGGGAAAGAGATGACTGATGGATGGGTGAGCAAGAAGGAGAAATGAATACTGCAAACCCAGTAAGACTGCAAACAATGAATCATGGAACACTACATCAAAAACTAATGATGTAATGTATGGTGATTAATATAACGTAATAAAAAAAAAGACTACACAGTTTGTGGGAAAATGAAATGAAAAACAGAGTTTGAAGGATAAGCAGATAATGAGGAATATGAGATAATAAGACATTTAAAGGTTTAGTTATTTATTTGAGAGAGAGAGAGCTCAAGCAGGGGGAGGGGCAGAGGGAAAGGGAGAGAGAATCCCAAGCAAATCCCAAGCAGACTCCCTGCTGAGTGCAGAGCCAGAGGGGGTGGTGCTCCATGCAGGGCTCCATGCAGCGCTCCATGCCGGGATTGATCCCACAACCCCAAGATCATGAAGTGAATCAAAATCAAGAGTTGGAAGCTTAAATGACACCCAGGTGTCCCAAGAGATAACAAGACATTTAAACATTAGGAAATTACTAGGGAAAGTGAGAATGAATGAGCAATTAATGTGGGAAGGTGAGGAAGGGAGGAAGTAATTGGAATGGGAAACAAAACATGACTAATGGCTGTAAAGGGCAAGTTTGGACTCTTAATGGCATGTTCCCTAATCTTTGGAGAGCATACATGATCTAGAAATAAAGGAGGAAAAGATGGAAAGTTAACATGAAATTGTGAGGACAATAAAGGAAGCAATGTGCATCATCAGTCCTCAAGAACAAAAGCATTTCTGGAGAATTGTATTAGTCTATGTTCTCCATTCTTTTATGAGCAGAATCATCTTCATCTACCTTTTACAAAAGGTTGAATTATAAAATGAGTGCTATTAAAGGAAATAAAAGCTAAGCATTATTAGAAGTTGAAAAAAAGACTGCATGTAGAACAACTGAAGTGGGGACTAAGCAAGCAAAAAAAATTTGAAATTCAGCCACTTAGTGAAAGAACTGGAGATAACCGATTCAAATAGAAATGTGGGCAGTGACGAGGGAGGAAGTTTTAACTGTTGTAAATATTTTAGAGTATATTCTTCCACAACATTTTTTTTCTCATAGAAATGAGTGAGATTACGTTAAAAGCTTCTGGGTATTGCTTTAAACACTTTGGAGGAAAGAATTTATAGCAATTCAAGTATTCCCAATAGTAGAAATAACATTAATTTTTCAAGATGACTAATATCTGGAGCAGATCTAAATGCCTGTGATTATCCTTTTGCTTTCTTGTGTTTGTGCAGGGGATTCCTTTCAGCCAGACAGTACCAGACCCCCTTCGGAGGGAAGCTGATAAAGTAATTTAGGTGGAAAGGCCTAATGAGATAATGATGCTAAGGCCAGTTAACACCTAATAAGAACATAACCACGAGGGATGATATTGTTGCTTATTAATTATAATGATGATGTGGAGGAAAGAGACAAGGTGGCACTCATTTAGCAGAGAGCACTCAGGAGTAAAGCTATTTTCCCAAAGGGCAAGATGCAGTCAGCTAGAGTTAGAAGTAGGGCAACATTTAGCAGAGTTGGAAATTTATGGCCATTGGGTTATCCCGGTGACCGCAGAACTGGAGGCCAAGCAGGAGGTAACAGACGCCTTCCTGAGGTGGCCCCGGGCTGCAGTGGACATTGCTGTGGTTGAAGGCCAGGCCAGGCATGGAGGCAGAGACTCCAGGCTGATTTTTGGGGGCAGTCTGCTTGCCTTAGATTCCACAGTGGCCATTCGTGGGCAGACGGGCAGGTGTCCAGAACTGGACTGGGCGGCCTTTCCCTTTTCACTCCACTCAGTCCTGTGAATCAGACCCATGGTGCAACTCTTCAATCAGTGCTGGAGCCCTGCCCTATTAGGGGAGTCCAGAAGATCCTCTGGTCCTGTTTGTAGAGGCACAGATCTAACCGTCATCTGCTAATTTGAGTTTAAGGTTGCTTGGTGTTCATCTGCCTCCACTCTGCTTCCTAAATTCCCTGTGGGTCTGGGCACCTGCGTGTTCACCCAGGGCAGAGGAATTGTAAGATCAGTTCATTGCAGATATACCGTCTGTATTAATCACATGGCAGGGGTCGAGAATGTGAGGAACAAACAGCCATGTGAAAAAACATGGAGCTTTTGGAAATCTTGTGAGTCCTTAAGGGAGGTGTAGAAACTTGAAATCTAGGACCAGGCTGGGGGAGCAGATTTGCGGCCCAGGAAAGACCTTGAAACTCCCCTTCTTATTCATTATCTTTCCCCTCACCATGTGGGTCTTGATCTGGATCCTACACCCTATGCCATCACTCACTTCTCTCTGGGTCTGGGGATACCACATTTGCAATGATGGCGGTGGTTTTCCACACTTTTCTGTGCTACTAATTTTATTAGCTGGACGAGGGCCATTTTACAGGACTTTTCTTGTTCTAGGTGATGATGTCACTGACTCTGCCGTAGAAAGGAAATAACATTCTCATCATTAACTTTTTAAAGCAAGTATATTTTAGGGCGCCTGGGTGGCTCAGTTGGTTAAGCGACTGCCTTCGGCTCAGGTCATGATCCTGGACTCCCTGGATGGAATCCCACATCGGGCTCCCTGCTTGGCAGGGAGTCTGCTTCTCCCTCTGACCCTCCCCCCTCTCATGTGCTCTCTCTCTTATTCTCTCTCTCTCTAAATAAATAAAATCTTTAAATAAAAATAAAGCAAGTATATTTTATTTTTATTAAATGTGTGGTTTGAGAGTGGCAAGAAGTGAAAAGCACTGGACTGGAAGACAGAAGGTGTACCTCTAGTCCTGACCCTTATCCGTATCAGCCCTGTGACCCTGGGTAAATCTCTTGCTTTTGTGAGCCTCAGCTTCCCTGTACATAAAAGGTAGGGTTGGTAAGGGTAATCTTTATGGTTTTATAGCCATTTTCAGCCTTCAAATTCTATCCTTATGCATATATGTTTGTAAGAATCCTATATCTATTAAATCTTTATGAGAGAAGCAATTGGTAAACTCATAGGATGATAAATATTGCCTTAAATCCATGGTTCCGTGTGAACAATAAAGGTTGAGGTTACCAATGAACCAACAGCAGAACTGTTTATTGAGCACTAACTATGTGGCAGCCACATGCCAACCTTGAAGGCAGGTGCTTTACAGATGAGCCAACAAAGGTTTCAAAAAGTGAAATAGGGTCATTCAAGATCATATAGTTAATAAGGGGGTGGAGCCAACATTCCAACCCAGGTCTCCCTGAAACGGAAACCTTTGACCTTAATCACCAGTGTGTATCCCCCTCAGTTTAGAACACAATACTTACTTCCCATACCTGACGGCACTGAAGCTTTCTTCAGTCACAGTTGTTCTTAACTGGGGATGGAAGGAAGAGCGAGGTAGGGAGCCGTCTGAAAAATGTCCCCAGTTGATTCTGATACACACATCTTTCTGCCTCTATATCCACTTTGAGAACTCACCTAGGCAGAGTCATATCAACATAATTACATAAACAGTACCTTCCTGGAAAACTTTCTGCCACATACAGTTTTTTTTTTTTTTTTAAAGATTTTATTTCTTTATTTGACAGACAGAGACATAGTGAGAGAGGGAACACAAGCAGGGGGAGTGGGAGAGGGAGAAGCAGGCTTCCCGCGGAGCAGGGAGCCCGATGCGGGGCTCGATCCCAGGACCCTGGGACCATGACCTGAGCCGGAGGCAGACGCTTAACGACTGAGCAACGCAGGCACCCCTGCCACTTGCAGTTCTAATTTCTGTTTCTCTTAACGTGGCTTTGAGGTAAGCAAGGGAATCAGACAAAATTATTTCTCCTGTCTTCCAAATGGGGAATTGAGGGGCACCTGGGTGGCTCAGTCGTTAAGCGTCTGCCTTCGGCTCAGGTCATGATCCCAGGGTCCTGGGATTGAGCCCCGCATCGGGCTCCCTGCTCAGCGGGGAGCCTGCTTCTCCCTTTCCCACTCCCCCTGCTTGTGTTCCCTCTCTCGCTGTGTCTCTCTGTGTCAAATAAATAAATAAAATCTAAAAAAAAAAATAAATAAAAATCTGGAAACCAAATGGGAACTTGAAACAAAGAGAATTGATTAATGCAACTTCATGTACCCAGTGGTCACAGAATTGACATGAGGACTCACACCTTAAGACTCCAGCCACCACAAGACGTTGTCTTTTAGCCAATTTATTTAATAATGTATTTTATATAAAGGAAATATGTCATTTTGTTCCCCCTGGAGTTTCCTAGTAGATGTATCATTTTGGTGACATTGTCTTATTTGGAGTATCTGTAAAACCAGCAAGCATCTCTGAATAGTACCAGCCATTGACAAATACCAAATGGAGGAGAAGGGTTTCTTAACCAGGCATTTCTATGAACAAAAAAATGACTTTCTAAAGTTTACTGACTGGTCCCAGAAAAGTGCATCATTAAGGTCATTAAGAGTGTTTAGGTACCCAAAACAGAGATGGGCTCTTCATTGTTCATATTCTTTGAAAGTAATACAAAGAATTCATTTTTTTTAATAAATAAGAATTGCTGGCATCTAGAATTTCAAATTGCTTTTCAATAATTTATTTTAGGGCGCCTGGGTGGCTCAGTTGGTTAAGTGACTGCCTTCGGCTCAGGTCATGATCCTGGAATCCCGGGATCGAGTCCCACATCGGGCTCCCTGCTCAGCAGGGAGTCTGCTTCTCCCTCTGACCCTCCTCCCTCTCATGCTCTCTGTCTCTCATTCTCTCTCTCGCAAATAAATAAAATCTTAAAAAAAAAAAAAAATTGCTTCAATAATTTATTTTAATGCCACACAGAAAGGCCCTAGGTTTAGTCTTAATTCATGATTCTTTACAATTTAAAATGCATTTGGTCTTCTTTCTTTGTTTTGGTTTCTTCTCTTTCCTTTTGCTAAATAAATTCTAAATTCTTGCTCCATATGGTTGCATTTAGCTACTTGTGAAAAATTAGAAATACACAGCTATAGGATTTGATTAAATAAAAATACAATAGAATATAATATTGCCATTTAGAAGAATCAGGCAGCCCTATATGGAATGATCTCCAAGATATATAGTTAAAATTTAAAAAGCAAGATATAGAACAGCATGTATGGTAAGTTTCCATTTATATAAATATAAAGGTATCTGTTTATATACATTCTCTAGCTGTAGAACGACATTTAAGGAACCAGTAATAGTGGTTGCCTCTGGGGAGAAAGTGACTGCTGGGAGATTGAAGGGAGATTCTATATATATGCTGTTGTCCCTTTTAAGTGTATCATGTTCATGTACTACCTATTCATTTTTTTTTTATAAAGAAGGAAGTAGAGCTATTTTTACTGAGATGGAAAAATACAAAGGACATATTGTTAGGTATAAAAAGCAAGTTGCAGAATAGTATGAATAGTATATGATTTTATTTTTGTAAAGTAATTGTACATACATATATGTGTGTACATATACACACATACACATCTGTAAGGATATGCACCAAATTGTTAACAGTGGTTCCCCCTAGGGAGTACAATATGAGAACATAGTGTGTATGTGTGTGTGTGTGTTTGAGCTTTTATTTTATATCCTTTTTTATATTTTTTTATATTGTCTGATTTTTTTTATGAAAAGCACATACTAATTCACAATAAATAACTCCTAAAACCCAAACCCAACCAAAGGATTGCACTTGACTTCTACATACCTATAAACAAAATTTCCCAGATCAGCTTTTCTGGTCAGCCATGTTTTGTTTTTTATATCTCACATATTCACTTCACATCTCCTTAACCTCTTTTCTGAAGCTTCCTGAACTTTCTGTTCCTTTGTCTTTGCTCTCCTACATCCCCCTTTATCAATAGGGCCCAGCCAAGATCATGACCAAGAAATCATAGTAATCCTACTGGTAGTTCCTCTCTCAACTTCTTTCCCTTTAATCAATCCAGAATTATGCAACTAAAATCCTCATTCCTACTTTAGAGACTTCAACCAGGGTTAAATCTGTCTACCTCTTTCAATACAATTTCTATGCTTTGTGGATCATTCCTATCAGCATAGTTCCAATCTGGTTTAAGTTTTAGTGGTAAAAACTCCACTCAACCTCTCTGAACTCCACACCCCTCCAAATACCATCCCACTTCTCTGAACTTTACAGCAATTTTCCTCAAGAAAGCTGGCCTTACTTTTGTAAAGACACTTCCTCTCCCCTCCCCCATTCATTTTTAAAAAACGTATTTGTTTGCAGGGCACCTGGGTGGCTCAGTTGTTACGCATCTGCCTTCGGCTCAGGTCATGATCCCAGGGTCCTGGGATCGAGCCCCACATTGGACTCCCTGCTCAGTGAGGAGCCTGCTTCTCCCTCTCCTCCCGCCCCCCCCCCCCGCTTGTGTTCCCTCTCTTGCTGTCTCTCTCTGTCAAATAAATAAATAAAATCTTTAAAAAAAACCAAACTTGTTTGTTTGAGAGAGAGAGTGAGCATGAGCTGGGGGGGGGGGAGGAGCAGAGGGAGAGGGAGAAGCAGACTCCTTTCTTTTTATTTTTTTTATTTTTTATTTTTTTATTTAAATTAACTTTATTTAGGTAAAATTATATAATATAAAATGCACTATTTGTAACCATATATGGTAAAATGAGTTTTGACAAATGTGTGCAATATGCAACCACCATTACAATTAAGATATAGAACATTTTTATAACTCTAAAAGTTGTCTTGAACCCCTTGCCAGTTCATTCTCATCCCCTACTCCTGGCCCCAAGCAATCACCGATCTGTTTTCTATCATTGAAGTTTAGATTTATATTTATAAATGGAGAGCATACAGTACAGTAATACTGTTTTGTGTCTGGCTTCTTTTATTCGGAATAGTATTTTTGAGATTTATCCATATTGTTATATTTACTATGAGGAAGCAGACTCCCTTCTAAGCGGGGAGCCTGACATGGCGCTCGACCCCAGGACCCTGAGATCATGACCTGAGCTGAAGGCAGATGCAACCAACTGAGCCACCCAGGCACCCCATCTCCCATTCATTTTGAAAACCACTCCTCTTTCAGCCCTACGACTCTCTGCCTTGTCAAGGTGACTTAGGGTATTTACTTGCCAAATCCAGTGGTAATTTTCCATCTTCATGTCCAATACCTCTTAACTCATTGGTTGCAGCTGATCTCTTTCTCTGTCTTGAAACACTTTCTCTCTTGGCCTTCTGGGCACCTCTCTCTTGGATCTTCTTCGACCTCAACCTGCTTCTTCTTAGTTTCTTCTTTATCCTCTTCATCTTGAAATATCAGTACTGTTCCATGCTCAGTTCTGAGCCACCTGGCTTCTCTATTTAAATTCCTTCCCCTGGCAATCTCATCTAGCCCCTTGACTTTGAATCCCATTTCCATACTGATATCTTTCAAGTTTTATGTCCAAACCCTAACCTGGCCCTAAATTACAAACCCCTTGTCTTCTTGACACCTCTATTTAGCCTTTTATCAGGCATCTCAAATTTAGCATGTATGAAACAGATAGACCTAACGTCCCCCACCATCCTTTCCATATCAGTAAATGGCAACTCAATTGAAACTCTACTTTCAAGATAAGTCCTGAATCTGATTACTTTCACTACTGCCACCATTAAAGCCCTGGTCCAAGCCTCAGTATCACTCACTTGTATTAGCTCAGTAATGTTTTGGATGATTATGTGTCAATGTAGGTTCATCAGTTGTAACAAATGTACCACTCTGGCGAGGGATGTTGATAATGGGTGAGGCTGTGCATGTGCAGTGTGGGCAGAGGGTATATGAAAAATCTCTGTAACTTCCCCTCAACTTTTCTGAGAACCTAAAGCTT
This sequence comes from Phoca vitulina, assembly GCF_004348235.1. Lineage (NCBI taxonomy): Eukaryota > Metazoa > Chordata > Mammalia > Carnivora > Phocidae > Phoca > Phoca vitulina. The sequence goes on from NW_022589707.1 coordinate 59,707,053, forward strand.
CTCTAAAAAAAGAATAAAAAACATTTTAAAAACCTTAAAAAATATATAAATGAGATCAGGTCACTGCTCTGCTCAAAAGCCTACAATGGCTCTCATCTCACTCTCAGTGAAATCCCAAATCCTTACTATGGACTTCGAAATCAATAATGTTCTCTGTACTCACACTACATCTCTGGTCTCATCCTCTATCACTGCCCCTTCACTGTTCTCATGCTACATTGAACTCCTTCCTGGTTTTTGAACATATCAAGAATGCTCCTACCTCAGGGACTTTGCATTTGCTGTATGTAGTGTCTCTCTGGAATGCTCTTTTCTCCGATATCCACATGGCTCAGTTCTCTCCCTTCAATCTGTCCAAATGTCACCTTATCAGAGCGCCTTCCTTGAACCCTTTAGAATAGCACTTTTCTCACTTACTCTGTCCCTTTACTCTGCTCTATTTTTCTTCTGAACAATTACCATCATCTGAAGCATTATATATCTATCTGACCATTATTTTTTTATAAATTTTTTTAAAAGATTTTATTTATTTATTTGACAGAGAGAGACAGCGAGAGAGGGAACACAAGCAGGGGGAGTAGGAGAGGGAGAAGCAGGCTCCCCCACGGAGCAGGGAGCCCGATGTGGGGCTTGATCCCAGGACCCTGGGATCACGACCTGAGCCGAAGGCAGATGCTTAATGACTGAGCCACCCAGGTGCCCCTATCTATCTGACCATTATTTTCTTAATATATATAATAAGCAGTGGGGATTTAAGCTCCATGAGAACAGGAACTTTGTCTTGTTAACCACAACATCCTCAACATTTAGAAGAATTTTTGTTATGGAGAAGAATGTTCAAAAAATATTCACTGAAAAGAATGCCAAAAGGTTCACTATATGTCCTCTAGCACATTCAAATTACATGGAATGTGTCTTAAGACATTTATTTCTCCATCTCAACTTTCATTTCTTTTTCTTTTTAAAAATTTGTTTTAACTTTTTATTTTGAAATATAGACTCAAGTATTTGCAAATATAGTACACAGAAATTCCATATACTCTTTATCCAGCCTCCCCCAAAGATTACATTTTACCTAACTATCCTTTAAAAAAAAATATTTCCTTTGTTTCCTTTACTCAAGTTTCTCCTGCTTTCTTCCATAAATCCTTCTAAACAGGCCTTCAGAACTCTTCTATCCCTTATTTCATAGTCAAGCCATTGATAAACTTCAACACCACCATCAAATTCCTTCTCAAAGATGACCATCTTACTCAAGGGAGAGATAAAATACTTCAATTAAATGGGGAAAATGTTTTATCTTATTTTTTAAAGATTAATTACTTATTTATTTGAGAGAGAGAGCGTGTGCTCGACAGCATGCACAAGCAGGGGGAAGGGGCAAAGGGAGAGGGAGAAGCAGATTCCTTGCTGAAGAGGGAGCCTGATCCCAAGACCCAGAGATCATTACCTGTGCCGAAGGCAGATACTTACCTGACTGAGCCACCCAGGCACTCCTGTTTTATCTTATTTTTAATACTAATAATCCAGAAGAGAAAAGCGTTTTCATCTCTTAAGTTTGCAGGTCCTATGGAAAGATGCTGTCTCTCCTGTAAGTTCTGAATAGCAACTTGTTTGCTGTGATTTCTAAAGATAGGTGAAATGATAATTTATTGACTCTAGTGTGTACTCATTTATCTCTTGTATGCAACTGTTTAGGAAGAGTTGAATAAAAACAAATATGTGATTTCCTATATATGTTTATATTTTTTAAAGAAATTATTCTGCAGAGAACCTATCATTCATTTATCCAACAAATATTTATTGTGTACCTACTACCATGCCAACAATGGTATTTTATCTCCCAAGATGATCTGGGAGGAACGTCACCTTTAAGACACTAAAAGTACTAAAAGATAGATTGAAAACTCCTCCTGTCTTCCAGGTAAGTAGGTTACTCTCCATGGAATGGGCATTCATGTTCAGGAGACAAGGGCATTCAATGTTTATAGCAGCAATGTCCACACTAGCCAAACTGTGGAAAGAGCCCACACACACAATGTAATATTATTCAGCCATCAGAAAGGATGAATAATTACAATTTACATCGACGTGGCTGGAACTGGAGGGTATTATGATGAGCGAAATAAGTCAATCAGAGAAAGAAGATTATCATATGGTTTCACTCATATGTGGAATGTAAGAAACAGTGCAGAGGATCATAGGGGAAGGGAGGGAAAACTGAATGGGAAGAAATCAGAGAGGGAGACAAACCATGAGAGACTCTTGACTCCAGGAAAGAAACTGAGGGTTGTGGAAAGGGAGGTGGGTGGGGGGATGGGGTAACTGGGTGATGGGCATTAAGGAGGGCACGTGATGTGATGAGCACTGGGTGTTACATACAACTGATGAATTATTGAACTTTACATTTGAAACTAAGATGTACTATATGTTGGCTAATTGAATTTAAATTAAAAAAAGGAGACAAGGGCATTATTATGCTTTAATAACTGTTTTCCAGTGTTAAAAAATCCGTGTCCCTTTCAATATGTTTGAAATATATAAAATAACCTACGATTTGAGAAGATAAGATGCACTGATTTAGTGATCAGTAAAAAGAGGACCTAACTGGGACATCACTATCCTCTATCGTTAAACTGTGCATGTATTAAACGCCTTATAAAATGCCCTCTTCAAGTTAAGTATTAATTAGAAGCCTTCCTCACATCAGTGTTCTTCCATAATCAAATCTCCTTCCCAGTATTAGCAGGGTGATCATTCACCTCGTTTGCCTAAAATGTCCTAGTTCACACCTGTTGTTCCAGCATAATTGCTAACTGCACCTCCTTTCACTCTGTAAAGAATCTTGGTTTGGACGATAAATTACATAGTCAATCTAAGCATTAGGCTCTCTGGGATAAATGATCAAGGCGCCACTCCTATTTATTGGTATTACCTTGTCACAAGCTGTAAAAACAGTTTTCTTTTTGATGGTTTCTTCCTGAGTTGTCACAAAGACCTTCACATAAAATCACTCTGTCCCATTAAAGCAATTATTGAAACCCCCTTCAGTAATGACCACTTGTTTTAGTTTTCCTCCTCAGATTCCAAAGACCAAATGCAGACATCGCTTTTCTGGGTCAGCGTCATAATTGTTCAGAGGCATAGCCTCGCAGAGAGAAAATTCTGTCTATCTAATCCAGAAGAATCTTAAAGAGACATTTTTCCTTGGTAACATTATCTGGTAGAAAGAGCCTGTGAATGACTACTAATTTGAGCCCAGAGAATGGAAAGCCCGACATACTTAATTTCAATGGAACATATGTATTTCTGGACCAAGATACTGACCTAATGTCTCTAGAGTGCTACTAGGGAATGAGAAATTGAAAGGTGAATTTGGGTGGTCTCCTTAGATATAATCTCTGTTAAAACTATTTAATCTCAGTGGTTCACAAGGAAAACCTTTCTTGAGTTGAGGAATGGGATGAAATTTCTGGGATTACATGTTTCTACAAGTATATTTTTGGCCAAATCTAGTAGCAGCACCTTCATTGATTCATTAATTTTGGAAAACTGATCACTTGTTTTTCTCATCAAAGGCTGTGTCCTCATAGAACCAAAGCACCCAATCAACTTGATGTTTAAAAAAGTCACTTTTTGGGGCGCCTGGGTGGCTCAGTTGGTTAAGCGTCTGCCTTCGGCTCAGGTCATGATCCCGGGATCCAGGGATGGAGTCCTGCATTGGGCTCCCTGCTTCTCCCTCCCCTCTGCCCCTCTCCCCTGCTCATGCTCTTTCTCTCGCTTGCGCTCTCTCTCTCTCAAGTAAATAAATTTAAAAAAAGTCACATTTACAAATGCGGGATTATGAAAACAACTAGTGAGGGAACTGAATTGTTTTCACCTAATTGTTTGGTTGTTTCTTAACCTATCTGTAAATGGTGGTGCTGCTTTTTGCCTCCTGATGATTGCTAGGAGAGTAAATGACATACTTAGTAAAACATTATGAACATTTGAGATAACAGACTGAATGACTTTATCATTCTTATTTGTAGTTTGCTTGAAAAATTAAGTTGAATGAGACAAAGTGGCTAAAATGTGTTTTTCTTTCTTTCCTTTTTTTCCTTCTCTACTTAAAATGAAAGTGTATCTTTAAAAAATATTATTACTGAGACAGTCAGCTTTATTGTATGACACTGATAGACCCTAAAATATCAACTACACTCCTCTGTTTTTTTAAAAAAAATCCCATGCTTTCATCAAAATTAAGAATTCTATCAAATTTTATCAAAATTAAGGATCAGGAACACCGGGCTCCTAAATTCCTTCTTAACCCAAGGGACTGGATTGAAAGCTAAAGAAAAATTTTCCTGATAATTATTCCTTTTCCTGTTTCAGGCATCAACTCTACCTCCTTCACTCTACTTCATCTGTCCCTCTAGGAAACCCATTGCAAAACCCAGACAGCCTCCTTTCTTAGGAGTCAAAGATAGCTTCTTTCCCAATAGTTCCCTGGCCTGTTTGTGAAACATGGTCTTGGCAATTGCCCCAAGAATCCCACAGTCCTGAATAAATGGGGAAGTTACATGATTTGGAAGTAGTGTCATCAGGTGGTTGGAGGGGTTGGGGTGATAGACCAGGCTTCTGGTCTTCCAGATAATCAATTCCATTGGGATTATTTTAATAGATCAAATTATATATTATATACTAAAAATACCTGCAGTTCTCTTAAAGGATAAAGGACCTGCAAAAAGAAGGTAAAGAGTTGATATGATAGGAAAAAATATATTTATATATATATATATTTTTCTGAATAATAATGACTTATTCCTAATTATGGGACAGGAACTACCCAGAAAATATCATATCTTCTTTTAGCAAGGTTATGCTGAGGAGCCTGTGCACATCTCTGCAGTTCTCAAGATTTACCTGCTATCTTTCAGCCAACAGTATGACAAGAATTTACTGATGTGCTAAGATGAGAGCTTGGGTGTCAGAATTGGGAAATCTGAGACATGATCATTTGGTTGAAGAACTCTAAGTTCCCTGAACATTCTTGTTCCATGAGTGGTTCATAAAAAAACCTTAGACGTTACCATAGCAACTCTAAGTTTCCCAAATGGGAAACTGGGGCAGGGGGGCAGTGCAAGAGTGGGGTATATGTTTGTGGTGGAAGAATGACATTTTTCACAATATATTTTGCTGGAACGTCTACAATTCAGCAGGACCAGTTTTAGGAAATGCTGGTAAGTGGTTCTTTAGCAATATTTGCTTATTTTGGAACCACTCTTCCTCTCTACTTCCCCTGCCTACAGGTGTAATTTTGTAATCTGGTTACCCAAGGTCCCCTCACTGTGGCCCTCACCTGAGCTAACATGTTCTGAACCTTGTCCACTCCTCATGTTGACCCAACTTTCTATCAAATTCTATCTAGTGTCCCATTCCCCCTGGATATTTATTTTTGCTTTCCAAGGGAGCACGAGGGTTATCTGGTAATCTAATTAGAATGAGAGTCGAAAGGGTAGAAGTGGTTTAATACACTGTCCCTTGTACAATGGAAGTAGAACGTTGGGGTTTATACTTCCATGGGAGAAGCAGTATTTTCACTTAAAGATATGAATTTTCAGTGGTGAAGTTTCAGGAACTACGTTTTAAATGAGTGGGAGTAGTATTTTGGGCACATGGACACACTAAAATTTTAGCACTCTTAAAATCATGCACAAACACCTACTCTGAGCCTAAGGAAGGCCTGGCCCTTGAGCTTGGGAGAATCAGATCACCTGTTTTGTATAGCGAGATTTCATCACTGTTGAGGGAGGAGGTGCTGGTAGGGGGCGAGGCCGCCGGAGAACGTGCCTAACTGCTCCGTCAACAGGAAGACCAAGGTACATACCTTTCTGGGGGTGTGGGTGGGGGAAGGGTTGGCATGGAGAGAGGGTGCTTGGCACCCTTCCCACGGGCACATGCACCCTCACCCAGGCACTCCCGGCCTCACCCCGTGGTTTGCCTACAGGCTGATTCCTAAAAGATCAGGAAGACAAATGATTCAGAAGTGCCTGCAGCTGATTCCTACTTAGAATATGTAATCTCACAATCCGTGCCTGTTTTCTTTTAAATGCGTATATGCCTCTGATCAAATCTTCACTTCGCTCTCTAACTGTCCCTTTGAAAACAGCAGCACTGCTTTACTTCTGATTACATAAATGACTTAAGCCAAATAACTTTTAAAAAATGCCCACAGCAGTTTTTATTTGACACTGTTTATGTTTCATTTTTGCTATCCTAATCCAAGATTTTCTGAATATCGCCGTAGCTTAGCCAGGACACATTCGCTGAGTTATTGACTGGGCAGGGCTCTGATTTAAGCTCTTAGAAAAATTTCCCATGTGACTTGGAGTGATTTTCAGTGGGAATCAAGAGCACCATTGTTGGTTCCTAATAATTATGTGGTTTCTATATGTAAACGTATGTCTTTCACACGCATAAATGCATATAGGGCATAGGATTTCCAGTGCTGGCTCGAGTGCACACGTGCATGTGCACTCACACACAGGCACACGGGTCTCTGCTCTTCATTTACTACCTGTTCTCTCATTTGAAGTAGCGTCTCCACTGCCCCTATCTCTATTAAATAATAACAATTTCAGAAAGATGCTTGAGCAAATCAACCTCAAGTTATAATTGTTCAGTTTTAAAAAAGAATGGTATTGCAACTCAACACACACAGCTCAACAGGGATTTTTCTGGGAAAGTGGTGAGGTTAATACATTTTATTTTATTATTTATTTATAAAGATTTTATTTATTTATTTAGAGAGAGAAAGCGTGAGTGGGGGAAGGGGCAAAGGGAGATGGAGAGAGAGAATCCCAAGCAGACTACACGCCCAGCACAGTTTCACTTGGGGCTTGATCTCACTATCCTGAGATCATGACCTGAGCTGAAATCAAGAGTCAGATGCTTAACTGACAGAATCACTCAGTCACCCCTATTTATTTATTTATTTTAAAGATTTTATTTCTAAGTAAACTCTACACCCATCGTGGGGCTTGAACTCACAACCGGAGATCAGGAGCTGCACGCTCTAGCCACTGAGCCAGCCAGGCGCCTCAAGGTAAATACATTTTATAACTTAATAAACAGCTTCTGTTTTATTAGCAGAAGGGTAAATAGGGAGTTTTATCATGGTGATAAAGCATGAAGAAATGCTATTCAGAAGGGTTTTGTTTTTTTTTTTAAATGCAATGCAGATCTATGTGCGTGAGCCCATGCCATTCTTGCTGTTTCCTTCTATTAAAACCATAAATATTAACTCTGTCAAGAGACTATTACAGTGATGTGCAAAGCTGCAATGATGCCAAATTCACAAAGTTCTCAATAAAACTGGGGGGGGGGGGGGGGAACATATATGAGAAATAAAATAGACTGAAACAATTTTAAATTAGGTTCAAGGCTACCCCCTTCTAGAGAGGAAGTTATTGGTTATCATCATTGTACCATATTTTAAAAATTCCCATATCGTGTAAGTTGCTAAATAATAATAGCAGATAACAATTTTTGAGTACTGACTCTGTTCCAAGAGCCATGCGTAGCACTTTACTTGCTTTGTTCTCATTTGAGCCTCATACTTCTCTTGTGGATGAAACTATTGTTATGCCTATCTTAATAGATGTGTGTGCATTTTGGAGACATGTAGGTGTAACAGCCCATACGTAGAACATGTGAACTTGAAATTCCCCTGAAGAGATCTAAGTGACTTACATGGGAGCTATGTCGGGATATGTAGAGAGGGTAATTTTTTTTTTTCTTCAAGTCACTCTTGATGTGTTCCATAGCATCATGATGTTTCCAAGCATGTGCACATATGCAGCACACATTTCAGTTTTTGTCACCAGTTTTTTCCCCCTTTTCTATTCCCTTCATATTTATGATGGGCAAATCTTCTCACTTTGAAGTCTCTTGCTGTGGAATCTCTTTTCCAGTAAAATTTCATGGTAGTTCATATTTCTCAGGAAGTCACCTTTAGAACTTTCAGAGGGATATTAACTTTTTAAAACACAAACACACAAAAAGTCTTAACGCTCACCATGAAAGAAATGTGATGTCTCCCAGTGTTATCTTCCCAGTGACTGCCCAGACCATGAAGGCTAATGTCATTGTAGCCAGGACCCCACCCTGTTCCTTTTCTGTCTTTCTTGTGGCTTGGGGTCTTCACAGCTTTCGCATCTCTTTGCCCGGCTGAGATCAGGCTCCCTGACACTGTACCTCTGTGTTGCTTGGAGAGGCAACTTAAAATATACAACCTCCAGATGGGAATGATTTAGCAAAATTAAAAACAGACAGGGGGCAGAGAAGGCGGGAGGTGTCAAATGTTCCTTCTACCCTACTATCAGTTTGATGTGGTGGCCTTGTTCTTACCTAGCCCCCTCCATTCTGTCCACTGCCCACAGTTAAAATGCCTGAAATGTTAACACAATACACATGGATAGAGATATGTATACCCTTCCTTCTGCCTCCTAACCCAACACATGGAGTTTTAATTGTGGCTTATTTCAACTTAATTTTGCTTCACCCTTAGGATGAGAGAGACTTGTTTCAGTAAGTCTCAAGAGGTATTATAAAACATATAAGTACTTAAAAAATCTGCTTGGCCATCTCAAAAGAAAATCATTACTTTTGGTGGATACTGAGCATTTGCTTTAGGAGTGAGCCTCCCTCCTCTTTCCAAGCACAAACATGGTCATATTGATGAGCTCATATCAAAGTTACTGAATGTATAATGCACACTCTTATTCATTATTAATGCACATGAGTAAATAAAATCTCTGCTCTGATTAGAACAAATCTAATAGAAAACAGGCAAAAGAGGTATGGATAGAGAAGCAATATCATGTAACATATCCTTTCCTCAGTCCCTGCCTGGGGCAAGATATGGAATCTGGCAGCTCAGTAGTGCTGGGAGGTTTTATTACAAATGGAGAATTTCCCAGTTATCACAGATCTTAAAATCCCCATGGTTCAATGTGATCCATTAAGGCATCACTGGGCTCAAGGTAAAGACTCACATGGAGATGGGATGGCCATCTCTGAATGCAGAAGTAGTTATTAAGAAGCCCATGAGAACTACCATTTTCTTCATAGCACTGCTCCACTGTTTTCAGGTCTTATATTCATTTTTGCTTCCTCCCTCCCTCCCTCCCTCCCTTTCCTACCTCTCCTACCTCTCCTTCCTTCCTTCCTTCCTTTTTCGAGGCTCCACGCCCAATGTGGGGCTTGAACTCACATCCCTGAGATCAAGAATTGCATGCTCTACCACCCTATAGATTTCATATTCATTTTAAAATCATACCAGGCAAAAGGCTGCTATGGGTTAGGCTGCATCTAATCTCTAGCATGCCTCCTGCACATAGCCATAGTATGTACTTCTAGTTGTATTAAACTGTGCCCAACTTTCAAGGTGGTTTCAAGCACAATTTCTGAGTTCTAGTGGGGATGAAAGCCCTTGTATCCTGCTCTTGTTTTTTTTGTTGTTGTTGTTAGTACCTTGCATGACTTTCTACAAGATATGACCCATGGAATCCTGTAGCACAAAAATGATAAGATGTTTAGTATCTTTCATTTTCAGCAAATAGTCTGTATTTACAATACTACTCTAGTGGTTTCTGACTACCGCTCAGGATGATTTTGCTTAGCCTAGCGGAATGTCCTGGAAACTACTGGCAGTGATTTAGCCTCCAAAATTGGAACGCATTAGTAGAGACAGAAAGCCTATGAACAAATAGTGGGCGTGAGCCAGAGTAAATAAGTGTGGTTCATGAGCTGTGGTTAGAAATGTCTCTCTTTCAGTATGCAGGACAAAATTTTGCCAGAATTTGCCATAAAGTCATCACACAAAGCAGTTTTTCCTCTCAGTAAGACAGACTCAATGAAAGAGGGCTTCTAATCTCACAATCAACTGTTGGGGCTGCAGTTATATGTCATGCCAAAGTAGACCTGAGCTGAGGGGTCCTTTTCTCCAGCTAGCCTTTCTTACCCTGCCTACTGCCAAGCCTCTGTGAAAAAGAATGAAATCCACAAGGGAGTGAGGAGGAGGTTGGAAGGGTTGGAAGAGGAAAGACTCTTTGTAAAGCTGAAAGCTCCTCCCAGGATCTCATAACAAACCACAGAGTCAGTTTGCTTCCTCTCTTTTCCAAACCCAAACTTGGCCCTTACTGTATAACTCCTTCGAAGCACTTGGTGAGGCTATCATTACTGGGTGAAGCATTAAGACACCTTCCTCTGCAGAGAGCTGTCTGAGGCTCAGAGGCTGAAGGAGACAGCCATACATGGTTTTCACTTTATGCTGCTTGCATTTTCCTTCAGAACTTAACTCCTTGACCACACATTACAGAAGGATTTAGTACATTTGGATTGGAATAACATGATTTCTGGTGCAGTGTGCATGTTTGCCCTCTGAGCTTGGAGTCTGGTTTCATGCAGTTTTTTTTATTCCTGTGTAGACTGTGCAGTCTTAGCAACCACTGAAACCCAAGAAGAAACTTTTTTTTTTTTTAAACCGAAGAAGCCATTAATCAATACTCAATAAGACTCATTCACTGTGGGGGATATTATTGTAGAGGCATGTATAGTTTACTTTTAAACAAGGAAGATGATGAGAGACGTCATTTTACAAAGCCTTTTTATGATCACCATTGTCATCATACCATAAAAGAGAAAAATATGGGGCGCCTGGGTGGCTCAGTCGTTAAGCGTCTGCCTTCGGCTCAGGTCATGATTCCAGGTCCTGGGATCGAGCCCCGCATCGGGCTCCCTGCTCCGCGGGAAGCCTGCTTCTCCCTCTCCCACTCCCCCTGCTTGTGTTCCCTCTCTCGCTGTGTCTCTCTCTCTGTCAAATAAATAAATAAAATCTTTAAAAAAAAAAAAGAGTAAAATATGGGTAATATTTTAGAAAAGCCTCAGGCATGACAACTTCAGGAATAAAAAAATCTGAAGTATTATTTCTGCACTAGTTAACAAATTTCCTAATTCATTCCAATAATTATGGATCCTATATTTAAATTCAGCCAATATTCAGTGGACACCTACTATGTGCCAGGCATTATGCTAGCTAGGTACCAAGAATACAAAGATGAGGAACAGAGCAAATCTATCAAAATGTTGACAATTGTCAGTTCTGAATGGTGGAACTTAATTTACACTCTGTTCAATTTAGAAAATTAAATGAAATGTCTTTTTTTCCCCAAAAAGAAAGAAAAAGAGACAGTCTCTCCAAGAGCTCATAGTTGATGGATACGGAAATGAGTGACCCAATGATTTAAATACAGGGTGATAAGCAGAATAATAGAGGGATGCTCAGAGATGGCATAGTATCCTTAGAGCAGTAATGCTGAGTAGGATATGAATCTGCTATTCTACCCTGGAGGGGTGAGAACTGGTTTAAGAGAAGAGTCAAGCTCTGTTTTAGACTCCTGTATCTTGCTTATCCAGGTGATTACAAATTGCTTAATCTCTCTAACTTATAGCTTCTTCCCCTGTCACATGGGGATAAATACTCTCTGTCTTATTTGGTTTTAGGATTGCTGAAAGGATTAAGTGTGAAAATATATATTAAAGGGCCAAAAGGGGTACCTGGGTGGCTCAGTAGTTAAGTGCCTATGGCTCAGGTCATGATCTCAGAGCTCTGGATTCAAGCCCAGCATCAGGTTCCCTGCTCAGTGGGGAATCTGCTTCTCCCTCTCCCTCTGCCCCTTTCCCTCCCCTACTCATGCTTGTGCATGCACTCTCTCTCTCAAATAAATAAATAAAATCTTAAAAAAAAATAAAGGGTTAGCCTGGTGATGGGTATTAAAGAGGGCACGTACTGCATGGAGCACCGGGTGTTATATGCAAACAATGAATCATGGAACACTACATCAAAAACTAATGATGTAATGGATGGGGATTAACATAACATAATAATAATAAAAAAATAAATGGCCAAAAGAACTGTGCATATAATATAAATGTAAGATGTTATTTTTATTATTATTGGTCTCAGAGCCTTAAGCCTTACTTGCTGAACAAACCTGCATAACCAATAGCACTTTGTCATATATATCAAATACATATTTGACTATAGAAAGTTATGCTTCATTTTTCTTTCATCTGAACATCTCCAAACCCTTTTCCCAAAGTCCCATAGCCAAGGACTTTAAAGAAGAAACAACTAGGCTCATATTGAATAGGTCCTTAAAGAAGAAACAACTAGGCTCATATCGAATAGGTCCAGTCCTCAGCCAGGGGAATCAATAGGCTTTTGCCTCAAGTGAAGTTGGAAGGCAGAATGAACTCATGGAATAAACATGTGCTTTGGAATAAATGGACCTGTAGTATCTTAACATTACTGCATCTCAACTTTTCCTTCTGTGGCGGGATAATAATACCTACCTCAAGGTTTTGTGAGGATTAAGTAAGTATATGAAATAGTTGGAACATGGTAGTCACTCAATAAATGTAGCCCTTTCCCAAGCACTAGTTACACTGATCCATAGTGATCTCAAATTTTATTTCACAGTGCTCAAGTCCCCTTCTTACATGAACTGATGCTAAGAAGTAAAACAATCCAAGTAGATATTTCGATATGAAAACTGAAGTAACAAAGAATGGAAAGGAAGAATGGAAAAAGGAAAATGGAAGCAAATTTGCATTCACCATATAAAATTAACTGATGTGGGGGTTCTGGGTTGGCCTAAGTACTAAGTGAATGGTGCAGTAAGTGGGAACTTCCCGGAGCTGACGAGGATTTGCTTAAACTTAAAACTAGGCATTCCAATCTTGTTTTGGTGGCTTTTATTTTTTTTGGACTCCCAACTCATTCCCCCAAATTTCACTCCAACAAAAGGCAAACATCTTTCCCTTCCAGCGTCCCAATCCCTTTAAAGCTTACACTTAATGTCCTTTTGTGCTGGTGCCAGCAGAGGAAGTAATAATGTTGTTGTCCAAACTTCTACAAGGAGTCCTGCAGTCATATGGTTTCTTTACCTGCTTTCCCCGTCAGTCACAAAAGAACAGGATAGCATGTATTCAAAATGCACAGGCAAAACAAACAAACAAACAACAACAACCAGTTACTGGAGGGACAAAAAGATTTCATGGTATATGTGTCATTTCTATCCAAGGTTCTGAAAATTCTCCTTTTGTCATTGCCATATTCCCCCTTATGGCACCATCCTCCCCAGCTGGGGATGACAACCTAGTTTAGGAATGGAAAGATGCATTCTATATGACAAATATTCAATTCTCTTCAAAGTGGTTTATATTTTTTTAAATCTTTCTCAAGTTAGTAATTTTTTACCAGTAGAAATACTTTTTCCTCATCCCACCAACTGTTTTCTAAGAATTTCACTCTAGATTACATATTAGCAAAGAATTGTAAGATCTGATGAAGTATGGCAAAATCAAAACCTAGCCATCATTATTTTGAAAATCTCAGCCATATCGTATGAACACATTAAAAAAAATGATCTGATGAGTCTTCATATCCTTTAAAATCCCCTAACGGTATTGGGGGAAAAAAGACGGTAATATAGAAACTGGTAAAAACAAAGCACCAGATTAAATCGGAACAGGCTAAATAACAGGCTATTGGTTTGGTCAAACTAGAGTAAGCAAATAAGATGGTTTTGGCAAAGGAGAATTCACACACACACAAACACTACACACACACACACACTACATACACACCACACACACACACACACACACACACACACATCTATAGACTAAGTTTCTTTACCTGTATTTATTTCCTCTATCTCTCCTGTCCTTGCCTGACCCTGCATACTTCCAGCATTTAGAATATCTGACGCTCTATTTATTTTGGTAAAAAACTATTAGGATATTTCAAAGGCACAAGAGAAACACAATTGAGAAATGGTGTAAATCAAATGGATCCACCTTTCTGACTTGCAGTGTGGGCAGGGTGTCTGGACACTGTCAGAGCATTGTAACCCATATCCCAAAGTGACTTTGTTATATGAAAGGAGTTAAATTTTTTTCCTCTTTGTAACCTTGCGAAATTTCCACATTAAAAAGCAATCACATCTTTCAAACTGGAAATGATTGTGTTTGGCACTACAGCCTCTGGTGTAATGGGTTGAGCTTGTTTTCACTAAAACGAAATCAGCTTTCAAAATAAATCATCTGTAACAACATTCTACTTCCCAAATCATATAATCCTATTAACAGAGTTTTTTTTTTTTTTCATTGTCACTGGGCTGACAAGATTGGCCAAGTTTCAGCCTGGAGAAACAGAAAGCTTTGGAGGATCTGGCCAACACAAGGAGAGCTACCCAGCTCCTGCCTTCCAGGGCTTAATGAGCCTTTAAATATAATCGTCTCTGTTTCACCCCACCTAACGTGTTTCATGGTCAATAGGGTTATCCAGTCACTCAGCAATTCAAGTCACTCAACAAATAGTCCAGTTGGGACAACCAAAGGACAGTGGCTTACCATGGCTATTCCACTCAATAAGACCTTTATCAAAATGACATAAGAGTGCCAATGTGCTGAATGAAAATGTATCCCAAGTGGCTGCTTTGCCAAAAGTGTAAATTATGTGGCAATATCTAAAAGAGCACATTATAATTTCAAATTTCTCATGAAAGAATATTTTTCTTTGGGGGTACAAAAAAGAAAAAGAAACATCTTATAATAACCAGTAGATTTGTTTTCTTCTGCCAGCAGGAAGAAAGAACTAGAAAATGTTTAGGGAATTCCCAGACAAAATGTACTGTTCAGTTTGGTCTTTGCATTTACTCTTGCAAACAGTATGAGACACGATTTGTATTTGGGCTTATCAGTCAGGGAACTGACAGTCTGTGAGCAAAATGCTCTTATTAAAATAACCCAGCTGAAGCAGCTGGAAGCTGTGGTCAATTTATAACTTTCCATAAGTGACAGATCACAAATGTTGTTAGCCCTAACCAGGTCCTATCCTGGATAGGCTGCTCCATTTTGGGCTGAAATTTGCAAACAGTACATCTTGTTTCTCTGGAGAATCCTCCTTCAAGTCAGTCCCTGGGGAAAGCTTTTTCTGGGAGCCAATATCTTCTGGCACAACATTTACATGTAAAGCTTCAGAGTAATTCAGTTCTTCAGGGTAAATGCAAACTTGGTGATGGTGTGATCTTGTCTTTCAGAAAGCTTTCCCCAAGACAGAGGCTCACTCACATGAGACTCCTTGGGTTACAGCTTTTCTTCCTCTATTGCAGAATGGCTGACTCTGACTCTAGAATCAGTCCTGGATTTGGATTCTGTCTCAGCTGCTTGTTAGCCTAATAAACTTGGCCAAGGCATTTAACCTTTTAAGCCTCAGTTTCTACATATTTTGAAAAGGTGTAATAATATTGCCTGGCTTCAAGAATTATTGTGGGGATCAAATACTAGTTGGAAATTAGAGTTACCTACCCCCCCTTAGAATAATTGAGACCATTTTGCATAAAATTAATTCACTACATGAATAAACAACAGCAGATAGTAGAAATAAACAATTTTGCAATCTCAAGTCTCTGAAAGCATTTCTCTCAAACTTTTATTATAATAAAAAGGGCAATTAGATGCAAATGGAGGGTTCTAGATGTTCATCATTGCCTCCCATGAATTCCCAGAGATAGAGTGGTTTTCTTACATTACAGATTAAACAGTAAGAGTTGATTGATTTCCTAGACCACAAAAAAAAAAAAAAAGCCTCAGTTTTCTATGGGAAGTTACTTTTGGGTCTGAACTAGTTTTAGATAAACTGGCAAGGATTACAGAGCTTGAATGAATGATAATTGGCTTTTGTAAGGTCTCCCGCTGTTTAAAATTTTATGGTCATTATTTCAAACCAGTGAAAATGGAAGTTACATTAAAAAAAGAAGGTTATTTCTCTTTTGGCAAAAAGTTTAGTAGCTATGCTGAAGTGGATGAACACTTTTTTTCTCTCCATGTAAGGCCTCTAGACATAAGGAAATGGGCCACACAGCTTATGGAGACTTTAATTAAAAAAAAAATAAGTATTATCTTCCAATGAGAGAAATTTATGTATGTAATTTTATCAGAATATAAACAATCATACTTAAAGGGATGGTTGCAGCATTCTTTCTATGATCATTTGTGAAGTTATTCTTATCTTCATTCTTTTCCAATGACTGAAATACTTGTCTCTATGCAGTCTACATCCAAAACATACTTTGATTTTTAAAAGCATTCTTTGTATATTTGGAGATATGAGCAAACAAATGTTTACTTTGATTTAAAAATGGTTAATTGTACATAAACAGATCAGATTTTGACAATTTCTTATGGAAAAACTGGAGTACTCAGGGACCACAGTAATGGCATATTTCTTCATGAAGAAATATGCGCATGAAGTTAATTCAAACTAGTTATCAAAATATCTGAAAATATTAGATTGGCTATTTGTTGTTTATTTAACAATATTTCCTTTCATTATAAACATAATTATTGGGACATATTTTACATACCATAAAATTCTCCTATTGTAAGTGTATAATCATATATTTTAAAAGTAAGGTTATATAGAGTCATGCAACCATCATAACAATCCAATTTTATAATGGATTGACCAATTATTGATCCTGTGTTTTAGATTGTTTAGAGAGAGCCTCAAGAATGTGCAGCCAAAATGAAAAGGTCCTCAAACAAGTTCACCATTCCAGGCTTGCATTACTAACATTTATCATTGAGTGATGAAATTATTTGTATACATGTCTCTGTCCCTGAGTAGCCTGTGAGCTTTCCAGGGAGAATCTGATCTGGCACAAGAATATACTTTAATGCATTTCCTTAGAATATCAGAATTTGGGAATGTCATCTCTGTGGATGGTAGATCCAGTACCAATGACAGCCGTAGAATTTGAGGCACAAAGATCCAGCATCAGGCCTGCTCTCCTGCTTCCTCAGCTTCTCTAACTTTTCTTCAGTGTGAACATACCTCATACTGGAAGTGTTTTTGCTGCGTGTAAAATAGGTGAAGACTTCCCACAACTTTGGGATGATGATGTAGGTTTTTGAACTACAGTGAACAAGAAGTTTGTTTCACCAGCAAACAAAAAGGCAGGACCTGAGGAGATGGACATGGGCCATTTCTAAATCCCAGGGCAGAGGACGATTTGTTGGCGCACCTGCCTCTCTAGGGCTGCTTCTGTCAAGGACTTACCCTGGAGCTCCACTGCTATCTTGGTCAGTGTCTTCACAGAGCAGAGGACATATAGATATCATACAAAAGTCACTGTTGAACACTGCTACTTGCAGACAATAATCATTTTGCTCTCAAGCTACCAGATGTTGAATATGGCACTGCAGCCATCAAAACCGGCATCCTCCGGTGATGGGTACTGAGGAGGGCACGTTCTGCATGGAGCACCGGGTGTTATACGCAAACAGTGAATCATGGAACGCTACATCAAAAACTAATGATGTAATGGATGGGGATTAACATAATAATAATAAAAAAATAAATGGCCAAAAGAACTGTGCATATAATATAAATGTAAGATGTTATTTTTATTATTATTGGTCTCAGAGCCTTAAACCTTACTTGCCGAACAGACCTGCATAGCCAATAGCACTTTGTCATGTATATCAAATATATATTTGACTATAGAAAGTTATGCTTCATTTTTCTTTCATCTGAACATCTCCAAACCCTTTTCCCAAAGTCCCATAGCCAAGGACTTTAAAGAAGAAACAACTAGGCTCATATTGAATAGGTCCTTAAAGAAGAAACAACTAGGCTCATATCGAATAGGTCCAGTCCTCAGCCAGGGGAATCAATAGGCTTTTGCCTCAAGTGAAGTTGGAAGGCAGAATGAACTCATGGAATAAACATGTGCTTTGGAATAAATGGACCTGTAGTATCTTAACATCACTGCATCTCAACTTTTCCTTCTGTGGTGGGATAATAATACCTACCTCAAGGTTTTGTGAGGATTAAGTAAGTATATGAAATAGTTGGAACATGGTAGTCACTCAATAAATGTAGCCCTTTCCCAAGCACTAGTGATATAATGTATGGTGATTAACATAACATAATTAAAAAAAGGATATACATTTCATGATGATTTACCTGTTTAATGGATTGAAATTTTGATAATCTTGGCTTTTGTAAATAGTTGAGCAAATAACTAAACAAAGCCCTTATGAACTAAAAAAAAAAAAAGAGAGAGAAACTGGCATCCTTCACTCTGACAACAACAGCATTCAACTGGGGACAGATCATCTGACCCTCTCCTTCAGGCTGCCAAAACAATTGGTTGAAAAGTAAAAATGCAATCAATCAGTTCACTGCCTTGATACATGCTGGATTCCCTCTCATCCCCACCCCACAGACGAGGCTCATTTGAATGGCTTTTCTTACAGAATTGGCAGCCATTTTGGCAGCTTGTAAGGAGAGCCTCAGTGAGAAATACTGGGGAGCACTTGCTGGCCTCAGGGAACATGATGATTTAAACGTTATGCTGCAATAGTCCCAGGTGAAGCAGAGCTACAGGCAGGCCAGGTATACTCATAACACAATGCCTGACAGATTTCTCTAAACAAAGTAAAAAAAGGCTGTCAGCAAAGACTCTCACCTCTATGGGTCTCTTTTCAGAGGGGTGTCTTAGAAAGGGGAATGTTTGCAGTCTGCTGAAAAGAGGGACAAACACTCTGTTAAACGTCAAATCCTCCAGGTCCCTGCAGAACATTAAATTCTGACTCTTATAGACAAAAGACAGGACCTATACTCAAGAATTTATGAAGTTAATTTAGCTCTGAGGTGGAGTAAGCAAGAACAGGACTCCATTAACCTTGGACAGACAACTGGGCTTATATCATGGTTTGGAATATTGCCCTTAAAATCCACAATTGCTGTATATTACATGATCTCTTGCCTGCTAACAACTACTCCATGTGATCGAATGACATTTCTCCCCCTGCTCATAATAATATGCCAATTTCCCTGGAGCACAGGTGTCATCCAAAGAAAGTCCTATTTTTTACAAATTTTTTTTTCATTAGTTTGCTTGGCCAGATGGCTACTACTTATTTCAGTGCTTCAATATTCCCACTAAGGTTTTCTGGCCCAAGTATGAATATGTAAAAGAAAAATAGAAGGGGACATTGGGCTTTTAATGCTGTGGTAGAGTGGGTGGGTCAAGGCCAGAAGTCATATAATTAAGACTTTGCATTTATGAGAACAACATGCGTTTTGGAGAATTCAAGATGGCAGCCTCTTAATTTGAGCATCTAAAATTTCCAAATCATAAGAAAGAGCCACAGTGTTACACTCGCTAGCCAGGTTCAAACAGAACAATGGCAACCTTAAAAGCCTCAGGCTAAATTTGCAGCATAGATGGCAAAACATAGAAATCTCCCCTTAGCTCCTATCCCATAATATTCTGTGACACAATGATGGAGCTTGGGATGCATTTGGACATTGTACACAGTTGCATTAGATATACTGCTGTGCTTTATGGTCAAATATTTATGTGAGTGTTTTCTCTATTAGGCTGTGGCTCTGTGAGAACAAGGACTATAACTTAGGCTTTTTTTTTTTAAGATTATTTATTTATTTATTTATTTGAGAGAGAGAGAGAGAGAGAGAGAGAGAACATGAGCAGAGGGGAGGAGCACAGGGAGAAAGAGAAGCGGACTCCTTGCTGAGCAGGGAGCCTGATGTGGGGCTCAATCTAACTTAGGTATTTTTTAAAAAGATTTATTTATTTATTTTAGAGAGAAAGAGTGAGAAAGAGCATGTGCATGAGTGGGGGGAGGGGCTGAGGGAGAGGGAGAGAGAGAATCTCCACAGCAGACTCTCACTGAGCAGGGAGCTTGACATGGTGCTCAATCTCATGACCCTGAGGTCATGACCTGAACCGAACTCAAGAGTTGGACGCTCCACTGATGGAGCCAAGCAGGGGCCCCTGATGTAGGCATTTTTGAATCTCTAGCTTCTAGCTCAGTTTCACAGTTAAGTATTCTGTGAATGAATAAATCATAGCAGTGTAAAGAAACTGTAGTTATAAAGAGATACATCTTTAATGACTTGGTGCCAAACTTAGCCAAAGTTCTAGGGTTGGGGAGTTTCCTTAGTTTAGATCATCAGGTGAAAAATAATTCATCTTAACCTAATTTTAAAGCCATCATGTATTTGTCTTCTTTTATGGAAACTAGATCAAATATAGTGTAAGGTCACCTTTAACAGACATTAATATAAAATCAAATTATTTGGGTGCCTGGGTGGCTCATTCAGTTAAGCAGCTGCCTTCAGTTCAGGTCGTGATCCCAGGATCCTGGGATCGAGGCTCGCATAGGGCCCCCTGCTCAGTGGGGAGTCTGTTTCTCCTTCTACCCCTCTGTCCTGCTTGTGCTCTCTCTCAAATAGATAAATAAAATCTTTAAAAAAATAATCAAATCAAATTATTTAAAAGTATGTTTGAAAATATACTTCTGGTTTTTAGAATCATCACAAAAGGCTAGAGACCCCATTAGTGGTACCTCCTTTTGGATGACTCTTTCAATTATTTCAGGGGATTGAAGTTCCTGTCCATCTCAGACTAACACCCATACAAGCACTGTTAGGTGTCACCACCCTAGACATTAAGATTATATAGATTTATACATGTCTAGCTAACACCAAACCTAGAGGCTCACATGTCTATGAAAGAGATTATTATTGCATAGTTAAAAACTCTTCTTAGTTATTAAGGTATCACTTAAAGAGCAGTAAAGCTAATTTTACCTGCTCAAAATACATGATAATGCTACTCATACTTGTGTACATTATTGGAGTATTGGGATTTTTGGGTTCTAGATAACTTCAAGTTGTTTGTCTTTAAAAAAATTTTTTTGAATATAGCTGACACACAATGTTACATTAGTTTCAGGTGTACAACAAAGTGGTTCAACATCTCTGTATGTTATGCTCTGCTCACCGAAAGTGTAGCTACCATCTGTCACTGTACAGTGCTATTGCAGTATCATTAACTATATTCTCTCTGTTGTACCTTTTATTCCCATGACTTATTCATCCCATAATTGGAAGCCTGTATCTTCCACTCCCCTTTGCCTATTTTGCCCATCCCCTACCCTGCTCCATTCTGACAACCATCAATTTGTTCTCTAGAAGTCTGATTCTACCTTTTGTTTGTTTACTCATTTGTTTTGTTTTTTAGATTCCACATATGAGTGAAATCATATGGTATTTGTCTTTCTCAGTCTGACTCATTTCACTTAGCATTATACCCTCCAGGTCCATCCATATTGTTGCAAATGGCAAAATCTCATCCTTTTCTTATGGCTACATAATATCCCATTGTGTGTGTGTGTGTGTGTGTGTGTATCTATCTCACATCTTCTTTATCCATTAATCTATCAATGGATATTTAGGTTGCTTCAATATCTTTACCGTAAATAATGCTGCAATAAATAGGGGTGCCTATCTTTCAAATTAGTGTTTTTGTTTTGTTTGGATAAATACTCCATAGCAGAATTACTGGATCACATGGTATTTCTATTTTAAATTTTTTGAGGAATCTCCATTACTGTTTTCCACAGTGGCTATTACAATTTACATTCCCACCAATAGTACATGAGAGTTCCTTTTTCTCCACATCCTCACCAATACTTGTTATTTCTGGTCTTTTTGATTTCAGTCATTCTGACAGGTGGAGCGTGGTATCTCATTGTGGTTTTGATTTGCATTTCCCTGATTATTAGTGATGTTGAGAATCTTTTCATGTGTCTGTTGGCCATCTGTATGTCTTCTTTGGAAAAATGTCTATTTGGGTCCTTTGCCCATTTTTTAATTGTTTTTTTTTTTTTTGGTGTTGAGTTGTAGGCATTCTTTATTTTTTTTAAGTTTTTATTTAAATTCCAGTTAGTTAACATACAGTGTAATATTAATTTCAAGTGTACAATTTAGTGATTCAACACTTCCATACATCACTGGGTGCTCATCCCAAGTGCACTCCTTAATCCCTATCACCTGTTTCACTCATCCCCATCCCCCTCCCCTCTGGTAACCATCAGTTTATTCTCTAGATTTAAGAGTCTGTCACTTGGTTTGCCTCTTTCTTTTCTTCCCTTTGCTCATTTGTTTTGTTTCTTAAATTTCACAAGAGTGAAATCATATGGTATTTGTCTTTCTCTGATATATTTCGCTTAGCATTATACTCTCTAGCTCAACTCACATCATTGCAAATTGCAAGATTTCATTCTTTTTGATGGTTAAGTAATAATATCCCATTATATATATAAATATACTACATCTTTATCCATTCATTAGTCGATGGACATTTGGGCTGTTTCCATAATTTGGTTATTGTAGATAATGCTGCTATAAACATCGGGGTGCATGTATCCCTTTGAATTAGTATTTTTGTATTCTTTAGGTAAATACATAGTAGTGCAATTGCTGGATCATGGGGTAGTTCTATTTTTAAATTTTTGAGAAACTTCCCTACTATTCTCAGAGTGGCTGCACCAGTTTGCATTCCCACCAGTACTGCAAAAGTTTCCCCTTTCTCCACATCCTTGCAAACACCTGTTTTTTCTTGTGTTGTTGATTTTAGCCATTCTGACGGGTGTGAGGTGATATCTCTGTGTAGTTTTGATTTGTATTTCCTAGATGATGAGTGATGTTGAGCATCTTTTCATGTGTTCGTTGGCCATATGGATGTCTCCTTTGGAAAAGTGTCTATTCATGTCTTCTGCTCATTTTTAATTGGATTATTCATTTTGGGGGTGTTGAGTTTTATAAGTTCTTTATGTATTTTGGATACTAACCCTTTATCTGATATGTCATTTGCAAATACCTTCTCCCATTCCGCAGGTTGCCTTATTAATCTTGTTGACTGTTTCCTTCGCTGTGCAGAAGCTTTTTATTTTGACGAAGTCCCAATAGTTTATTTTTGCTTTTGTTTCCCTTGCCTCAAGAGGCGTATCTAGTAAGAAGTTGCTAGAGCCGATGTCAAAGAGGTTACTGCTGTGTTCTCCTCTACGATTTTAATGGTTTCATGTCTCATACTTAGGTCTTTAATCCATTTTTAATTTATTTTCTGTGTATGGTGTAAAAAAGTGATCCAGTTTTATTCTGCATGTTACTGTCCAGTTTTCCTGATACCATTTGTTGAAGAGACTGTCTTTTTCCCATTGGATATTTTTTACTGCTTTATTGAAGATTAATTGACCATATAGTTATATGTTCATTTCTGGGTTTTCTATTCTGTTCTATTGACCTATGTGTCTATTTTTTTGTGCCAGTACCATACTGTTTTGATCACTACAGCTTGAAGTCCAGAATTGAAATGCCTGTATGAGTTCTTTATATATTTTGGATATTAACTCCTTACCAGATATATCATTTGCAAATATCTTTTCCCATTCAGTAGGATGCTTTTTTGTTTTGTTGAGGTTTCCTTTGCCTTGCAAGATAACTTTGAATTTTATGTTACATGACTTCCCCTGGATTTGTGTTTAATACATACATTAAAAACCTGATTGTGTCGTTAAGCGTCTCCCTTCAGCTCAGGTCATGGTCCCAGGGTCCTGGGATTGAGCCCTGCATTGGGCTCCCTGCTCAGCGGGGAGCCTGCTTCTCCCTCTCGTATTCCCCCTGCTTGTGTTCCCTCTCTCACTATGTCTCTATCTGTCAAATAAATAAAATCTTTAAAAAAAAACCCAAAACCTGATTGTGTTTATTCTGTACTTAATTTACTATACTTTTTACCCCAAGGAGCTCAGAGAGGTATGTCAGGTATCATTTTATTCATCTTCACTACATTTCAATAGAGTGGCAATAGTCTGATGCTATTTGTGGATTTTATGAATTAAAGGCAAAGAGAAATTAGATTATTTGTCATAGGTCAACAAAGGCCAAACATTCTTTCATACAAAATTCAGTAAGTATTCTTGAAACATGCCCAATATATATCAGACTAGAAACAGAAAACAGAAAAGAGTGATTAATTCCTGTGCTATCTTCTCTGTAGTAATACTCATATGCCAAATATTTGTGGCTTGTACTAGTTAGAATAATACTAGCGTAATAACCAGCAGGTGCTAGAATGTGTAAGGGCTCATATACAATAGAAGTTTACTTCTTGCCCAGAAAATGTCCCACATTATTTATGGCAAATGGGGAGTGGGGAGGAGGGGCTGTTCACAGTCATTCAGGGACCCCGGTTAATGGAGGCTCTGCAGTTTTCAGCATTTAGCTTCCAAGGTCATTGTGGTGATTTTCTGTGTCCAGTGGCTGGAGGAGAATAGTACCGTGAGGAAAGTTTGGAAAGTGTTACCAGTGGGCACTGGAGGTGGCACACATGACCTCCATTCACACCCCATTAGCCAGTATGCAGGCATATGGCATTGCTAAGATGCAAAGCGGGCTTAGAAATTACATTGCTGGCTGCACTACCTATTCTGCCGTGACCCCATACTGTGAAGGGGAAATGCACATTTGGGGGAATAGTTAACTGTCATTGTCACATAAGTCACCGGTGGGTTTTTCTGACCTTATCCTTTAAAGGTTTTCACCAGTCTGTCCTCTCCCAGCAGGTCTCAAAGGTGATGATTTCATGTCAGGGCAATGTGGGCTCTGATAAACAACAGCAGCCAAACCAAGGGTCATGGTTTGCCTGATTTGCTGCTTGACCAATTTCTGTTACTTAAGCCTGGGGTTTCGCAGGCCTTTGGCTGGTGCTAATTTAATGCCTCTCTATGTAACCAGGGTTCCACCTCACTTTAGTGACTTTGTGTGATATTTCCTAAAGGCATCCCCATCAACTTCAGACTGGCTTGCATCTCTGTCTGTGCTGTGCTGGTGAGCCCAATGATGTTTGTTGTGCATCATTTAAGCTCTTTTATAAATAGCTGGCTCTTATGTAAAGTGTAATCATCTCTTACTTTTTGCTGTTTATTGTTGGCAAGTCTCCTGGGAGCCAGAAAATAACAGTTCTTCATCTTGAAAAATGATTTTTTTTCTACTTCTTGCTCTATTTTCTTTCCCCCTCATATTGTATCTTCTGAGGGCTTGAAGGTACCTTGAATGTGCCTGCAGGGTCTGTTTTGTTTATACCAAAAAAGAGCCAAAAAAGAAGGAGTGTGCCTGGATGCTGAATGGCTAGATAAGTAAATTGTGAAAGAAAAACCCACCTGATTCAGACATCACTAGCTATGGCTAACATTGATTGAACCTGTATTACTTGCCAGGCATAATGCTGAGCTCCCTATAAACATCATTCCATTTAATTCTCAAAATGACTTTTGGAGGTTGATATTTTTTTTTTCATTTTATACACACTGAAAATGAGGTAGAGACGGGTTAAGTAACTTGTCTGGGCTACACTAGTAGTGAGTGGCAATCTATAAATGGAGCCAAAATTTGTGTAAAGCCAAGTCTGAGTTTATCAGCATTCTGATGTTCTACGAACATGTTGCATTCCCAAAGTTCCTATTTTCCGTGGGTCCTCCATATAAAAAATCTACGTATCCTGTTAATGTTCTTGGAAAATAAATGGCACACTAATTAAAAATAGATATTTCAAGACATTTTTCTTGATTGCCTTATTCCTCCCATTAAATTATATGCATTAAGGAAGGAACAGGCTTCTTAGAATCCAGAACACATTTCCCACCAGATGAGTCAAGATTTGCAGCTCTAACTGCAGTACTTGACAGCATTGCTTAATAAAAAGATTTAAATCCACCTACTATTTTATGCTCAATAACAGATCACGCCATCCCCTAAAAGCAAAACAGTGTGAGAAAAATGATAATGTAACTGTTCCCTGGTGGGTATTGATTAAATGTGAGCATTATGAGCTCATTATGTTGGTTAATTTAGACTGAGTTATTAACTTAAGTTCATCTTGGTACTACTGACAAAAATCCCAGAATATAAACAGAAAGAATAAATGACACATATAAGCCATAATAAAATCCATTTTAAGCCCTGATTTATCTGAAAGATATTTATTTTCATTTACTTATTCTAATATCTATCTGGAGTCAAAAAGTTCTGCCACTGTGTGTGACTTTGGGTGGGAAAGTTACATAACCTTTCTATGCCTCAGTTCACTCATATTCAAAATGGGGATAACAATACTGCCTACCTCACAGGGTTATTGTGAAGATTAGATGAGATAAAGCATATGGAGCACTTGGTGGTCACCAAGCAATATTAAGTGTTTGTCTTAGTCTGCCCGGGAGGCCGTAACAGAATACCACAGACCTGAGAGCTTAAATAACAGAAATTAATTTTCTCACACTTCTGGATGCTAGAAGTCTAAAATCAAGGCACCGTCAGGGTGGTTTTTGGTGGGACCTCTCTTCCTGCATTACAGATGGCCACCTGCTTGCTGAACCCTCACTTGGCCTTTCCTCTGTGCATGTGTACAGAGAAGAGAGT
This sequence comes from Phoca vitulina, assembly GCF_004348235.1. Lineage (NCBI taxonomy): Eukaryota > Metazoa > Chordata > Mammalia > Carnivora > Phocidae > Phoca > Phoca vitulina. Next base: position 59,733,457 of record NW_022589707.1, read on the forward strand.
TGTCTGGTGTCCCTTCTCATAAGAACACCAGTTCTTTCTTTCTTTTTTTTTTTTTTAAGATTTTATTTATTTATTTGACAGAGAGAGAGATAGCGAGAGCAGGAACACAAGCAGGGGGAGTGGGAGAGGGAGAAGCAGGCTTCCCGCCAAGCAGGGAGCCCAACACGGGGCTCGATCCCAGGACCCCGGGACCATGACCTGAGCCGAAGGCAGACGCTTAACGACTGAGCCACCCAGGCGCCCAAGAACACCAGTTCTTATAAAGACACTAGTCTTAAGGCATTATGGCCTTACTTAACCTTAATAACCTCTTTTAGGCCCTAACTCCAAATACAGTCACACTAGCAGCTAGGGCTTCAACATACGAATTTTGGATACAATTCAGTCTATAGCAGTGTTCAAAATGATACAATTGTTATTTTCTTCATTATTTCATTTTTATCATGTATCCATCTGGTACACAGCTTTATCCTATAAGGATATGAGACCTTGTAAATGTTTTCAAAGTGAAGGCTGACTTACATTCTTTGAGGGAATCGCCAGAGCAATAGTAGTTTAGGAATTAATCAGAGTTACTGGTTGAGGGAGATATTAATTTGGCCCTTGGGGACATGTGGTGGTGGTGGTATGTGTGCATGTGAGTATGTGTGTGGTGCTAGCTGGAGAGCACAGCACAAATAGTCTTGAAAACACTGGCTCACTAGAATTGAAATTTCAGGACATCTTGCATGATTAAGTCTCTGATGAAAAACTAATGTTTCTTTCCTTTCCTTTCACCATTTTTCTTCCAGTTAAAACTGAGCCAAGACTGTGAGCTCCCATTTTGTCTGAATTGGAAATCTGGAGCTGATGCTCAGCTAAATGAGTTTTTTTCTTTTTTGCATTCTGTACACTGCCATCTCCTTCCTGCCTCATCCCATTTCAAGCATTTGACAGGTGGTAGGACTCCCTATCTTGAAGAATCAAGCATATATTCTGAAGTTCAGTGCCTGAATTATTCATTTGGATTCTGGCATTTGGGGGTCATTTTGCTGACCACTTAAGATTGACAACATAGAGCAAATGTTAGCAAGACGACAGGCTTTGGCTTCTTAGTCAAAGCAATTTTGAAAGCAAGTCCCAATCTTAAAAGAGCTCTTTCCAAGGCTTAGAAATGACAGGCTGCCTGGGGGGAAATCTGCACTGCTGGGCAGAGCCACCTGCATTTCCCTGCAGAATAATTTTGAAAGGATTTTTTTTCCTTCTTCTTTTGGCAGAACATTAGTCATCATAATAAAGATGTGGTATTTACCAGATCCTTTTAAACAAATAATCTGGAAGCAACAGGAGGAAATCTGCAATAACTTACAATCAGCTCTTAATTTAGAACTGTTTAGATTTTTCACAGTACGCCTGAAATGAGCAATGTTTACATGAAGTTCAAGACTTCCACAAGCAAACCTGCTTTGCTGAAGGTGACAGCTTGCTCCAGATACTCAGAAACTAAGGCCTGGGGTTTCATGTCATGTCCTTAGAGCAGTATCTGGGCAGCAGGTCTAAAGTTCTTGAGAGGTGAGGGGTGCCTGGGTGGCTCAGTCATTAGGCGTCTGCCTTTGGCTCAGGTCATGATCCCAGGGTCCTGGGATCGAGCCCTGCATCGGGCTCCCTGCTCCTCGGGAAGCCTGCTTCTCCCTCTCCCACTCACCCTGCTTATGTTCCCTCTCTCTCTGTGTCTCTCTCTGTCAAATAAATAAATAAAATCTTAAAAAAAAAAAAAAATAAAGTTCTTGAGAGGTGTTAAGAGGGCTAGGGGGCAGTGGAGACTCTTCTTTCCAGAGTTAACATTTCTGTTACTTCAAGACAAATGAATCCAGATCTATGCTGGGGTTTGCGAAAAGGGAATAGGCAATCTTATCCCTGATCCCAGTAGCATATAAATGAGGTACGATGGCAGGACCATGGAACCATTAAGACCTTATAATGAAGTGCTGCACAATGTGAACACAGAACCCACTTCAAGAGCTTTATGGAGCCAGAGAAAGGGAAGATCACTGTGGACTGAAGTGGAGAAGGTGGGGCTTCAGCTAAGCCATTTCATTCACTCAACAAATATCTATTGAATACCTTCTATGATGTGCTGGTCACTGAACTGAGTGGAGAATGGTAATAAAGAAGATATGGTCCCTAGTCTAAAAGAACTTATGTTCAAATAGGAGAGGTAGGTCTTAAAGACCTAGGAAAGAATTACAGGTTAGAAAAAAAGACCATGAGAAAAATAAACAGGGTATTTACGAATAAAAAAGAGAGATAATACTTTAGACAGTGTGGTCAGGGAGGGTCTCTCTTAGGAGGTGACATTTTAGCTCCTGTTGGATGATAGGAAAGCAGAAGCCATTAGAACATCCATGGGAGGAGCATTGGATAGAGGACCACCCATGTGAAGTGTGAGGGTGATGAAGCTGAGGATGCATGAGCATGACCAGGAGTTTTGGGAGATAACCCAGAATTAATGATGCTGGGTGTGGGGAGAGGGATGATTTTAAGGAATAAATTGACTAGCTTAGAGTTGTACTTCATCCTTCCACCCAGGCCCCTTACTGGTATGCTTTCCCTGCAGAGGTATGCCACAGAACACGTCCAGAATTTCTTGAAGCACAAAAAATACAGTGAAACCGAAAGCTGACTATTCCATCACCTGATCAGTCACAGACCACCTTCACATCTGGGAGCCCAGGACTCTAACTCTCCTACATTCCTTTTGAAGAACTTTCATCTTTCCCACTTCTATGAGAAGAGGAGACTATTTACTATTATAATGTTTGCTTATAAAAATGTGACATGTGTCTTGCTAAAGACATTGATGTGCGTATATGTGTGTGTGCGCATGTGTGTAACAGCCTTGCATCGCTGATGGGGTGGGCCCCAGCTTCCTTCCCTTGCCTCCTGCCAGAGCCCCTCTCTAAGCCCAGAACTGTGCTTAGAGCCATAGAGCTAAGGCAGCATTTTTCCATGGGGTGCAATACTGGCAGTCCTTTCTCTTGCAGCTCTGTGAAAGTATTTGTTTTAGTGCTTCTGGTCCCCATTCTTTGGAAACCATCGTGAAGGGCTTTCTTTCTTTCTTTTTTTTTAAAGATTTATTTATTTATTTGAGAGAGCGAGAATGAGAGAGAGTACATGAGAGGGGGGAGGGTCAGAGGGAGAAGCAGGCTCCCCGCTAAGCAGGGAACCCGATGCGGGACTCGATCCCGGGACTCCAGGATCATGACCTGAGCCGAAGACAGTTGCTTAACCAACTGAGCCACCCAGGCGCCCCTTCGTGAAGGGCTTTCATCATAGTACTCAGTACTGGCCCACCCAACTTGGCATTGCATCAGCCGGAATTCTGTCCTTGAATCAAGGGTGTTGTATCATTTCAAATAGGTCATGAACCAAAAGACTCTATAGTTCCCCTCACAGTGCTGTCCTGAGCAGAATATCACCTTGATCTGTGTTCATTTGTAAACAGCCTCAGGTACTGAAGTATAAGAAAGTTTTGCACCCATTAGGCGTGCAGGATTAGACCCACAGATCCTCCTGACTTGCCTTGGAAAGAGATTTTGTACATTTTTCTGCACAGACCACAATCTCTGCTCTTGAACAAATTGCTTCTCAGACTGCCTTCCTACAAATCAACGTGTGTCTCAGAAAAGAATCCATTGCTGAAAGAGGAGGTGGCATGCCCAATCTTTATAAAGGTAACCCCTTCATGATAAAGTCTTTAGAAACGAAGCTCTAAAGATGAGAATAGGTGAATCACCTGGTCTATCCATACAAGGCCAGGGGGCTGGGGCATCCTAATGTTATTAGGATACTAGATACAAATATAAACTTTCTCATTAATATTCAAAGAGATAAATATAAACACCACATTCCAACTGTGGACAATCTAAAAATACAACAAAATTATGCACGGTCATTATGTTCAGGAAGTCAGATCTTTCCTAACTTTATGCTTAGGAACATAAGAAAGTATTTTTAATGAAAATTAAGTTGATCATATGATGACTATATTGTAAAGGATGCAGCAAATCTGCATACAGTCACTTCTTCCAGTGCCTTTTTAAATTCCAAATTTGAAGCTCACAATATTACTTTGACTATATACATGTCCTTCTGAGGAACTTCCCATATTTTGGGGGGTATTAGCTCATCCTGAGAGTGAGGAATAGATAGGGCATTTTGTTTAACTTTTCAGGTGAGATTCAGTGAGGTGTTTTTGACTCACCTCAGGAACATCTGGGTTAGGAACAGAATTCGACCTAGGAATGTCCAGTCCAGGGCATCAGCCATGGGTCAAAGTGGAGGTGAGCAGTAAATCAGTGCAACAAGCTCCATGAGCAGGAATGGACAGGAAAGGTGACCGGCCTGTGACCATGCTGCCCCACTCAGATCTGTATTGTCAATTATGGCTTCCCACTGGGCACCCGAGGCTGGAAGCAGCGTCGTCTAACTGCACCCAGTATTAATGGAGAGTGCATGCTTTGCTCATCACGGAGAGATTACCGGATTACCTAAAATAAAAAAAGGGAAGGTCATCGGATCAGCTGACATCAGGTCCAATTTAGGCTTTAAAACTCTAACAACTTCTCGGCTTTTAAACAAGCCTATCAGCAACTTTTCTTTTTCAAGGCTAAAGCCACCTTTTCAAGGGCTTCTCGGAATTGGAAGGCAATGAAATTACAACTGTTCCTAAGAGTGTGGACTCTTCCAAATTTCAGTTTCCTCGCCTGTAAAATCAGAATAATAATATCTACCTTTTAGGGCTGCTGAAGGATACAATCAGACAAATTAAGTAAAACTCATGGTACTGCCTAGAATAGAGTGAACCCTCAATAAAAAATGAATGATTATTATGTATCAGGAATCTGGTGCTTTTTATACATTATCTCCTTTTTTCTGGAAATATAAGTGTTTTTTTAAAGAAATAGAACTTGGTTCTATTTCATTCGTTTCAGACTGTGCTATAAGCAGATGAACATATTCATCCATCCATCTATCTATCTGTGCATGCATGCAACAAATATTTATTGAATCCCTATTATGTTTATTCTGTGCCAGTCACAGTTCCAGGTGCTGGAACTACAGCAGCAAAAAAGACAGACAAGGTCCCTGCCCCCGGAGAATATAAACTCCTCTGGAGGAGACAGACTAAATAACAACAAAGATACATACTACGTGAAATATCAGGTAATAGTCAATAGCAGGAGAAAAAAATGAGGGGACAGAGAATGGCAGAGATGGGGGTTGTCTTTGATAGAGTGGTCAGGGAAAGCCTCTGTGGAGGTGACACTTAAGTGAAGAGTGAGCGAGCCATTGGATGATTTAGGAAAACAGTGTTCGACACTAAGGCGCTGGGAAGGGCAAAGGTCATGAAGTGGGAAGAAGCTTGGAGTTTACAAGGAAGAGCCAGAGAGACTGAAGGTCTGCTCATTTCTTCTGCTACAGCAGCCAGAGGCTGCTCTCCCTGCTTTAGCTCTTAGTACAGTTAACTCTCTAAGCAGCAACCAAGAACTTTCTGTTTTTGCTTTTTAAACTTAAATAGATCATGTTATTTCCCAAATCACGACTCTATAGTGGTTTCCCATCTCACCCAGAAAAAAAAAAAAAAAATCCAAACTCCTCATGTGGCTGTCAAGGGCCACCCAAGATCAACTAGCCTTATGTTTTCTAGCACCACGCTCAGCTGGCTTCCTCCTCTCCAGAAGGGTGTGAAGACAGCATGGTAAGATACCAGTTAGGAGCTGTTGTAGTCAAGGTGAGAACTGAAGGCTTGAGTGTTGGGGTGGGGCAAAGCAGTTAGACTGGGGATAAACTGAGAGAAATGCTGACAGGACTTGCTGAAGGATTGGCTGTGGGCTCTGGCTCTCTCGCTCCTTGGTTTCTCCAAGTTGTCAAGTGCTGTTAATGGCTGCTCCTAGCCTGGGCCTCCTATTTCCCTGGAGGCATTATTTTTCTGTAGCAAACTAAAAGCTACACATGTAAAACTTGATTTTTTAAATGAACAAACTTCCCCCCATGAAATTTCATCTCTGTGTGGCCTCAGAATTGAAGCCAATTCTCCATAATTGTAGTGAAACATCAACAATACGGGTGGACATTCTACAGGGGATTATTCAGGGCCCTGAAGGAGGGGTAGAAAGGGAAAACAGATGAAAATTAAATTATATTTATCAGCATTATTTATACATCATTGTTCTGATACAAATTTTTCACTGAACCAGATTTGACAGTGTTGGCTAAAAAAGAGTTTTGAATGATCTGTGAATCTCTATTATTTTAACTATGGAACTTATTTTTACAAGGTTGGTAATATTAAATGTATGAGAAGGTATTTTGTGAACAACAAATCTCCTAGGCCTGGCAAAGTAATCTGGTCCCATTCCTTCTCCCACTCTGCTCCATCCATATTCTTCTCATTGCCATTTCTAGAACATGCTTCCTTAAGGTTTATACTTGCTATTCTTTTTGCCTGGAAAGCTCTTCTCCCAGCTACCAAAATGCTAACTCACTCACCTGGTTCTAGTCTTGCTCAAATGTCACCCTCTAAGTGAGCCATACCCTGATCATTCTATTTAAATTGCACTCAGCTCCCCACTCTGTTCCCTCGCTCCGGATCTCTCCTATCCAGTTCTATACCTTCTACAGCACATATTCTAACATACTATATAACTTACTTTTGCATTTTGTTTTGTTTATTGTTTGTCTCACTAGGATCAAACTCCATGAGGGCAAAGATTTTTTACCTATTTTGCTCACTGACATAGCCCAAGCACCGGGAGCAGTGCCTGGAACATATGAGATACTCAATGAACATGTGTTGAAGGGACAAATGAATGGATGGGTGAAGTGTTATATTTGTTGTAACATGGTGAGGTAAGTAGAATGAAAGAAATCTCAGGATGAGGACGTAAGCTATATACCTACCATAAATTCCGACCTAACTTCCCATGAGTGAGTGGTATTCCTAGAGATCTAAAAAGCAGAAATGGGTGGACAGAGCTACACAGCTGATCCTCGGCCTCCTGGCCTTAAATTGCTGGGGGTAAGGATCACCCTCAAGGCCTCTAACTGTGTGCTAAATGAGGAACTAAATCATCCTGGGGAGAAATTTCTAAAACAAGGGCATCAAAGGAAGTTGGTACCCTTATTGCCTCTGAGGCCTCCCTCTTTGGACCAGGGCCAGAGTCTTCAGGAGATGAGGCTGGAAAAAGAGTGGGGCTAATAAAAAGCTAAGTATAAGGCAGCACTGTTTTGTGACCTAATAGCAGGGTGTGATGGCTATGGGGGGAGGATATTTTCTTACACACCCACTTCAGTTTGGAAACTACTAGCATATCAAGGAATAATGGCCTCATAGGACAGTAGTAGCAGAGAAGTTGCTCCAAGAACGTCATGCATGTCTTCTGGTAGCTGGGTCTTAAGGAGGAATGCAGGGGACATGTGCAATTGCACAGTGATTTTCCCCTGGGACTATAGTGCAGGAGGGCAAATGGATTGTCAGAAGTGAAGGGATTTAGAAGGAGCTGTTCCTTGGCCACCTAAGTAGGGTGAGGGAAGGCCCCAAAACTGGTATATTCTTTTTGTTGCTGGTGCTTTGCTATACCAAGAAGAGTGTGCTTTGAGGAAATTCCTATTTGGTCATGCTTATTGCTAGTGGTCACTATCAGAATGAGGAGAAAACAAAAGTCTTGGAACCACTTAAAATAGAGGATTTCCAAGCCAAGGAAGGTCTTTCTAGGCTCTATACCATGTAGCCAGCCATTGCTTCTCTATTCTTATGCAATCTCCTGCACTGAGGGGTATGGCTAAAATTCCTGGTCACCCTACAAGAAAAGTAATTCAAAATTACTTGGGAATTTGGGGAAGGAGTCAGGGACAGGAGCCAGGATCATAGTAGTCCTGGCAGATTTCTAGGTCAGTGTTATCTGCTCTTGGTTCAAGGTGGCATGGTGGAGACCATCCTACTGAATGTGGAAATCACACTTACAAAATGAAGTTGGTAGCACCAAAAGGAAGAAAAAATAACTAGGAAGCCTATTTCTCTGAACTTCTCAACTTTTCCTTTTCTATACTGCCTAAAAATATTTCAGAAGGCAACTCTCTTTCTAGGACTTTGGCATTTTTTGTTCCCCTTGGAGACTGAAAAAGGACACACTGAGGCAGCAGGGGAAATTGTTTGGGATTTTCCAAAGTTATACTCCTAAAGTACAACTGCACTTTTCCTTCAATCCCTTAAGGACCCTAAAAGGGAAATAAAATGGAAATAAAATGAGAAATAGAAAAATTATGGAAATTTAACTTTTTCTTGAGTGCTCATGCAACAAATCTGAGATGATTTCTAGACCACAGATGGGAGAAACTCTAAATTGGTTTAGTTTTTTAAAAATAAGTACTCCTTTATTTTGCGCTGCTATAATGTCAAAAAGGAGAACCATGCACCAAGTGTAATGGATATTATAAAAAACCCCTGCTAGCCTCTATTAGTTCCAGTACTTTTCCCTCTTCTTACTACAATACTTTTGCCTGACTAGTATTATATCAGTGTTAAGTGATGTCACAGAAATGCCAAGTGACAGCATAAGAAATTGCTGAGTTCCCTTAGAAGCATCATGGTCCCAAAGTTGTACAACTTTGTGAAGAGTGTCAGGAAAGGGAGAGGTGATATCACAGAAGGACCCTGTTCAAAGTCAAAGGAAACAAATTCTTCACTTCACATAAGGACTGGCTATCTGATGGATATAGACTTTGTGAGGTTCCATGAATTCCCATTTATTGATAGAGTACTATTGTCCTAGGGCTCCCTAAATTGTGTTGGAACACAAAGTATAAGTAAACACATGAATAAAAATACACACTTCCTTTTTGTTTCCTCTCTTGGCAGCAGCGGCATGCCTGGCTTACTGCTGAGTAGCGGGAAAGAGGTAGATGGAGTTGTGTTTCCTTTTAGTCTTTGAAACTGTAAGTTTGACCTGTGGGCAGCAGTTCCTAATCCTGGCAGATCTTCTGAATTACTCTGGGGAGAATTTTGAAAATTATAATCATTGGGTTCTACCCCAGACTTGCTGGGGGTGTGGTGGGAAATGGACATCTACATTTTAACAAGCTCCCCTGGTGACTCTTCAGGAATCCAAGGGTCCAATGGCTAGAGGTTCCATGGAGGGGCAGGTTAGTTTAAGGAATCTCTCTGAGATGCTGGAGATGCCTCAGTGGGATGTGGTGGTGCAGTTTGTGTGTGTGTGTGTGTGTGTGTGTGTGTGTGTGTGTGCCTGCCTGTGTGTCTGTGTGTTTAGAAAGATGGGAAGGAGGGGTAGAAAGTAGGCAGTTATGTCCTGGGATATATAGGAGGGTAAAACTTTACAGTAGTTCTTGCAGAACAATCACCATTCCAGAAATCCCTTGATTCTGGACCTTATCTGAGAAAGAAGGAAAAGAAACCATGCTAGCCCTCATTGAATGCCTACTACGCATTTTAACACCGTGCTAGGTATATGAGTTCATTTATTCATTCACAATCATGAAGTACATCCCACATGCCAAGCACTGGGCTAGGTGTCAGGATTACCAAGACAAAAAAGACAATCTTTATTTTTAAGGAGCCCACAAATAATCACTAACCAGAGAAACATGTGCTATGATTAAGGGGAGCATGGGTGCTTTGAGAGACTTTGGAAGGGGCTCTCAATTCAGAATGGGTGTGGTGAGAGGGTGAGTCAGGGCAGGTTTCCAAGAAGAGGTGGCACTGAAACTAAATCTTAGATAATTTTAATTCTAATATTAACTACTATAAATAGTTCAGTATGGTTGGAGCAGAGAGATTTGGGAGAGGGATGGGAAGGGGTAGAGGAAGGGATAAAATGAGAGGTGAGACTGGAAAGGGAGGTGTATTGGAGTCAGGTAATGAGTTGCCTTGACTTTATCCCGAGTGCAGCGGGGGACACTGGAGGAGTCAAAGCAGGCAATGATAGGATCACACCGTGGTTGAGGAAGTACAATACGGTGGCAGCATACAGAGTGCAGAGAGAGTGCAGGGAGGGTTAGATGAAAGATGTGAGCCTGATGGCCTGAGAGGAAGCAGTGGGAGTGGGAGTGGAGAGGAAGGGACTGACAGGATGGGAGAGAGAGGGACAAGTCAAGGATGGTGCTCGTTTCTTTTTTGGCAGCTGGATGGACCATGGTTGTCACTCACCATTCACTATTTGCTCTAACATAGCCCTCCAGTTTGCCTTCAAAATAACCTGATGTCATTTTTAACAGACAAAGATAGGAAAACTCTGAGAGATCAAACAGAAAAATGGAGGAAAGCTCAACGTCTCCAGCTCATAAGCTGGGAGGTGGGATCCAAATTCAGGTTGGCCTGAGACCATGCTTCCAATGCCCCAGGCAGATGCAAAACTTAATACAGCTAAAAAAAGAAGAATATGGATTTCAGTAGGCTACATTCACAATAGAAACAACATGAGCTAAGATCTGAAAAGCAGAATCCCGGTACCTGAAATTTATTCTTGGCTGCAGTTAGCATGGTGAGATATGACCTCCTTTTTGACAAGGTTGTCAATGGTCTCTCTCCTATGCTGTGCAGGCTTTTTATACTTCACTGATGGCAAATAGAATTGAATCAAGATTTTAAAGAGGAAAAATTTTACTGTTAAAAATGTTCTTATAAAAAAAGTGAAATGACACATCTTAACCTTTGTCTCACAGATTTTGCCACCTCCAAAAGAAATTTGTTTAAAAACAGTTATCTTGCTGGAGGAGTTTAATAAAAATTTAAAAGTTTTTTTGATGGAAAAATAGATCTTTACCCAGAATCTTGTATGGTAGTAATGTGACACGATACTTTAAGGAGAGTACATTGAGTATCTAGGCTCTCTGAGCCAAAGGGTTGTGCAGAAGTCCTCATGATGGCAGGCCATTGATAGAGATGCCACCATTCAAACCTATCTGAGCCATGTTTAGGTAATCCCTGCAGCCACTAGGTCCACATCTGGCTGTTTAATGGTGCGGTCTGACCTTCAACTTCTGCTGTTTCTTTGTCTAGAACTGAACATAGTCTGTGTGTCTGATATCTTTTGAAATTATTTTTGCCTCTCAGTTTTGATGAAAGCAGCTTCTTTATTAGTGGAATAGGAAACTGCCCTATGTAGGAATATTTGTACTATTTCTAGAATCTAGTTTTTCATGCTTTGAGTTGGCTGCATATTAAAGAAGGGTTTGATTTCGAATTGCCTCGTATATTTTTCTCCCAGTGCTTATCTTTATCTAACTTCTCTCCCTAAATATACTTTTCCTCTCCCATTCGAAAGCAAACACACGCCCCATCAGGAGTTAAATTTGTTGGTTTGAACGGTCTGTTAGTTTGTCACTCCCTTTAATGGGCTTCAACTTGCTGAGACCTGACGCTTTAGTTTCCCCATCTGTTGGATTGCCTTCACTCACCTTAAGAGGTCACTGTGAGGCATAGCTCATAAATGTCATCATAAACTGCTCTGCAAAATTGTGTCTCAACATCTGTGATGCCAGATTCAGAAGTGCATGCTTGTGTGTGTCTGGCCCAAAGGAAAACGAGGTGGCTTTTTGGTGCTGGCCAGCATAGTGAAGAGCCGGCAATCTTCACATTTCCTATGGCAGCCTAGACTGCATCTTCTTCAGCTGTCCTTGCTACCTGTGGTGGTCTAGCATTGTTTCCTGTTAATAGCAGCAAGCAGCCTTGCAGGTCGATTCTTCACTCTCTGTTCCTTTACTGAGTTGGAAGGACTGCCTTTCCTTAGTTTTTTTTTTTTTTCTTTCCTTAGTTTTTAAGAGCAGGGATTTTGAGACAGTAACCCCACCCTTCCATAGCAGGTCATGTAAATGCCTAGACACCACCCACCCCCCATGGGCAGTTGGCCCATTTATGCAAGAGAACAATAAGGAGATGGTTCCTTTGCTTCTGCTTCCTTGGCAATGTAGGAGAAGGAGGTGGCTGAAGCCAGACACATTGGCTCCATGCACATGCCCAAGCTTTTTTCAGTCTCACCCTATTGAGCAATAAGAAGGCAACTGTCTCCATGTTAACATCACCAATGATGATGTTATAACTGGATTGGCTAGGTTTTTTTTTCCATTGAAACCCTAGCTTAATGGGTGTGTCTGTGTGTCTGTAAAACATAAATGCAAAGAACCAAAGGGGAAGAGAGACGAAAGTGAAATCACTCCTTTCTTGGCAAGGAAAAAAAGATTCCATTTTAGAATAAAGGCAATTACCACTATAGCTGAACAAAGAGCTAGTTTGAGACACCAATCAATCACTTAAATACAGCGGTCTTTAGGTATGTGAAACTCAATCACATAAAACTGAACATCTAGGTAACTGTTAATTTATCATTCAGGCCAAATGCACTTCCTACCATCATTTTCAAGTCCTGCTGAGCTAGAATTTTGCCACATCTGCTATTACACTTTTCTGCCATCTTGCCTTTGTGCCTGCTGTTCTTTCTTCCTGAAATGTCCTTCCAGTCTTTTCACACCTGGGGAATGCATATTCACTTTTTAAATTCCATCTCAAAGATCATCCCTACCTTTCCTGTGCCCCTAGGCAGAACTGGTTGCTCCTGAGGGGTTCTGTTAAAGTTTAGGCTACCATTGGCACCTTTAATCACCCTGCAGCATTGTGACTTCCTTGAGTTTGGAGGATGTTTCTTGTTCATTTCTGTATCCTTGGTGCTTTGTACAGTTCTATACATTAGTAAGTGAGGAACTCACTTTGCTCTAACCATAGAGTGGAAACCTTTTAATTGTCCAGAGTTTAGGGGCACCTGGGTGGCTCAGTCATTAAGCGTCTGCCTTCGGCTCAGGTCATGATCCCAGGGTCCTGGGATCGAGCCCTGCATTGGGCTCCCTGCTCCGCAGGAAGCCTGCTTCTCCCTCTCCCACTCCCCCTGCTTGTGTTTCCTCTCTCGCTGTGTCTCTCTCTGTCAAATAAATAAATAAAATCTTTAAAAAAAAAAATAATTGTTCAGAGTTTAGTTAATAATGGTATCTGTTAAAAAGGGATCCGATTTCTAATACATGCTCTGGCATTTGGGGTTTCATATAGTTTTTCCTGTTATCATACAATCTGAGAAGGAATGTGGGGAACGTATATTGTTTTCAAAAAAGTTGTATTCCAAGTCAGCAATATCTTCCTTTTGAGTGGAATATAAGACTGGCATTTTGCCATGTGGGTGAAGCGAGAGGTTCAGACATGGCTGAGAAAGCCAGTGTAAGCTGAATAAAAAGAAGAATGGGATCAAAAAGGCAAATTGTTGTCTTTAGTACAAAATGATGTTTCTTAAAATTGGGTGTGTCCACAAAAGCTGCCTTCAGGCAGGTTTTACTTACATAACCTGCATATATTCAGAATCTAGAGTTTTGACTTACCTTAACTTCAAAGGCAGGTATTTTTATGTGAATAAATTCTTTCATCCATTTACTAGATCAATCATCAGTTTTCTTAAGAATTGAGGACATTTCTCTCTCTGCATTCTGTTAAATGTAGTAGAAGAAAAACAGAGCTCTAAATTAATCTGGTTCCTCTCAGTACTTTGCATTTTTTAAAGCATTTCCTTAAAATTAAAAATAAATCCATGTAATTTGTATAAAATTTTAAAATGTAAATCAGCAAAACACACACAATCACCCATAATATTGATATCTGGAGATAACCACTATTAACTTATTTATTGGCTCATTTATTCAACAGATATTTCTTGGTGCATAAACTTATTTCCAGAGATATTTATTGCATTTATGCATCCACATCCATATCCACACATTTTTATTCACAGAAATGGGATCATAATATCCTTACTGTACCATCAGTACTTAATGTACAATTTGTACACTTCTCTTCCAGCCATTCTGTTGTATGATTATTTAGCCAGTTCATTATTGTTACTTAGGCTGTTTCTAAAGTTTTGGTATTATAAACAAGGCTGCAAGGAACATGCTGTAGGTACTTCTCTGTCTTCTTGTCCAATTGCTTAAGAAAATTTTTAAATGAAAAATTCTGGCAAAAAAATAAAAAGGAATGTAATTTTTAAAGATTTTCGTGTATTTGGCTAATTTTTTTCAGAAATATTGTGTCACTTTTTAGAGTGCCTGTTTTTACAATACCTTTACCAATATGGAGTATTATCAGTCTTTAAAACTTTTGCTAATATGATATTTTAAAAAATGATACATTGTTATAGCTTTTATTGACTTGTGGTGTTGAACATTTCTTTATATTTGCTGTACATCTGGGCTTCTTCCTTCATGAATTGACTGTACACTTCTTTGTCCCACTTTAAAATTGGAGTTACTGTTTTTTCTTATTGATTTGTAAAAATTTAATATATATTAAAGATATTAACCTCACTATGTAGTAAAGACATTCATGAGATATTAACATTTTATTTATTATTTGTTTGCCTATTGCTCTCTTGTTGCTCATTAGAGAGCTTTCATGAAAAATAAAGGAGAAGTTGGGGCACCTGCGTGGCTCAGTCGGTTAAGCGTCTGCCTTCGGCTCAGGTCATGATCCCAGGGTCCTGGGATTGAGCCTGCATCAGGCTCCCTGCTTAGTTGAGAGTCTGCTTCTCCCTCTGTCCTTCCCCCTACCCCTTCCCGTGCTCTCTCTCTCTTTCAAATTAATAAAATCTTTTAAAAAAAATAAAGGAGAAGTCATAATATTGCTCTTAATGTTGATTTTTTTTTTCTGAAGGTTTCTGATTTGTTATCCCTTTCAAGGTATGTAAATTGAGGGCCAGATCCAACTGAGGATCTAGACAGGAAATCCAAAAAAAGCAATATGCCTAAGCCCCTTTTCTAACTAAAGGGCTTCGTTTTCACTTCTGTATCCTATTTTTGGTACTAATGGCATCATGTGAACATATTTCTATAAAAGACATATGTTTATATGCTAAGGGAATACTTGTACAGTTCCACAGTTTATTGGATTTTTAAGAAATGAGTTATGGTGATAAACAATATGTTTTGAAAGGATTTTCTTTGCAGCTCTGGATAAGAAATAGGTACTCAGGTGTTACTATAACCCAGGCAGAGAGATGAACTCTTCCAGCACCTAAGAAGAAAGACAACTCTGGGGCAAAACTTTTCTTTATCAGATTTTGAAACGCGAATTGATTCTCATTCCTCCTCCTCCCTCTTCTCCTCCCTCCCTCCTTCCCTCCTTCCCTTCCTCCCTCCCTCCCTCCCTTCCTTCCTTCCTTCCTTCTTTCCCATCTTTCCTACTTTCTGGTTTTCAGTTAGGTTATCATGAATAGATTTTTCTGTATTACTTTTTATCCAAACGAAAATTTCCAACTCATCTCATCTCATTTTTTTCATTCTTAATATGAATTTGTTTAAAGTAATATTCTCTTCTATTCCAGTTCTTTGTTTCCTAGACTTAGATGGCCTTTCAGTCCAATAGAATGATTCAAATATTGAGTGTTATTTCAATAGGGATAGAATTAGTAAATATATATTGCTTGTTCTGACCTTTAAAAAAGTTAAATTTTCCCATCATTCACATTATGTGTGTTAGCAATACAGCTTGGGGAAGGCTCACGCTGTCTGAGCACCATCTGAAGTCCTGAAAGAAATTACCAAGAAAAAGTTGTTTCTTTAACCTAGTGGAAGAGCTGATATTCTATCCACAGCGTTTGAAAATAGAACCCCCAGAAAACTTGTCTAAAGATGTAGCTATAGCAATGAACAATGAAAGAACAATCATGAAATGGCTGAGAAGAAATGATACTTAGCCAGCTATCTTTCTGCAGAGCATTTTATCTTTAGTGGACTATGCTTTTTGTTTTTCAAAATATTATATACAAAATTTCAGAAATGTAGGCTTATAGTTAGTATATTACAAAAAAGTCTTCTACTTTTTCCTCTTTGTGAGATTCCTATATTAGAACAATAATCCATGCTGGTTGGGACCATGTCTCATCTATGACCCAAGCCTAGTTTTTCTAAATTCCCATCCAATCATAATCTTTGGGATTCAGGAATAAGAGATCTAAATTGCCAGGAATCCTCAGGAATTTCTGAAACCATAAGTTGCCTTTGTCTTTAAAGTACTTCTCCATATTCTTCACTCATTATTACAGACATCTAAAAAATTTAGTTTAACGAGTAAGAAATATTAAGTTTGGTAGTATTTATTAAGAACTTTTTTTGCCTATAGCAAATATTCAAATGCTGTAAAATACCTGCCAAAATTATTGGATAATAGTCAAATGATGTAAAATTCAGATCTCTCAATACTATACAGAATCAGGTCTCAAAATTGCCAATTTAAAAACTTATATTGCTTCCCAAACTTGTTATTTCTTGGGATACCACTCATAAGATTTGTTTAAAGTATTCTGTGTATAAATGTACTAATATTTATTTTATTTGCAAGAATGACTGTTAGCATCAGCCAGCATCATGAATGTTCACTTTTAATGTGGCAATAGCTACAAGCCAGACCGACCGATTAGATCTTGATCTCTTCTTCCCTCTGTGTTTCTACCCCGGTTCACAGAAATGCTGGTCAACTTTAACCTTCGACTCTGTGTGTTTACATTCTCTCTTTTTTTTATTATTATTATGTTATGTTAATCACCATACATTACATCATTAGTTTTTGATGTAGTGTTCCATGATTCATTCTCTGCTTTCAACCTGATGTCAGTGAAGCTTTTCAAATCAGTACAGTGATGGTCACATTGTAATTCTTGCAGAAGAATTAGAATAATTTTTCCAGTTTTCCTAATTTCTCAACAGATTTTTCTTGAGATTTAGAAAAACACACCAATCTCCCAAAATCTACTAGGAAGGAATTCCCACATGGATGTGCTACCCAAGCCTGACCCTTCCAGGGCTGACCAAGGCTGCTCCTTAAAGACCCACAATGGGGGGAAGGCAGTGGGACCTGACAGGGCCACACGAGCCTGGGGCTCAGGAGCCCTAGGTTTTAATCCTGGGTGCTCTACTGACAACAGCTGTGTAACCTGGAGGCAATTTCCTAACTTCTCAGGGCTTCCACTTGCACATCTTTAAAACAAAGGGTTCTTGTTAGTTTAAGAGAAGCTGAAAGTGTGTAGGAGAAAAAATAACATTCTACTGTGGAGGCCTCAAGGTCATGGAGAGGGACAGAAGAACAAAGATCTGCCAGGAAAGTCTCCCTGGGTGTGAGAGTGGGTTCTGACAAACCCCCAAGGAGAGGCTGGTGGCTGGGGCTCCTTCTTTTGTATCTTCCTGGGTGTGCTCCAGTCAGCTGTAGGGTTCCCTACAGCTGGGAACCCTACAGCTGGGCAGCCAGCAGCAGACCCCAGCAACCTGACTGGTTAACCTGACTTGCCTTTCATTCAGACATTTTAGGGTTCTTTGTGCTAAATCCAGGCCGGAAAGAAACTTTGTTGGTTAATAAATCACACAATGATAAAATCATAAAAATATCAATAGGACTAAGTTCCTAAGTGAAAACCAGTAACAGCTATTATCACTTTGAATGTTTTTATAGATTTTCCAGGCTGGGGTGGTGTGGGAGAGTGGTATGTTTTTACTCATAAAGGTAAAGGGGTTGGTGGTAAGTATATTTCAATGAAAATTAATAATAACTGTTAATTTGCTTGTGGGATCAACAAGTGCTCTTTAATGTAATTAGGTGCTGCTGTTTGCTTATTCTAGGTTTAACAAGTTAACTTGTTTTGAGTAGGAGGAGCCCTGAACAGTGCAGGAAGAGCTAGATTAAAAAAATATTTTGGGAAAGAGCTATCTAGTTATGTTACATTTGAATGTTTAAATTGCTATAAAACATTTATCATCCATGGAATTAAAACTTCATGGTGGGGTGCCTGGGTGGCTCAGTCAGTTAAGTGACCGAGTCTTGATTTTGGCTCAGGTCTTGATCTCAGGGTCTTGAGATCAAGCTCCACATCAGGCTCCATGCTGGGGGTGAGGCCCGCTTACGATTCTCTCTCTCCTTCTACCCCTCCCTGCTCGTGCTCTCTCTCTTTCTCTCTCTCTCTCTAAACAAACAAAAACCAAAAACAACAACAACAAACCTTTCTGGTGAACAGCCTCAATTTCACATATACAACTAAGCTAAGTTATACAAAACACACACACACACACACACACACACACACACACACACATCACATTCCTCATCTAGTCTATTGTTTCTCCTCCTGCCAGTCTCTGAAGACTGCTCAGAGCCCCCGGGTCTTTCTGCAACACCTTGTCCTTTGCCCATCAGAGCATGAATCCTAAAAGACTGCATGTTCTCTGAGAGCATAGATCACATGGCTGGCTGTCCATTTCATAGCTGTATCCTCACGAGAATGCACAGAGATTTACATCAAGAATGAACTCAAAACATATGTACCATGGGCCAGATGCTATGCCAGCTATATCACATACAAAATCTTATTCAATCCTTTCAACAACTTTATAGGATGGGATTATCATCCCAAATTTACTGACGAAGAAAGTGATGTCTCAAGAGATTAAATAATTCATTGATAATAACAGGGCTATAGTCAATTCTTGAATATGGTCCACTGGCCATGAGAGTGAATTTACTGCACTGATTCAAAGACATGAAGGACATATTCACTGACCTCAAAGACCTTACTCTTGAGTAAAATAATTCTATGTATATATTCAGTCTTAGTAATTCTTGGGAATAAAATACAATATCTACTTTGTCCTAGAGAGATTTTTAAAGGGGCACTCATTAGAAACATTTTACATAATACAATTTTTCCATAGGTTTCTTGTAGGTGAGGTAACTTACTTTTGTAATTTTGTTACACATTTTTCAAGAGGATACCACATATTTGAGCTTGGTTTATTGGCTGATTCTTTATAGCTCATTGACACTTACTAGTCTTTTTTAAAATCAGTATCTTTAAATTTTGATTTTATCAAAACCTGCTCAAAGCAACTTAAGCTAAAAAACCTAGAATAATCAGATTATCCGGTTACACAGAAGAACACATGCTAATAATCACATTTGTCATTGAATATTTCATGATTACTTTTTGCAGTAGGTGCCGAAAGTAGCCTTTAAGGTGCTATAATAAATTTCAGAAGGATGAAATCAACAGCATTTTGGAAAAGAGATATTTTTTAAGACCTAGTTTAGCAGGTGCAGAGGTTCTGGGCTCAGGAATCAAGAGTGAATCAAAGAGGATTTATAGAAAACCCTCTTTCTTGGGGAGAGAACCAAGTCAGGGAAAAGAGTTAAGAGGCCATTCTGGGATATAATCGGAGATTAAAAAAAAAGAGAAAGGCTCATGTGTATGCTTTTCAAAGGACTGTCTTTTGAACTTGGGACAGAGCTTCCCACCTTTGTAAGTTCTCCTTCATGACAAGTGCTGTACCCACTGATTCCCCCAGTCATGTTTTGGTCCTAGCTACTGTGCCTTGCTTCTTGTAAATCCATGGCTTTGGACTGAATGCCCCACTCATGAATTTACTCTGGGACTCTGATATTCTAGGCTGTTTGTAGTGAAGTGTACTAATGTGACCTGACATGGTCCATTCAAGCCTATTTCACTGGATGGACCATGTTTTAGCACCCCATGTTTGACCTTAAGTAGCTGATCCAGGATTTTTCCTGGGTCATGTTTGGCTTTTCTTCTATTGTCTCATAGCAAATAGCTCTTAGGTATTTCATTCTACCCTGCTGACCACAATGGAGCAGTGCATATCTGAGGAGGGATGTCAGCATCTAGAATGGAAAGGAAAAGTTGGCATTAAGGAGCATTTCAAATGAAAACTTAACAGGATATTGTAACTAAGCAGATGTGAGTGGTGAGGAGAAGAATCTGTAAAAAAGGTTTTGAGCTTCAGAGACTGAGGAAATGGTGCTACCTATAATAATATGAGAGAAGTAGGAAGAAGGACTTGGTTTAGGGTAAAAGATATTGATCTTGAGACATCAGTGGGGCTTCTCATCAAGTATGTATAGTATGAATTTGTGGCTTTACAGTGGAAACATGAAAGAGCCAAGTCTGGGGATAGAGACCAGTGATTGCTGAAGTTTTATGACTGGAAGAGATTTCAACTAAAAGAGAAAAGGTGGCTTAGAATGGAACCTTGAGTATGCTCACACAATGGGATGGCAAGAGGACAGGAGTCCTTGAAGGAGATTAAGCTAACCTTATGAAAAAGGAAAGAGGAGAACCAGGTGAGGGCTTTGTAAGAGAATGTGAAGGAAAAGACAGTGTCAAAAAGTAAATGATCAAATGTCAAGGATTGCAGAAAGCTTGAGAGGGAAGAAGACCAACCATTGTATCTAATAGTGGGGAAAGTGCTGGTCAGCTGGGAAGAATAGTATCAGGAGAGGGCCAGCCTAGTTTATCTTGATGCCCTGGAGGAACTGGCTTTTATAGGAGTAGGGAGAAGACAAGAGCTTAAAATGCTATCCTAGTATGAATGTGAAACCAGCATGCATGGTCATGGAGAGCGGGGTATCATGTGGGTCAGCAGGGATGGTAATACATAACTAGCCTTGAGATAGAAAGCCCCCAGTTCTATAAAGTTAGTATTCCTTAACCACTAAGCAAAATAAAGAGTACAAAGGTTGGAAGCCAAAGAGATTATAATGGTCTTACAAAGTTAACCACACGTAGTTATTGTTATAATTTAATCTATTTACTTTAATCCAACAAATCAGCACGTTTCCAAGAGTAAGCAAAAGCTGTTATACAGATTTGTATAAACTTAAGATCCAGGGCCAGAAAGACCAGGTCCAAAGATTTCAGTTGGAATGGACAGTGAATACAAATGTTAATGAGTGAAACTATGTGTTCTTAGCCTGGAAGCATTCCTTGGCCTTCCCTGTACTAATAGTATCACAGTGTTCATACAACTGCCATTGACACTGAAGCAGCCACACGCAGTAGCATTTGATTAGAAGTCGATATCATATGCATGGCTGATGACGGGCACCAACATAAGCTGCGTTTATGTTATGACACAAGTTGAGTGTGGGCAGTGATCTGACAGCTACAGAAAGAACACTACCTCTTCCTCTTCACTGGGCAAGTAGAGTGACACATTGTTACTTAACCTCGGAGTTTCATTTTGCTCATCAGAAAAATGAGGGAGTTGGATGAGATTATCTGTATTCTCCTTCCACAAGTAAAGTTCTGTAATTCTCTGACTCTAAGATTCATCTTCTTATATCCATGAAAGAATTAAAAATTTACAATAAGATGTTCACTGAGCTCTTGATTAATTTTTGAGAATATGATGGACTACTGCAGGTTTTGTAAACAAACATTTACGTAGAATGGTAGTTCTCAAAATTCTTGATTTTGTACCTCCATTGTTAAAATTGTTTGAGCATGAACTTCAATTATATGCATACTTATTTATAAGTTACATACATATACTGCCAGATTTATAAAAACATTACAAAATGGATACCAAAAAATGAGAAAAGTATGGCATAACAATAAAAATAAATCCAAAACAAACTTCTAGGGATTTCCCTCAACCCTACATCTTAAAGTATGATTTTATACACTCCATGGGGCAAATACAACCCATTCTGCAGACTATTTTGAGATAGGTATTTGCTATCTTACACTAAAGACTTAATAGTGTGGGAAATAACTTTTCCACATTAGCAATTATTTTATTTGATAAGAAAGTCTTTCTAAAGCATAAATATATCGAATAATGAAATAAAGGAAATTAATAAAACATGGTCATTCCTTGTTTTTCAAAAAGACAAATGTTTCCAGACAGTATATGTGATAGTAACATTTGGAAGGTAAATCTGATTTTTACCAAGCAAAGTTAGTGGAAGAATCTGATTTCACATGAGGAAAAACCATGATAATAACCAAAAATCCCACCCACAGCATTTGCCTGAAAATAATCAAGTAAGGAAGTTGAGTGTTACCACATCTATGGTGTTATTACTATTATTAATCACCAGAGGGGTTATTTCTGTTAACAGGGCTACCTGCTTATTAGCCATCTACTTTTCCTTGTTACCTTCTGCCAACACTGAGGTTTTCCTTGTGTTGACAGCTATATCTCTGATATGAATGTTTATGTTTGAGATTTTAGACTACGTACAATAGATTCACATTCTACCCTATTACAGACAGGGACATTATTGGGGTCTAAGCTATCTAAACTGTTAACAATCTGTCAGAATCAGAAAAGGCAAGAATGATTTTTCTGACCAGTCAAATACCAACTGTAAATGGTGGAAAAGAAGGTTGATCTGCAGGTCATAACTTTAAACAAATCTATAAATAACTTGATTCAGATAAGAAGAAATTATTCACATCCACCATAACAAACACAAGACACATACCTATGCCATCACAGGAATGGTTTTAAGAAGGCATTGAACCTGCTGGCCCTTTACTCTAGAAAATAGTTTAGTATCAGCTCTGTTAAAAATAAATTGCTCTTTTTAGCAAATATTACTCATTATACAAATAAATAAAGCATCTGTTCAAGTAATTGACTCTCTGTATTAGGATTTATCCCCAAAGCATGATAACTCACATGCAGCAAAACAGGATTGACAAGAGAGGCTGGAATTGGGTCTGTTCAGGGACCCTGCATCCTGGGCCAAAGAGATACAGTCAGTTCAGGAACCACATTAATTCCCAAGGGTCAACCCTGATTCATTCTGACCTACCCTGACCCATCCTTACCCACTTGGTTCAACTTACTCATTCCCAATTGAGAAAGAAGATGAGCAAACCTGGAGTAGCACAAGTGCTTTCAACTGCAGTCAGGATCGATTCAGGAACTGAAGAAGCCTGGTATACAGATAGCACTTAACATACTATGGACAAAATAATATCTTCCATGCTCTGTGGCACAGAACGTGAAGGTCTCAGTCAAAGATGCGTAAAGGGCAGAATAAAGTTCTTTGTGGGAGTGTACTTTTGCCAAAAATCCATTTATATCTTGCTCCATGTCCTCCTTCCCTATACTGAAGGGCTGGAAAGATAAAATTTGCATTTCTCAGATTCCTTTGCAGCTAGGATTCTGGATGTATTATGATATGTAATTCAAAGAAATTTTAAAAGTAAAAGGAAATCGAAGGCTATCTTCTTGCAGCAGTGGCAGTCAACAACCAAGCTCTGGACTCTACATTTCCTGGTATAGTCAGCAGCTTCATTATTGGGAGGGAGCCAAGTTTGTGTCAGCTGATATATTAATAGTAGCAGTAATTTGCTAAAATCTGGTTCACAGCTGACCTTAGAACCAAAAGACCTGTGACTTAAGCTTTTCTAATCCTTCCAATTATTGTGTAATCACCTGGTTTCCTGTATTAAATCCCTTTCTGCTGGAAATACCTAGAGTGGCTTCTGCGTTCTGCATTAAATCCAGACAGAGACAGAGAGATGTTTGACCCTACTCATAGATATCTCCGAAGGCCATTTCTATGGGTTGGGATGATTATATTTGGGCACAACTACAAGCCCATTGGTTTTCAGAGCAAAATGTGTTTTGCCACATCAGGTCTTTGCTGGGAAGTTAAAACTTTGAATGCATGTTCTCTGGCACCTATTAAAACTCAACTTGCAAAACATACATATGAGATAGATAGGTTAATTCTTCCTTCCTCTATTTCTTTAAGCTCTATTCCTGCAGTAAAATTTCAAATGATGTTATTGAAAGTTAAGTAAGGGACTTTCAAATGGCTCTTATAATAACAATTAGAGTGACCAATTTCTATTAGCATTTATTATCAGAAAAACACTTGTTTCTCTTGGTAATTTGATAATAAGAATGTACAACATGTTTTCTTTCCTGATTTTGCTGAGTCTCAAAAGCTCAAGTCAAATTGGAAATTAACTGTAGTGCTCTTCCTGGAAAAATCATTTTTATTCTATTTCCCCCTGGTTTCTGACCATTCATCTCTATCTTATTATAAAAATTAAGAAATGTATGTATGGAATTTACTTAGAAATAAGGAGCAAAGGATATCTGTACAATATATAAATAAACATGGAACTATTTTCTTCCTACTTGGTATTAGTAACTGCTATGAGCCTCATTGCTGTTTTCTATGTAAAGTCTAACAATATCATTTTTATTTTTCCCAGACATTGATGCAAAACCCTCTTGGATGGTGTGCTGTATACACGAAATAAGAGCTCCAAGAAACTCTTCTGAAAAACAATTATTTTCTCAATGCTTTACATGGCTTTAGTCCTAAAGCTGATTCACAGAAATGTGTGATTCAAAACGAAGCAAACAAGAGTATTATAAACAACAAAGAGTTAACTTTAAAAGTTCGAGTAAAAACGAAACACGAAAATCCCTCTCAGCTTTTTTCTTTCTCATATTCTCCTCACACAATTTCCTGTTAGTCTCTCTGACTTTTCTGAGAGATATTATTTTCCTTTCCAGTACCAATTTCAGCAGTGATGGCCTAAAAGGTTCTGGTGCCCCAAGTGAGACTAGATTATAGGACTCCATATGGGGTCAAAGATAGGAGGGTTCTTAAGGATTTTTACCAACAAAATAAAAGCGGTGGGGTTTCACTTCACTTCAAAGGAAAGATACCAATACAAGCAAATTCTCCTCTTGTCATATTGATAAAGAAGCAGAAAGACTCCTCCCGTCATGCAGGTGGGATCACTGACGACTTGAGTGGGAAATTGAACTATAAACTGGGTGTTTTGTGAAATCCTCTGATGTATATACACCAAGTGGAAAGAACACACACACACACACACACACACACACACACACACACACACACACTGTTTGAGATTGAGAAAGAGATCTTTATGTATTTAACAATACATGACTTTTAATAGATGATTAGGAAGTATAATATAAGCACCAGAAACTTCTGGGAAAGAGTTCACCATCAAACTTAAGTTCACCTCCTGTTGTGACACAAGGAATTAAGTGATACTAAAAGGGAGGTCAGGAACAATGAGAAATACACTATCTCCTGTCCATTTTTTCTTCTTGAAGCAGTCGTGTTTTCTGGGCATCCCAGCGTCTTTCCTGAGGACTGCTAAGCAAAGGGGCGCATAGACTTCTACCTTTGCCTTACTATTTACTGTCTCAGTATGTACAAGCTGCTTCTAATGACTATTAGTAATCTCGCTCGGTAATCTTGGACAATGGTAATCTTGAAGGAGGGAGGAAATAAATAATCATGCTTTTCAGGATGTTGGAGTACTGCCACAGAATGTTTGTATTCATTTTTCACCCTGATGTCCTAAAAGCCAAATACGAGTTTCATTAAGAATTGTTCCTTTTCACTTACCAGTATTCTCAATTCCATAATTGGTCGAATCAGTACTAATTCAGAGAAGGCTTGCTTGCTCTAGAAAACTTGACTTCTTCAGGACCAGGACAAGATGATGCTAAAAGCTATAACCAGAGGCTCTTTCTGGCTGTGTTCTGAGCTGGCACAGCACATGTTTTGCAATCTTGATGGTAGACTTTGATAGTGTTCTGGTCACTTCACACCTCTAAAACTCGGTATCTTCATGAGAACATGGCTGTGAGAATTAAATAAAATGATGCAGGTAAAGTGTTTAACTAAAGCCTGGCACATACTAAGACCTCATTAAACATGAGCTTCTGAGGCAGTTTTAGGGACTAACTCCTGCTGCCTCCAATCTCCTTCTTATGGTGTCTTTTTTTCTCTCTGTACATCTACGCCTTGCTCTTCTCACTGCTGACTGGCTAGTTATCCCCATATGTTTTACTTAAAATTTAGGAGGGCGCTAATATGATTGATTAAGCTAATTACTATCTTTTTACTGAGTGGAGTCCCTGCAAATCATCTGTCAGCTAAGGGTACTCACAAAGGTAAAATAATTTGAGAAACCTTTTATTACAAGATACTTTATTCCTGGATCATTAAAAAATACCAAGCAGCTATTACTAATACTTCCATAGTCTCCTCTATTAGTCTTGTATATTCAGGACTGAAATTAGGATTATGATATGCATACTTGTGTTATTTTACTTATTTATTTTTTAAGTTTTTTTTAAGGTTTATTTATTTAAGAAATCTCTACACCTAATGTGGGGCTCAAACTCACAACTCTGAGATCAAGAATCACATGCTCTTTCGACTGAGCACGCCAGGCATCCCTTACTTTAAGTTTTTGTTTTAATTCCAGTTAACATACAGTATTACATTAATTTCAGGAGTACAACATAGTAATTTAACAGTTCCCTGTAGTCATCACAAGTGCATTACTTAATCCCTATCACCTGTTTAACCCATCCCCTCACCTACCTCCCCTCTAGTAACCATCAGATTGTTCTCTATAATTAAGAATTTGTTTCTTGCTTTGACTCTCTGTCTCTCTCATTTTTCCCCTTTGCTTTTTTGTTTTGTTTCCTAAATTCCACATATGAGTGAAGTCATGTGACATTTGTCTTTCTCTGTCTGACTTATTTTATTTTGCATTATGCTCTCTAGATCCATCCATGTTGTTGCAAATGGCAAGATTTCATTCTTTTTTATAGCTGAATAATATTCCACATATATACTACATCTTCTTTATTCATTCATCAATCAGTGGATACTTGGGCTGCTTCCATATCTTGGCTATTATAAATAATGCTGTTATAAACATAGGAGTGTATGTATCCCTTTGAATTAGTGTTTTTGTATTTTTTTGGTAAATACCCAGTAGTGCTATTACTGGATTGAAAGGTAGTTCTATTTTTAATTTTTTGAGAAATGTCCATACTGTTTTCCCCAGTGGCTTTACCAGTTTGCAAGTTCCTTACCACCAACAGTACCTGAGGGTTCCTTTTTCTCCACATCCTCACCTATACCTGTTGTTTCTTGTGTTGTTGATTTTAGTCATTCTAACATGTGTGAGGCAATATCTCATTGTAGTTTTGATTTGCATTTCCCTGATGAGAAGTGATGGTGAGGATCTTTTCATGTGTCTATTGGCCATCTGTATATCTTCTTTGGAGAAATGTCTGTTCATGTCTTCTACCCATTTTTTAATTGGATTATTTGTTTTGGTATTGAGTTGTATAAGTTCTTTACAAATTTTGGATACTAGCCCTTTACTGGATATATCATTTACAAATCTCTTCTCTCATTCCATAGGTTGCCTTTTAGTTTTGTTGATTATTTCCTTTGCTGTTCAGCCTTTTATTCTGATGTAGTCCCAGTAGTTTATTTTTTCTTTTGTTTCCCTTTCACTTGTGTTATTTTAAAGATAGGCTGAGAAAATCTTGTTTCTACTGGGTTGTGTCTGATTTCATGGACAATTAGAATGCTCTTAGATATTGAGGCTAAAATATTCAAACTCAAACCAAGGGCACCAACCTTTTCGTGAACTGCAACATGGATTCTCTTTAGAATGAGCAGAACCATTGAAGGGAAACCATGTCAGACTCTACTTCCTCATTGTGTGCACTTCTAATTAACTGCAGAATTCTTTCCACTCCAAATGGTCCCAAGCACCCAAAGACAAAAGTGATCCAAACTAGCTTTTAATTTTTTAGGAGTCACGTTATTGAAGTTCTTGTTATGTCAAGTGAAATGCTACCCAGCTGTTTGGCACAGATGTTTAAAGACAGCCCTGTTACTTTTTGGGTGGTTAATACCTAAGGCAAAATCAAGGAAAGAAACATAAAAGTTCTTGTACTACTTGAGATTAATTATCTGTGTGGTGAGGCTTAAGTATCAGTGTATGTACAATTCTGATCTGTTCATCTCTCTATCTACATGGGTGTAACTTGAACTGAAGGTATGTAATTGTTAGTGGAGTTTTGGGTACAGATTTCTATGAGTATTATGGATGAGCACAATTTTATTTACTTATTTTATTTTATTCTTTTAAAATTTTATTTATTTTTTATTAACATATAATGTATTATTTGTTTCAGGGGTACTTACTTATTTTAAACTGTATTTTTGTACAACAGAATAGCCAAGAAATAAACCAGGAGTCAGAGAAATTTCACATATGTGAGAAAATCTAAAGCATCTTCATATTAGGGTCAGGACAATTTCCATTTGTCTGAAAGCAAAACACCTAAATCTCAATTTTCTTAATGTACCAAATGTCTTTATATAACATATTTAAGGGAATTATAGGAACAAATGACAGTTCGTTTAACTGACATTAATCTTTCTTATTTTTTACATGAGATACACATTGATTTTTTTGTGGCATTATTAATTTTAAAGGTGAAATAGCTACATTTTAGCTTTATTATTGAGCCAGGAGTTAACACACAGCTGAGCAACTGTGCAATCAATTTAAGAGAATTTATTAGGTTGGAGGATAATTATGAAACCCATGGATATTTTCATAAAACAGATACAGATTACATATAGTTTCCTATAGAAAACTGTAAATATTATCAGGAAGGTTCTAAGTCAGCTATAGAGAAAGTGTTAACCAAATAAGCACAGACATGTCTAGCTGTTCTATTCTTGAACTAAATCAGAGAAGGAAGCTATGTGGGCACATATCGTCTCTACTTCCTCCCACCCCACAGGTAACAATTTGTAGATAATATGATATGCAAATAAAAACTAATATGAGTGATAGTGATTCTTTATTTTTCATCCTTTGCTGAAACAGTCAATTTAGGGTAAAATAGCTCAAATATGGACCTTGTGAAGAAACAGTGATCACAGAACTGATGGCAATTAGGATTATGCTGAGTGTTGAGAGATTTTAAGGATTCTACCCAGAGTATGTTACTTTTACAACAGTATGTGTCATTCCATTTAAGTTGGATTTTAAACATACAGTTTAAATATTCAGAATTGTTTTTTGTCTGGATATGGGTCATAAGAATGTCTCTGATTTGAATGAGAGATGGGTGAATGCCATGGCTTAGGATGCCTATTTTAGAGCTGTTCATGCTATTTTTCATGTTTATTTCAGGCGAACACAATAACTCCCAATTTTTTAAAAAAGATTATTTATTTTAGAGAGGAAGGGGGTAGCAGGAGAAGGAGAGAGAAACTCAAGCAGACTGCGCTGAGCACGGAGCCCGACACCCAGACTTGATCTCAAGACCCTGGGATTAGGACCTGAGCCAAAACCAAGAGTCAGATGCTTAACTGACAGCACCACCCAGGCACCCCAATAACTTCCAATGTAAGTAGGTAGAGGGTCAGACATAATTTAGGTGAAATCCCACTGCTCATCTATGTGGACCCTGGTACACCAAAATTTTAGTGTTCAGATGAAGTGGCTGGGGAAAATAACCAGTGCCAAATAGGGCAGAGGTCTTGGTTAGGAGGGACAGGAGTGCATAATTAAATTTGTTCTTGTGGCCTCCAGAAATCTCAGTCACCTGAGGTCTTTAGTGTTAACTTTTTGAATTTCTCTTTTAAGAAATCAAACCTCAGAAAAACTAATTTAAAGATGCTCCCATTGGTGCTGATTTCTTCAGTGAAATATATACAGTTTTCCAATGTAAAAGAGGCTGCCCAGCATGGAATTGGGTGGAAGGATAAGTTAAAGCAGGGAAACTATTAGGTATGTTCTTCTGGTCCTTCCTGAGTGTTATGAAATAGTCATTTGGATAGAAAGAGTGACAGGTGAGCCTAGCAGAAAAACTCAAAATAATACACACAAACACACAGTACCCAGAATCCATTATTTTTCTAGCGCATGTGAGAAAGATATAAAACAAGAAGTCACATAGTCTGGGGATGTCTGTGTGGCTCAGTTGGTTAAATGTCTGACTTCTGATTTCGACTCAGGTCATGATCTCAGGGTTATGAGATTGAGCCCCGTGTTGGGCTCTGTGCTCTGCGTGGAATCTGCTTGAGATTCTCTCTTCCTCTCTTCCTCTCTCCCTGCTTGCTCTCTCTCTCTCTCTCATAAATAAATAAATAGATAAAAATCTTTAAAAAAAAGCCACAAGGTCTGTTTGTATTAAAAACAAAACAAAACAAGAAGCACAAACCCTATACCCTCAGGAACAAACTAAAAAATAAAGTACATGGGAAACACGGGAATTAGTAGAGATTTTCCTACATATTTTTTCTACATCTGTCCCAGCTTCCAGGACAATGAAGACTATCTAGTCTGAGAACCCTGCAGCTAAGCTTAAATGATGGTCTATTTCACAAAAGTAAAGTCCCTCTAGGCTGGCTGCGCACATATTTTAATTCTCTGAGCAGAAAAGGTGCCAAGGAGAGCCAACTGCTTGACACTGCTAGACATTATCATCTGATAATGCTTTTGAGCACCCTCTGTGTATGAAGCTCTACTAGGACTTCAGCAAAGGTCAGCTTTCTAGAGAATTTTGCAGGGCACGGGATTTACAGAATTTACATTCTAGAAAGTGAAGGTATAGAAAATATACCTAACTCTCCTCTGCCCAACTCTCCTTCCCCTTCGTCTTGCTTTTACTTTCTTAGTCATCTCCCCCCACCAGCATATGATTTTCCCCAGATGATTCCAGTTTCCAAGCCAATCCTTCCCAAGGTAAGGCTTAGAGCAGCAGCTGTGCAGTGGTGGAGGGAGGTTTTGCAAAAGTAAATTGTACTTCCAGACCTAGGAGCTGGAGCCCAGATTGGAGCCTTAGTTGTTACCAACAAACTCTCTGATATTCCCTGCCCCCAAACACACATACTCTGGTTATTGAGCCTCCTCCTTGACAATTAGACCCAGCTGCTGTTCTTCTAGCCCTGGGGCCTCACCTAAACTCCATCTCAGTTTGCAGTGCTACTGCTCAAGAGCACATTTCCTGTTGAAACCTGCCCAGCTTCCCTACTCCTGACCACAGAGCACAGGGAACTTCCCCGTCTCTACATGACCAGTGTGCTTGTTTACCTTTTGGGCAGAATTTATCACATTTTACCTTATATCGTAACTACACAAATTTTAGAATGTCAGTTTCTTAATGGCAATACCTTTTCATCTTTGATTCCCACACAGTGCTATAAAGAGCTAAAGTTCTCCAAGTCTTCTCTGGCCTAATCTGTGTCTTGCATGGGTAGAGGTACAAAAATACTTGATAAATAAATGATTCTTTTATCCCAGAGTTCCTTCAGCTTGTAGCTGTCAAGCCTTGCTAGTGACTATGAAAAAGTAGTTGATCCTACACACAGTTGTTTTAAGGAAATAAAGTATTCAAAAGCATACTGTGGAAAATGAAACTTTTATCTTCAAATTCTCCAACCAGGGACCATCTTGGAGGATTTAAGAGTGAGTAGGTGATTGACAGCAAGAAAATGAATGTTCACCCTGATGCCTTATTGGCACTTTTGCAAGAAAACATGAAGACACTATAAAATTCACTGTGGTATTTAGATATTCATTCATTCATCCATTCACAGGTTACTTGCAAAAAAATAATTATTTGTTAGATGGTATTATATTATATAATATATTAGTCACTAGTTTAGCACTTCAAGAAATCTGAGGGTTATAAAACGATTCAACCTATGCTCCAGTTATTTTCCTAGAATGCCTCTTGAACTTCAACAAGTTCACCTGGGGGGTGATTCTGGTTAAAATGCAGATTCTTATTCCACTGGATAAGGTGGAGCCTGAGATTCTGCATTTCTGATAAATTCCCAGGTGATGCTGATCCTGTTGGTCCACAGATCACATTACCAAGAAGGAAGGCTTTTGTTCTGTTCTGAATGACTTTGCTTAAGAGTCTAACAGAAAGACCTGTGCATGATTTAGGTTACCCATGCTATGGGTAAAGGTGCCTCAACTCTTTGAGCATCTATAAAATGGGATAATAATATCCACTCCACCTGTTTTAAGTGAGTTGTTAAGATCATTTGAAACGCATGTAAGTGCATTCTATAGATAAAAGCATCATGATTAATATGGATAATGGTCATTACTAATTTCACACTTGAAATGTGAAGTCCTGAGTAATGGAAACTTCAAATGGGAAAAAGATAAAAGATTTGGGGCGCCTGGGTGGCTCAGTCACTAAGCGTCTGCCTTTGGCTCAGGTCATGATCCCAGGGTCCTGGGATTGAGCCCCGCATCGGGCTCCCTGCTCCGAAGGAGGCCTGCTTCTCCCTCTCCCACTCCCTCTGCTAGTGTTCCCTCTCTCACTGTGTCTCTCTCTGTCAAATAAATAAATAAAATCTTAAAAAAAAAAAAAGAAAGAAAAAGATAAAGATTTTATAACACCAATATCTCACTGGTCTGATTTATTGACTGACCAGAGTTGGGTGGCTTCTGACATGGAGTGGTGCTTGGGTAAGAGACATGTTAAAGATGGTTTTTGAAAGGTTTTGCTGTGTGTTGAAACTGGATCACTTTCTTAAACCATACACAGAAATAAGTCAGAATGTATTAAAGACCAAAATATAAGACCTGGAAACATAAAACTCCTAAAAGAAAACATAAACAGTAATCTCTTGGACATTAGCCTTGGCAACATTTTTCTGGATATGTCCTCTCAGGCAAGGGAAACAAAATCAAAAATAAACTATTGGAACTACATTAAAATAAAAAGCTTTGCACAGAGAACGAAACCATCAACAAAGCGAAAAGGCAACCTATTGAATGGGAGAAGATATGTGCAAATCATATATCTAATAAGGTGGTTAATATCCAAAATATATAAAGAACTTATACAACTCAATAACAAAAAACCCCTAATAATCCAATTAAAAAAGAGGTAGAGAACCTGAATAGACATTTTTCCAAAGAATACATACAGATGACTAATAGACATATGAAAAGATGCTCAACATCACTCATCATCAGGGAACTGCAAATCAAAATCATAATGAAATAATCACCTCATACAGTCAGAAAGGCTAGTATTGAAAAGACAAGAAATAACAAGTGTTGGTGGGGATGTGGAAGAAAGGGGACCCTTGTGCACTGTTGGTGGAATGTAAATTGGTGCAGCCACTGTGGAGAACAGTATAGAGATTCCTCAAAAAATTAAAAATAGAAATACCATGTGATCCAATAATCCCATCACTGGGTATTTACCCAAAGAAAAAAACACTAATTTGAAAAGGTATATGCATCCCTATGTTTATTGCAGGCTTATTTACAGTAGCCAAGATATAGAAGGTGTCCATCAAGAGATGAATGGATAAAGAAGATGAGGTTAAGTATGTGTATACATACACACACACACACACACACACAGTGGAATACTACTTACCATTTAAAGAGAATGAAATCTTGCCATTCACGACAACATGGATGGATAATACCTAGAGGGTATGATGCTAAGTGAAATAAGTCAGATAAACACAAATATATGATTTCACCTATATATGGAATCTTAAAACAAATGAACAAAGAAAACAAAAACAGGAAATAGACTCATAAATATGAAGAACAAACTAGTGGTTGCCAGAGGGAAGGGAGGGGGTGGGCAAGTTAAGTGAAGAGTATTAAGAGGTAGAAACTTCCAGTTACAAAATAAGTCACAGGGACAAAAAGTATAGCATAGGGAATATGGTCAATAATATTCTAATAATTTTGTATGGGGACAGATGGTCACTATATTTATCATGGTGAGCATTGCATAATGCATGGAATTGTTGAATCACTATGATGTACACCTAAAACTAATATAACATTTTATGTCAACTATACTTCAATTAAAAAAAAGACTTGAGATGTTAACTAGACTCACTGTGATGATCATTTTAGAATATGTACACATACCAAATGTACACCTGAAACTAAAATAATGTTACATGTTGATTATATTGCAATTTAAAAAAAGGCTGTTATTTCTTGTGATAAGCATGAAAACAAAACAACAAAAAAGAAAACTTTGCTGTGTGTTGAGTGGGGGTGATTTCTCCTTGACCACCAGTAAATGGGATATCAATAAAGAAGGGAATTCCACACAAAGACTTTGGTGTTGAATGCTGAGTTTACATTTTTATCTCAATTGACTTACAAATCAACCCTAGGCACCGATATTATTTATTTCCATTGTAAAAGTTAGGACCCATGAGCTCCATGAAGGCAAGGCCTGTATTATATAGTTCATTGGTATATCCTCACCAGTAGCACAATGCTGAAACAGAGTAGGCATCCTAAACCATTTGCTTAATGAATGAATCAGAATCAGAGATGAAGTATTCTGCTTAAGGTCACACCCAGTTAAGTGGTAAAGCAAGGCATTGTCCCAAATCCATTTGGCTTCTAAACTAAATAAATGGCTTGATGCCAGGAGTTTCTCATTCAGCAGGTCTAGGCTGAGCCCAATTATTTGTATTTTTATTAAGCACCCCATTGGATCCTTTGACTCATTCAATTTTTGAACATGTATTTATTCAGCAAGTAACGTATGTCACTCATA
Organism: Phoca vitulina; assembly: GCF_004348235.1. Lineage (NCBI taxonomy): Eukaryota > Metazoa > Chordata > Mammalia > Carnivora > Phocidae > Phoca > Phoca vitulina. Next base: position 59,767,747 of record NW_022589707.1, read on the forward strand.
TTCTGGGTGCTGGGACTCCACCAGCAAACAAAACAGAGAAGAATCCCTGCCCTCACAGAGCTTAAGTGCTAATGGCACATCAGGCCAGTTTGAGAAACTCTGCACTGCACCATGATGACAATGGGTTCTGTTTATTCAGTTAAAATTGGCATGCATGGGAGATTCCATTCATCCTTTCACCCATGTTTGTTATGGGAGCTAAGAGCAACCCGGGCAGTTGAAATTTAAAAGGTCCTCTTTTGATAAGGAGTCAGGACTTTTTGTGTGGGGAAATCTTTTATTCTGTGGGCTTGTTCGGCACCCCCTCATCCTCTGTGGAGCACCTGAAAATATCATGTCCCCCTTTCCTGTTGAGGACTGCTGGAGGGACTGAAGAAGGAATGCACTGCTGGTTGAGGAAAGCTCCAGGTGAGGCTCTGCCCATCATTAGAAGTCCTTTCAGAATGTAGAGATGACTTTTTGATACCCCCTTCTGAGGATCAGGCTCTATTTAATTACGTGGAGGTACTTTATCAAGACAATATTGTATTTTTTAAAAATTTTTTATTGTTATGTTAATCACCATACATTACATCATTAGTTTTTGATGTATTCTTCCATGATTCATTGTGTATAACACCCAGTGCTCCATGCAGAACGTGCCCTCTTTAATACCCATCACCAGGCTAACCCATCCTCCCACCCCCCTCCCCTCTAGAACCCTCAGTTTGTTTTTCAGAGTCCATCGTCTCTCATGGTTCGTCTCCCCCTCCGATTCCCCCCCCTTCATTCTTCCCCTCCTGCTATCTTCTAAGACAATATTGTATTTTAATGATCTGTAAAGCTCCCATGGAACCCCATTTTAAATTTTTGAACTATTGCTTTGAAAGGTCTTGACTGCTATCATTGAACATGCATTGCCTCCCCCCACTTGAAAATGTGAATGGAAATTTCAAGCAGGTGAAGGAAGGGGGCAAACGACTCCCTTCGTTTTAAGTGTATGCTACTTTAAAAAACCTGTAGTTACTTATTCACTTAAATGAGTAACCTGCATAATTGTCATATTTTTAGTCCTTAAAAATCTGTTTTTGCAATGGAAATCTTCATGCAATCAGTATAATCAATTGCAAAATTAATAAGCTGGGGTGATCTTTAACACAGCTTTTTCTGCTTCAAGAAATGAGTGGAAAACTACCTCCATGTGTGGTTTAGACCTGAAAGTTTTAGTAACAAATTCTGAATTGTATGGCCTTACTTTGAAGTTGCTGATGACACTCATTTTTCTGTCATTTTCTTAAATGTTTTCTGTGCCAAACTCAGCATTTAAAATGGACAGAAGGTAGCAACTGAGGGAACCTCTTTGCGGGGTGGGGGCTGGGGGCGTTTGGGGGTTTCTGAAAGAACTTTGCATAAAATTTCTCTATTATTTAATCTCTATTTTAGAAAAATAGCAAAGCTAGTTCCATGTTCACAGAGACATGCAGGTACGTGGAAAATCAACTGTTCATCTCAAGATTTTCATCTTATTAGATAAGAGGTATGCTTCATTTGTTATAATATCAGGAACAAAATGTTAATGCAGGTGCTCTACAACAACATAGAAAGTTCAAATGGTTAAAGGCTGTGACATCCTATTTGTAATTTTAGAAAGTACTTAGTGGCGTTTGTGCTGGGTGGGGAGCAACTCATATTGCTCTAAGAAATGCATTTAGTTGCTGAAAAATGTCTCTGTTTAAACAGTTGCAATGTAACCACTGCCAACATGTCTTTGTTTAGTAGGTAATATCCAATTTATGTGATTGGCAATGTCACCAAAGAGGAGGCAAGGGAGATGTTTTTAGCCCTTCCTGGGTATTGTCTTGTGAATATTTAATTTCTTTTTTGTTGCATGATATAAAATAAGCCAACTGTCCTTTATTGAATGCTCCTTAGTCTCATTCCTCTGAATTTTGCTATTCAGCTCTCATGTGCTATTGGAATGCCTACCCCTGAATCCGTCTAGATTGCTTGAAACCATCGTAGAGAAGCAAAGTCCAGTCCTTCCTGATAATCCACATGGAGTCTGAAATCAAAATCTGCACTAAATTTCATTTTATTTAGTTATTTTTTTAAACGATTTTATCTATCCATTAAGAGAGAGAAAGAGAGAAGGAGCACAAATGGGGTGAGGGGCAGAGGGAGAGGGAGGACAATCCCAAGCAGACTGTGCTGATCCTGGAGCCTTCTGTGGAGCTCGATCCCACGACCCTGAGATCATGACCTGAGCCAAAATCAAGAGTCGGATGCCCAAGAGACTGAGCTACCCAGGTACCCCTGCACTAAATTTTAGACATCTATATCTATAGTATACATAAACCTGGTCAAATTATGTAATATATTTTTAAAGGTCTTTTTTAATCCAAGTCACTAATGACGATGGTGTCCAAATGGATAGCACTATAATGTTGCTTTTAAAAAGTTTTGTTTACTTTTAGCCATTCTCTGAGAGTAATAAAACCAAACAGGTAGAGTATCTGTTCTTAATGAGCCCCATTTTGCTATACATAGCACAGAACTGCCTCCAGTTTAATTCAGTTAATGAAAAACAGGGTGTTGCATGGTGCATAAAGGCAAACTCAGAAGTAGTTTGCTATGTATAACCCAAATCAAAACTGGTTACATCTAGAAGAGAGTTGGTTTTGTGCTCACTTTGGTGGCACAAATATTAAAAGAGAGTTGGTTTTCACTTTGCTTGGTTTGGGAAAGAAAGAAAAAAATGTAATAAACCAAGCCTCCAGCTCTTTGCTAATATTGATATTAGAAAAGTGTTAATTACCTATGTAGAAATTTGCAATAAATATATATGTGGTTATAATATATTTTACATAGTTGAAATCTAATTTTGAATTATTTTTCTATTCAATGACAAATAAGAAACAGCAAATTAACGGACAGCACCGTTTAAAATCCAGTCTTGTGGATTTTTAAAAAATCTGTTCATACTACTGTAAATGCAAAAGTAAAAATAAGTTTTTTACTTTATAGTTTGTTTATTTCTTTAATGTCTTTGAAGGCATAATTGTTTTTTCATGAACAGCGAAGACACAGGACATAGTAAATTGTAACTGCTATGTAAAGACAGATATCCTCATTAACAACTAGCTGCTATAAAAATAAATTATACCACATGACTCAGGGAAGTTGTTAATAATTCTACTTTGTTTACATTATGCTTCGAAAGCAACACAGCTTAATGAGATCTGATATTAAGCTAACGGTATAGCTTGGAGTCAAATGTTTTCAAGCTCTGCCAAAACTGTAGGTAGATTCGATGTGGGTAGTTTTTACTGACAGTGTTTTCAAAAGAGGAAATGAATAAGGCCCTGCTTGGTACAGAAGTTATGCATTCATTACCTAAGAAAGAGTATTAAGTACATACAAATTACCGAGGTGCTTTGAAAGGGCACAAACAACATAATGGGGAAAAGTTCAAGAACTATGGAGGTATTTGTATTTAAGAACTATGAATAATAATAAAATTAATAATAAAAATCTACAGAAAGCCCATAATAACAAGTGACCAAGTATCCAAAAAATCATGTGGTCATGTTCTAAAGCAGGTTAGCAGTGTTCGGAATTGTAATTTTCTACAACATAAAATTTCTTCGTACTCCCTGAACTCTTTGCATGGATTAGTTTAAATGAAGTGGGCCATACTCAGTTTTTCATTCTTCATGATGCAGAAAAACATTAAACTTCTTAACCTTGGAATTGTCTGCATGATTTTTAAAATAAATGTGATATTCAAGTAGATAACATTCACTCTCATCCACCCTTTATTAAGGACATGACTGATTGTTAATGTGCTAGAGCAATTTCTCATGATCTTCATGAAAAATGCAAAAGTAAAAGTTACTGTTATTTTAGTTGCCACAAACCTGTAAATGTCTCTAACATATAACATTTAATGAGTATAATCACCCCTGTATAGCAGGATATCTAAACAGCAGATTCTTTGTAGGTTTGGTTTTTAAAATTGACTTGGTATTATTTTCTCTCTCTCCTTTGGCTTTGAAAGGGACAAAAAAAAAAAAAAAAAAAAAAAAAAGAAAAAGAAAAGAAAAGAAAAGAAAAAGAAAAAAAGGCAGCAATCCCAAACATGCCACTTTGCCAAATTAATGAGAAGGCAAGATCTGTGAAATGCAGAAATTATCTGTTTTGTACCAATAGAACATATCAGCTATATGCACGCAGCTGCCACATTAAGCATCTGCACTTTTTCTAAGGGAAAGGTACAGCATGTGTCAGTACATTCAGGTTTACGTAAAAATAAATATGTTTCAAAATAAATAAGACAAGGGCAATGAGAAAAATATTCTGCAGAGCTTATTGCTAACTAGTGAGGAGATAACGGTGATGCTATTTTGTTCCTACATCTAGAAAGTGACAGAATTTCTAGGGGTGGAGAGAATGTACATAGTATAATTTAAATCAGATCTAGATCCAGAAAAGCACTACCTACCTTGAAGATGACACTATCAGATGAATATAAGCTGGCAAAATCTGGTGTTATAAGAGGTATGTGTATGTTATTAAGCCATATTATCTCCAAGTTTTTCTATGAAACTAATTCAAGTTAAAGGAACAAAAGGAAGTGAGTATTATGGTAGCCAGTCTATTAATTCCTATCTTGCTAATGATTATAAAAAGTCTCAGAGAAATAAATTCATAGGCTGTTTCTTCTATGTTATAAAGAACAGTGTCTGTTATGGTTTTTATTGCTGCCTAACAAATCACCCTGGTAGTTAATGGCTTAAAGCAACAACAATCATATTATTATCTCACAGTTTCTGTGGGTCACAAATTTGGAATGGGCTCAGTTAGGTGGATCTGGCCTGGGATTTTTTGCATGGTTATAATATCTATGGTCTGGAGCAGCTAGGGGCGGGCCAGCATCTCTCCCTATCTCTTTCTCTATCCTTCCATCTTTCTATTTATCATCTTCATACAGTGTCAGGACTCCTCTAAGTCCTCTACTGGTGGGCTAGTTTGGGATACTTTGCAGTATGGTGGCCTTAGGCCTGTCTGATCACATAATGGTGGCTCAGGACTCAGTCTAAGTGCTCCAACAAGACAAGTGGAAGATATAACATTTTTTCCAACCTAGGCTTGGTAGTCACTCAGACTTATTTTATTGGCTACATTTTATTGGTTATAAGGTAAGAGAATAATTAGATTCCACTTTTGAATATGGGAGTGGCAAGGTTTAGAAGATTTTGTGGGATCAAAGATACTGAGATGGCCATCTTTGGAAAATACTGCCACAGTGTCTTTTACTATGAAATGGTTATCTTTGCTAAATTGGTGATATTGTGAGTAAAAATGTAGTCTTTGCTAGTAGATGACTGAGGATGAATTATTATGGTAAAAAATAAAAATAAAAGAAACCTAGTAGTGTCTAGATATATCATGTGTTTTACTTATATTATTTGTTTATTATTTGTGATACTCCATTCCATGGAAATTCTAGTAGTTTCCCACACCATTTCTAGATCTCTGTTATTTCTTCAGATGCAGGTCTGCCAGAAGGTCTGGAATTGTATCTTTAGTTGAAACGGATTCACTTTTATTACAAAGATCCAGAAACGTGGGAATAACAAACTGAAGGCCATTTGGCTCAGGTAGGTGAGGAAAGAGGAGTAAATTGATGCAACATTGAATAGACAGAGGGGATGGGCTATTTTATGCTAGTCTGGTAATCTCTCTTGGTGTCACTTTCTCCCTCTATGAAATAGAGAAGAGCTCTTCTGACTTGCCTCACAGAACAATGGTGAAGCTAAGCTAAGAAAAGTATTTGGGAAACAATTTTCAAATACATGGATCTATTTGGATGCCAACTGGGAGATTAATTACTGGATTGGCTTGTCTACAAGTCTATGGCAGGGCTTTTGTCTTTAGAAGATGAGACCATAGACCTATCACCCAGACATTTGCTTTGAATGTTTTTTTTTTTCTCTAGTGAGGATTGATTTCCCCTAAGGCACCCACATTCCTATCTGGTCTTCCTCTCCAACAGTGGGATGTACTTGCTTGGTGGTTGGGAGGGTAGGCTAAACCCCTACTAAGAGAAATAAAATACACTGATTTTTATGACACTGGTCTATTAACAGCAAATTTTAACCAAATGAGAAAAAGGAGTCTGATCACAAAGGTCTGTAAAACCTTCCAGTCAAATGCCTAACAAAATCTCATATAAACACTTGAGAATCTACAGTACATAGGCACTCCCACACTTGAAAGCAGAAGTGAGAATGTGGAAGTGTAAAGCGTAAGTTTTAGTCTCCAGGCATCAGTAGCTTACCTTAAAAAGGTAGCCCAAAAGGATAAAGATTGTTTCACTACTTGGGAGTCAGAGAAAACTCATCCTCTGTAAAAGGATTTGGTGGTTCCCAGTGAAAGGGCCAGCTCACTGATTTCATAGTACTATAGAAAATTTGAGTTGGAAGCCATCTCTTCAAAATCATTTGACTTGACAAACTGAAGCTCTTTTGAACATGATCTTCTGAGATAAACATCTCTCCCAAATCCCAAATCTTTGGGATACATAAAGTATATTTATTGCAAGGCCTCAGAGTCCTGTTGTGGGTTGTAGTCAGCTGTATGTTGTAAGGATAGGATAGGTGTTTCTTCTTGATATTTAGATGAAGATGACCATTTATCTTTGACACTCTCATCCACCTTCCCATTCCTATTAAGATACCGGGAAGGAATCAAACTCCAACTGATCTTTAAAAAGCAGATTAGAAATACAGCAATTATTGCCTGGATAAGAAGATAAGAAATGTTTCTAACAATCAAGTCAAATTATTTACTTGCAAGAGGCTCACCTGTATGGCAAGCACAGCTTGATGCTTTTGTAAAGTCCTCTAACTCTCTTCTAAAAGAAGCCGTATTTAAAGCAATCATCCATTTATACCATTTATACCGGCAGATAACTGCACACCAAGCAACACTTTGTACTTCTCTGAGAAAATTTGAAAGAAACAGATTTTCCTAAAATGGGATTTCAGTGATATTTTGGGTTAAACACAGTGCTTCTATTGTTTCTGTAATTTAGAGTCTTTACTACCAGTGAGCAAAGACAAGCAATGATTCCAGAGACTTTCATAAGGCAGATAATATAGATGGTATTTCACACTCTTGCATGTTCTTAGTAAATATCTATTGGGTTAATTAGTCTTGGAAAGAATTTCAACTCTGTGTACTACATTGTTGAAAACTGGGCATAAGGACAAGCAAGCCACACCTTGAATAAATAATATTTCATGGATTCAAGATGCATCAAGGAGGCATAATCCCAGACTTAAAGACTGAGTTGCTCTGGATAGAAAATTGATATAAAATGTAGGATTTTGAAACCAAAAATCTGTCTGACTTTATTTAGTGATTGTTTATTGTGGTTTTTCAATGGGAGCTCTGTATAAACAGATTAACTTTGTTTTCTAAGGGTTTCCAAAGAGCCTGGAAACTAAGAATTAAGTATTACTTCTCCCCATTCCTCAAAAACCGGCAAGCTCTTCCCCAAGCTCAACACCTGTTGTTTGAAAATCTACCACAGTGGCCTTCATCTTCTATGCCAAGAGATGTGAAGATGCCCAGAGGTCCCTCAGATGTTTGAGCTACTGAGTCTTGTGGGGGGACCAGGAAGGGGAGGGGAAATGGTTCTGGAATTCCAAAAGTCACTGCTGGATTGAAATAATGAAAATTACCCACATGTTGAAAAAAACTCAGATGTGATTACTGGAAAATCTGGCAATCAGACCAAGAACCAACTGTGCCTAAAGTTTAATTTATACTTTAAAAAAGAGAGAAAGAGAGAGAGAGAGAGAGAAAAGGAAGGTGTGCCAGGGTGAGAGAGAAATAATTATTATGATCCTTAGTCTTCCAGCTACCACAATCAACAAGTTCAAACACAAAATGGAAGAAATATTTACTTCTACCAAAGGGGATCAAGTGTGAACTATCACTTACCCAAGCACTCATTTCTGAAAACAAATCTGAGAACTTATCTTGAGTGATTAAAGAAAGTCGGAGTTAGAGCAATTTTTTTTTTTATAACAAAGGAAGAGTATGATACATATTTGAATTATCTTTCAAGGCACCTACTGTGTCTGATAACCATTTCCTTACAACTATTTTATTCTAAGGACAGCTTTTCTTTCTAAAATACCTCTCCCCACTCTTCCTTCAAAGGTGCTACAGCTCTGTGGTGATGGTAACATGATTATATGTGTAAAAAGATGCACTTTCTGCATAAAATAAACTGGACAAATACATGTCATGAATCTGCTTTGTAATCTTTTTACTCTGGTTTATTTACTAGGTGACCTAGAGGCATCATGGGGTAGTACCCATGGGTAGAGCCCATTGGGTTTGGAGGCTCAGTCACACGGTGGCCCCAGGTGTCTGATCTTGGTAAGTTTTCCTGTATTTATTTCTTCACCTAGTAAGCAAATATAGGCATGGGCAAAGTGACAGGCTCTGCATATACGTTGTAGTTACAGAGATTGACATCTTACCCTCACAGAATTTTTAGGCAATTTCACTTCAGTATGCTCTGTTCCAGAACAGAAGCCTGATCTGGGGGCTCCCAGGAAGGCACACTAAGTTAGTACAGAGTGTGGGATGGGATGAGGAGGGGAGGTCAGGGACTACTCATCAGAAGATGTTAAGACTGAGAGGCTCAAGTAGGAGTTAGCTTCTTAGTGAAGAGCAGGGAGACATCGTGGAAAGAGAATTTTGGACAAAGACAACAGTATATGTGAAGACCCAAAGGCACTTGATCTGCAAATACTTTCTGGGTGGTCTTCTAGGTCAATAGATGTGTTTGAAGAAGAAAGATGCAAAGTTTTTTCTAGAACTAGAATTTTTGGAGGCAAATTACAGAGATGAGAAACTTATGACTAGTATCTGTTGTAGTTATCAATTTGTTCTCATTCAGCTTTCCTCTTTTTAGTCCAAAGCCTTCACGGAAAAGTACACAGGTGAAAGCCTAAGGCTTTGCTTAGAGTGACAAGTGGGAACTTCTCAGATTACACCAGCACCCCCGAAGGTATAAGGATGCACACACAGCCTTCTGCAATGTCTGATGCATCTTCCAAAATAAACACATATTTAGGAGTGATGCTTCTAAAATTTTAATTTGCATAAAAATCACCTGGGGGTTTTGTTAGAATACAGATTCTGATTCAGTAGTTCTGGGTGGGCCTGAGATCCTCTACTTAATGCTCCCAGTGATGTTGATCCCTCTGATCTGGGGACCTCACTTTAAATAACAAGGTCTTAAAGCACTTAAGGAAGGTCCAATGGACATCAATGTCCTGTAAGTTTCAGTATTTTGAATCATGTACTTTAAAAATATATTCTCTCATTCTCTTTCCCTCTCTGTCTCTCTCTCTCTCTCTCTCACACACACACACACACACACACACACGGATGTACATACTTTAAGTTCATCCTGCTGACGATACATTAATGTACAACTGAGCAACTAATAGAGTATGTAACAACTATTATGGTTATTACTATCAGTCTACAAATAGGTTAAAGATATATCTTGTCCACCATCACCCTTTCTAATATTTGTGCACTTTTCTTTTTGTTATGTTTGAGTGTGACAGTGAAATATCAGAGCAGAACACTTAAATATATGTTGTCTCCAAAATCTAAGAAAGTCCACTTGGTGTTGTACCTTTCTCTTCATGAGGGGAGGATCAAGGTCTATCAGTATGTTTTTTTCTTTAGAAGAAATACCCTGAAATGATCTAGGACAGTGGACTCATAGAAACCTCCCCATGGGATGGAACCCTGAACTTTCATAGGTTTATTTCCCTCTCTCTGGCACACATGTCTCATTAAGGCATTTGAGGTGCTTGCTTTTTTCCACTCATAAGATCCATGTAGTATAATGTCATCAGATACTGGGCTAGGGTGGTGTTCTCTGGGATACCAATTCAATTAAAGCCCCTGCAAGAATGATTTAGAGATATCTATGGATTTAAAGCTATCACCCTTGCCTGTGTTTGTCTAAATATCCCACCCCAATCATCAGAGCCCCACTCCTTCCCAACTAGTCTCCCATCTTAGCAAATGAGACCTGGTGGCCTGGTTTATTTAAATGAAATAGCAATTTCAACTCTTATAATCAAGCCTTGGCCTGATTCTCAGCCATGTCTGCCATGCCCCTACATGAGATAAGAAAATAAGGCACCACAGAGGCTTTCTGGTTCTCCACCAGTGCTTTGGGTTGGAAAATCAAGACTTTATGCTTATCTTCTTCTTTATATACACTATCCAGAGCAGTCCTAAGTAGCCATTCCACCTCATCATCTCAGTAATCACTACAGTCATTTTAGCAATTAAGTGCCACAGCCACTTTATCTGCCAGTTCCTTGATCACTACCTTCACTCAATGCTACCACTGGTGATAATCTGAGTGACCACGATGCCACTGTATGTTATGGATTCCCAATGCTTTCTATCCCTCTGGCCTTCTGTGCACTCTTCACATAGGAGCAACTCAATCTCAGAATCCAATTTTGATGATCTATTTGTCATGCCCCATACCTGGTACCCATTACTGCCTCACTCAGAGTCCCAGCAGCAAGCATGGCATACTCAGAAGGCATAATGATAATTTAAAACAGGACTAACCCAGTTGTCTTCAGAGATGCTTGTCAATATGTGATGGCTCAAAAGAACCTATACTCTTTTATTAACTATATAGTATTATCCTGCACAAGTAATTTTTATAAATCATCTAGAATTCACTTTTGCATATCATACAGATTTTTCACCACAGAATAAGCCAGTCTGCCATCAACCTGACATTGCTTCTGTACTGATTTGTAATGCCACCTTTATCATATATCAAATTCCCATATATGCAGATGTTTGTTTCTAGGCTCTGTATTTTAATCCATTGGTCTATTTATCTGTTGTTTTTATTATTCTGGCTGTGTAGTGTGCCTGAATATCTGGTAGGCAATTCATCCATGTACATGTCAGATTCAGTTTATTAAGTCCTTCAAATAATCCAGCATGCTTAACTACCAACAGATGATTTTAAACTGCCACCTAGGGAAGGTGAATCTGGAGTTATCTTCAGGACTTCTGTTTTGCTAAGCAAGGTGTACAAGTCAAAGATAAGCTGAATTACTCATTTGTCACATGTGATTTTCCTTCTCTACCCTTTTCCACACAGTGCTCCATCTCTCCTCTCAATAAATATTGACTATGGACTGAATTATTCCCCATCTCTACCAAATTCATATGTTGAAGTCCTAACCCTCAGGACCTCAGAATGTGTTATATATGGAGATAGGGTCTTTAAAAAGGTAATTAAGTTAAAATGATGTCATTAAGGTGGGTTTTAGTTCAATATTATGGTATCCTTATAAGAAGAGTAACTTTTATTTTTTTAAGAGATTTTATTTATGTATTTGAGAGTGAGAGAGAGAGAGAGATAGCACGAGCAGGGGGGAGGGACAGAGGGAGAGAGAAAAGCAGACTTCCCCGCTGAGCAGGGAGCCCAACGTGGGGCTGGATCCCCGGACCTCGGGATCATGACCTGAGCCGAAGGCAGATGCTCAACCGATTGAGCCACCCAGGTGCCCCAGAAGAGTAACTTTATACACAGAGATGTACAGAAGGAAGACCACATGAAGACACAAGGCGATGTCAGCCTTCTTTGAGCAAAGGAAAGAGACCTCAAAAGAAACCAACCCTGCTGACACCTTGATTTTGGACTTCTAGTCTCTAGAACTGTGAGAATATAAATTTCTGTTTTTTAATTCACTTAGTCTGTGGTACTTTGTTACGGCAGGCCTAGCAAACTAATGTAATTAGATATTGAAAGAATATTGATTTAAAGGAGTGTAACCAACGTTAGTTAGCCTGGTTCTCTTACCCTGTCTAAATCTATGGCTCTAGTTTTGGCCATTTTTTTTCTGAGAAATAGACCTGCTCTCAACTGTATTTTTGCCATTCCTCCATATCTATCTGGCACCTGGAGCTCAAATGCTCCAAATCTAGGTCATGATATTTTTCTTCAATTCTGCTAGTCTCTGGTAGTCTCTATCTTACATAATGGCTATAGAGAAGCCTAGGAGTCACTCTAGACATCTGCTCCCACCCTTCTATGCATCATTTTGAATACACCCCAAGAAAGTTAGTTTATTCTGATCATTTCAATCTTGGAAATGTTTCTTTTCCCTGACCTCTTCCCATCCCAGTTACCACTGTGCTGGGTCAGGCCTTCATTATTTTTTGACATTGATCTCCCCAAATCCATTCTCTCCATATCTCAATGGAGATGTCCCAATATCTGTCCCAATTAACCCTTTCATGATTCCATTATTTAAGTGAAAAAAGTTCTAAAGTCCTTAGCAAGGCATTCAAGACCTTTTATAATCTGGACCAATTTACCAGTTAAACTTATTACCACATCTCCCTCTTGCCAAGTACCTTTTACTCCTGCCACACCAATCTATTTATGCTTCCTCCAATACAAAACATAGTCTCACAGCTTCATGTTTTTGGTCATGTTAACCTCTGCCTTCAGTGCCTTTCACCCCCTATTTTATTGTTAAAACTCCACACATTCTTGAGGCCCACATAAACTGGCATTTTCTTCAGGAAACTGTCCTTGGTACTCGCAGTTGTGAGTGACAGTTTCATGCTTCACACTCCCAGTAGTACTTTTTGAATCCCACTTCTTTCATATTTATCACATTTTATTTTAGTTTGGAATCTTTGTCCTTCTCCAAGAGGTGGTAAGCTCTGTGAAGACAGGGGCAATATTTTGCCCATTTTTCTATACCCACCCAATACACAGTATAGAGCTTTGTACATTAAAGATGATCTACAAATATCTGAATGAATAAAGAGAGTTTGCCAGGTATCAGTCTATAAAAGTTTTGAATTTGGAAACATGTCGCCATTTAATTACTTTATAGAAAATGTGGCTTACTCATTCACAGACCCAAAATATTAAAGGGCTCATTTCTTTTTCGGCTATAAAGTACTCCTCTTAGAAAATATAATGAAAAATGAAGTGCAAATTAATCAGAGAAGGGAAAATTAAATTTTCCTTGAAATGTCCTCAGAATTAAAATTCAGAGAAACCATTCAGAAGGCAAAAATGTGATTGCACGTGCCAAAATCTAAGATATTTTTAGTAATATTTATGGTGATTGACAATCTTCCTAGGGCTTGGACACAGACTATGGAAGTAGTAGGACCACTTTGTCTGAATCTAGAGGAAGAGCTATTTGGAAGTGAAAGTGGCCTTACAATTTGAGACACTATTTAGAAAAGCATATAGCATTTGAAAAGTGGCCAACACTAAATAGACTGAAACCTTTCATAATCTTTACCCTTTTCTCCAATTATTTTTGAAAGCAAGTCTGGTGTAAGTACCATTTACTGCTCGGACATGATACTGTGGAGTCATGGCCTAACCCATTAAACACTCCCAAGTTGTGGGATCCTTATGCCTTAGATTTTGTTGTTGTATTGTTATTTCTTGCTTTTTTTGTTTCTGATCCCACCTCTTATTGTAGAGTCCAATTAGGGTTGGAGAAAACAGGGGCTGTTTTAATTTAAATATCTTATATGACTATAGTGTTTGCTTTTTTAAGGACTCCCCAGTGATGCCTACAGATTCCTGGATCTTCAGAGTCCAAGATTTGAAGAATGTTTATTTAATAACTTAATTCAATTTTATGGAGGAAACATAATATTTATTTTGCTCTGACAGAATGAGGTCTGAATATCTCCAATTCTTAGTAGTTGGTAAGGCAACTCTTCACTAGATTTCTTGAATCTCAAAAAGGAGAATCTCTTTTAAATGAAGTCCAACCAGAAAATTTCACAGGAGAAGGTAAAATATTGGACATCCTCTACTTACTCAGGTATAATGCTCTCTGTAGATGTGGATTCCATTTCTTCACCTGAGTTTATATTAACTGTAGAATGAATAAGGAAATTCTTGATAAGAGAAAATTCAAATAATGCTATAATCTCAGAGGATCCTCATAATAGCCCTATGGGGTAGATATTATTGGGTAAAAACCATGTGAAATTGCCATTTGTATAAGTTAAAAATGGTTGACACCTGCAATTTCACATGGTTTAAACTTTCTTATTAATATCTCCATTTCACAGATGAAAAGCCTGATGTGTAGAGGTCAAGTTATGTATCACATAGCTATTAAGTTGCAAAGCCAGACCCAGGACCTAGAAACCTAGGTATGTCTGCCTCCAGAGCCTTGTTCTCCTCCAGGATGTACCGCCAGGTAAGGAATGCAATTTGACTAAGAGAGAAAGATGCATACCTCACCCTCTGGCCCCACTCATTGACACAGCAGACAGATGGGCAGCATTTCTTTGTTGTAGTTATATTTATGACTCATAAAGACAAATCCATACTTGTGCAAGTATATTCATTCTAGTTTCCTCCCCTATGAGCTTTAGCTACGTTAAATAAACAATGGTGTTACAGCTCTTGATCCATGGGGATGAAATTGCTTAAGATATGGATGGCAATGGTTTTGAAATATATAATAACCGAGGCAGTGACTGGCTGGAAGGCTCTCATACTGCCCTTGTGTTGTCTCATAGTTTTTCCTCTTATATTATAAACTGCTTAAGCACAGCTACCCTTTTCCCTTTGAGACTCCTCAGTCAGCCTAAATAAATGATTACTGACCCTTAGGACAATGGTATCAGGCTGGAAATGGTGGTGGCCCAACTATAGACAAAAATATTGCTGCCTAGATAGAGCAGCTCAATGAAAAAGTTATATGTACATATTCTTGCTTTGAGTAAGGTCCACTGTATATTTCATTTCACTAGTTTTGCTTTCCTTTTTGGAGGGTTGCTTTTAATTCCTTTCTCTTTTAGTTTGGCAGCTTTGTAGCTACAGTCAATCCTCTCGACTCTTGCCTCAGGCCTACCGGAATAAGGGCAATTGATTTATGTATCAAAAGTCTGATAGTATATAGAAGGTCATTCATCGAGAACTGAGGGGCCTGTTTAAATAGTGGTGGTCATGCAAATTAGTATGATTGCTGGCCCAGGTCCTGAAAGAAATTAAGTTGAATTGAATAGAAACCAAGCTATGAGAAAGTTTGATTTTAAATAAGGTTTGAAAGTATACATTTTCACCCTGGTACCATGTCACTATCATGAATTCTACCAGTTGGATGAAATTAATAAATGCGTATAATAGGGCTATAGAGATTGGCTGGGGATGAGTTTCTGGTAATAGCACTGTTGGCAGAGAGATAGAAGTTTTCAATTTTATCTTCACTGTTTTTTTTTTTAGACAACATGAATTGATTTTGAGATATACCTTTATTTTATTTTTTAATGCTCTCATACCTGCTTCCCTCATCCCATAATGAAGCCTGAGACCAAGAGAAGGAACAACAGATGGAAGCTTTCTCTAAGGCCAGGATTCCTTTGACTTTGAGTCTCTGTGCTAGTATCACCAATTTTGTTTTCTTCTTTTAATTGAAATATATTTTAAAAAGTTTTTTTTAAGATTTATTTTATTTATTTTAGAGAGAGCTAGAGAGCAGGGGGAGGAGCAGAGGGAAAAGGAAAGAGAGAATCCTCGAGCAGACTCCCCACTGAGGACAGAGCCAGACACGGGGCTCGATCCCAGGACCCCGAGATCATGACCTGAGCCGAAATCAAGAGTCAGACGCTTAACCAACGGAGCCACCCAGGCACCCCTAATTGAAATATATCTAACATATTGTTGACAATTTGACAAATTTACATTGTGTAAATTTAAGGTGTACAACATGTTGACTTGATATATTTATATATTGTAATATGATTGCCATTGCAGTGTTAGTTGGCACTTCCATTAGGTCACATAACCATTCTTTCTAAGATTTTATTTATTTATTTTAGAGAGAGAGAGAGCGTGTGTGGGGGGGGAAGATCAGAGGGGGAGGGAGAGGAAGGGGGAAAGAATCTCTAAGCAGACTCCACTTCAAGTGTGGAGTCTGACACGGGGCTCAATCCTACAACCCTGAGATCACGACCTAAGCCGAAACCAGAAGTCAGACACCCAACCAACCGAGCCACCCAGGCACCCCACCCCCATTATTTCTTTTTCTGTGGAGGGAATAATTACAATCTCGTCTCTTAGTAAGTTTGATGATTATAATACAATATTGTTGTCTATTTTCACTATACTATACTTGGATCTCCAGGACTTATTTATCTACTACTTTTAAGTTGTGAATAGAATTATTTTTAAAGGTGCTGTGGATTGTTTCCCTTCAAACTGGCCTTTCTCTGCCTTTGGCTGTTCTGCCCCACCTTTTCCAACAATGGACACCTTGGGCAATTGACAGGGCAAAGCTCCAGAAGTTCTGGACTTGTGCTGTGAATAACAGGAAGTGGTGCAAGATACCTTTGGCTAATTCCTCTGAAGTCCCACCCCCTTCATTGATTTCCTTGTCCTATTTCTACTTGGCAGTCACTGCCTGGCATCTCAAAGAGATGGTAACTTGCTTTAGTGTGACTTCCCTAAGTCCCAGAGTCATGGTATTATTAAACTCTCAGGATTCTACTTCCATTTATATAAAATCTTTGTTCTCACACTTAGGATGAAATTCATAAATAACATGAAGACAATCTCTATGTTGAATCAGGTATGGAGGATGTGAAAAAAAGACACAAAGCTCTTACTGGATGCATGTCTTCCTTAGATTGATTTTTAAATTCTGAAATATACACAGAAGAGTGTATACAGTATAAATGTACAGTAAAAATCACAAAATGAACAGCAATGTACCTACACCCTGCTTGAGAAATAGAACAATATCTTTGAATTTTCTTATGTCGTGGGTTCTTTCTCAATCCCACGATCTCTTGCCTTTCAGAGGCAACCACTATCCTGAATATTGTGTTATTAATTTCCTTGCTTTTCTTTATGGTTCTACCACATACGTATGTATCCTTAAATAAGAAATCACTTAATTTTGTGAGCTTCTGAACTCTATATAAGCTGAATCAATATATGTATGCTTCCGTGACTTGCTTTTTTGCTTTTTTTTTTTCGCTTTTTTTCTTAACATTGTGGTTTTGAGATTAATCCGTGTTGTTGTATATAGAGTTTCATCTATTTTTATTGTTATACAGTGTTCTACTGTTTGACTTCAATTTTTATATTCATTCTCCTGTTGATGGATATCTGGGTTGTTAAATTGCATATTAATACTACATTAAGATATTAAATAGAAATATCTGAACCAAATATTTTCAAATTGCTTAGTCAGATTTCTGTTCTGCCTGAAATGGCTATATGCAATTCCTAGTCAAGACTTTTTAACTATAATCTCTTAAAATTCTTGATAATCATCATCAACAAAAAACTTCATCATACATTTGGGAATAGAGACTTTCTAACCATTTTTACAAGAATATTATTTTAAGAATCTGCTAGCTTTCATTTTCTTTCATTAACAAATGTAATATTGGAGTTCTTGTTATTTTGTGGCAGTTACAGAAGGATTTCTAATTCAGTTGAACTTTTCTTTAATTTGTAGATTGCTCAGGTATTATCATACTGCCACTTTGAAAGGATACTAGTGATGTGTTGCTAAAAGACACATCAGCCACAGACATATAGAAATATCCTCTGTAGTGAGTTGAATAAGTGTCCCCCCCAAAATTCATGCCTATCAGGGATCTCATTATGTGAACTTGTTTGGAAACAGGGTCTTTGTAGATGTAATTAATTAAGATGAGGTCATCCTGGATTATTTTGGGCTTTAGTAAAACCAATGACTGGTGTCCTGATGAGAAGAGAGGATACAGAGAGACACACACACATACAGACACACAGAAAAAGACACGTGGTTACAGAGGCAGAGATCAGAGTGATGCAGTTACAAGCTGAAGTATGCTAAGGATTGCAAGGAGTCATCAGAAGCCTAGAAGAGGCAAAGAAGGATTCTTTCCTAGAGGCTTCTGAGGGAGGTGACCCTGCCAACACTTTGATTTCAGACTTCTAGGCTCTAGAACTGTGAGAGAATAAATTTCTGTTGTTTTAAGCCACCTAGTTTGTGGTAATTTTTAAAAAAGATTTTATTTATGTATTTTAGTGAGAGAGAGAGATAGAGTGCAGATGGGGCTGGGGCAGAAGGGGAGGAAGAGGGACAAGCAGACTCCACACTGAGGGTGGAGCCAGATGCGGGTCTCTGTCCCACCACCCTGAGATCACAGCCTGAGCGGAAACCAAGAGTCAGCTGCCCATCGGACTGAGCCACCCAGCCGCCTCTGTGATAATTTGTGGCAGCCCTGGGAAACTAAAATACCCTCTGTGAATGAAGATGGATGAGAGGTACTTTATGGAGTTTTGTCTTCCAGGAGACCCAGCTTGGATTCCTGGCTTCCATACTCTCAAGAAGCTGCATCTTTGTTTGTATGCCATGCTCCTTAGGCACCAGGATTCTGACCTCCAACAGCTCCACAGGTTGAACTGCTGTCTGCAGTGGTCCATCTGCAGTTGGCTAATGGAATGGATGTCTTGGGCTATATTCAGTGAGTCCAGGCAGTGGTGAGGGCAGGATGACATTTCTAGGGCCCATTTTCTGCAAGGACTCTGAGGCCACCTCCCACTGTGCCTGAGCAGTCCTCATGGGTGTGATTAGCCTGGTGGGAGTTCTGGCTGCCCCAGGTCCAGCTGATCACCCCCAGGGCTGACAGGATCCTCACACTGGTTAGGAAGCTCAGCTGTCATCCAGCAGACCTCAGATGTAACTGTAGAACAAAAGTTACCTCCAGTGCTTGTTTACCTCCCTGGATTCTTGTTTTCTTGTTTCTGGCCTCTGAAGAAACCCCTTACTTCTTAACAGCTTTGCTACAGATTTTAAACATTTTAAATATTTTATCCAACATAGTAACTTGCTTTCTATGAACATCTAGTCTATCATTTGGGGGGAAATAGAGCAAAGCTGACTTTTCTTTTATTACAATCTAGGTCTTCATGTGTTGTTGTCCCCAGTTGTAGTATGTTGGTATGTCCTGCTTGTGAAATCTGCTTGTGGAAGCATAGGAAGCTTATACCCTTGACTTATCATAACCTTATAATGACCACACTTTCAGAATCTTAAATCAGAATATATGATCTGAGAAATATGACTATGTATTTATGACAAAAGGATAGAATCTTTGAAATTTAAACTCTTATGGAACACTTCTGTGTACTTATTGGCCATACAATAATTGCTCAATAAATGTTAGCTATCGCTGGTATTATTACTGTTGTTGTTGTTACCTGTGCCAGGACAGCTTTAGGTAAAACTAGTAGGAAAAAAAAAAAGGTTAGTCTGTCATCCTCTCCTTCTCTTGTTATGTGGCATCCTCTCTCTCTTAGGCCACTGAGCCTCCCAGTGAGATCTAATTCCTGGTACTGTCCATCTGGCAATGACCAGGGTCTGTACTTTCATCTTTCTCCTTCCCCTTCATCCTATTCTGGTTAAAATATAACTGGGCATGCCTCATGGCCACTAGGTCTCTTTTCTTCTAAACTAATCTGAAATCAATAAGAGCCCAGCCTACTTAATGCTAACTGACCATGCAGTACTTAAATTTAACAGTGGTCGTGAGTGTTCCAATTAAGGGAGTGTTTAACGTGACAGTTATATTGAAATAATAAGGCCCTGGCACTGTGCATTTGTAGGCAGGAAAACTTGGTATCATGGAGGCATAATCCACAGAAGATGAGCAAAGATGAGAAAGGCTATGGAAAGGTGAATATGTTATTATTTCCATTTCACAGATGAGAAAACTGTTGCTTAAAAGGACATGTTTAATTTGTCTTAGGCTACAAAGATATTCAGTAGGAAGGATTTGCATCAGTTCTCTCTAAATACAGAGCCTCAGCTCTTACACACAAAGCTAATGAGCATAAATTAGTAAGTAAGGTGTGCATGGGAACTCAGCACAATAGGAGAAAAAAGAGTAATAGCAGCAGTTAAGACAGAGAGCCTTAAACAATAGAAAATGGGCTTCCAGAAATTCAGAGGGTGTTTAAGAAGCTGTTTATTAATATGCTATTAGCAAATAATGTCTTACTATGTAAGGGCAACTGTGAAACCCAAGAATGATATAAAAGAGGCCCAGTGTCACCATTGCCACCTTCAGCCCAGCCACAGGGGCCTGGAAGAATTTAGTTGTCCTTGCAAGGAGCTATTAATGGTTACCTAAGGATCACATTCTACTGAAGAAACCTCTGTATTGTAATCTGTTAGCTGTTCATGTTCATTCTTTAATTCAATAGTCACCTATAGGTAAGTCAGCATACTAGATACTATTAGGAATCCAAAGACAATAGAACTGACTTAAACCTAGTAGTAGACTATATAGTACATAAATCAGATAAGTATCTGGTAATCTTGTTTATACTTTACCCATAACATCATTCTGTGTATTAATTTCTTTGAACATAAATTTTCTTAAAAAAGAATTCCTTTCCACTGTTGTTAAAGGAGAAACATCTGTATCTGGCTGTATCTGATCATAATGTCTAAGTTTGGGATAACTCATGAATTAATTTACCAGTTACAAAGATATCTGTAACAGGGAATGCCCCTGCTTTAAGCATAATCAGGTAACCTAATTTCATGTAGGCAGCTTCCCTTTTTTGTTTGTAGAGAATGTAGGTGTTGGTTCCTTGTATTCCTTTTGAATGTTATTTCAAAAGCTATTTGTATGCACCACTGGGTGCTCCATTATTCAGGTGCTTTAGCCATAAAAAGCAAAGTTGTCACTAACCTTACAGATACTGGGGGCTGTTGTGACTCTGCTTTTCTGAACCTGAGGAGCCAATTTGATTACAGAAGGGAATCTAAAGGCTCCACTTCTCTACTCTCCTATCCCTCATCACAGCTGATCAAAGTCCTTTCTGCTGTACAATTTATCAACAGGGGTACTGGTTTGCATGAAGTTGTTCAGTGAATGATTAAGAGGTCAGTCTCTGAAATTCAAGTCCTGGCTTTGCAACACACTAGCTGTGTTACCGTGATAGGTTATGTCACCTCTTTAAGCCTTTTGTTTTCCTTTTGTATGAAAGAGGGTGCAATGGTATGTCTTAAAGGATTAGAGAAAATATTAAATAGGATAATGCATGAAGGGTGATTAAATATATTATCTGGCATTAGTTTTGTGTTAAATAAATGTTGATAAATAAAAGCTGTGACCCGTGTGGTCCAGTTTTATTAAGCAGTATAGCAATCTGAGGCTAGAAATGTACAAAAATCTAATATGCTCCATTTCTTTACTTATATTTGATAAGCTCCTTGAAGAGGACACATAGCCTTTAGCAACACTTCTTAAACCCCCTTTTCTCTAACACCCATTCTGAGTTACTTGACTCTCCTTAAACTCTTTCTTCAGCCATAGACAAAGAGCCTCTCCTCTTTTCAGTCTTTTTCTCCAATTCTGAATCACAAAATCCCAAGGGAAGATACTTCTCTAGGAGATCTGGGGAAGAAATTGAGTGGGCAAAATAAAAATTCTCTTAGTGGTTGTTAACCATTGTATAATGGTGGCAAAATGGCCAGTGAACTAATATACAAAAATCACTTTTCCCCATACATTTTATCAGTTCTGATGCCCTTTTAAAAATTATCATTCATTGGGCGCCTGGGTGGCTCAGTTGGTTGAGCGACTGCCTTCGGCTCAGGTCATGATCCTGGAGTCCCGGGGTCGAGTCCCGCATCGGGCTCCCTGCTCAGCGGGGAGTCTGCTTCTCCCTCTGACCCTCCCCGCTCTCATGCTCTCTCTCTATCTCATTCTCTCTCTCAAATAAATAAATAAAATCTTTAAAAAAAAAAAAAAAAAAAAAAATTATCATTCATTCACACATTTTTGTAAGGTTCTTTTGTAAGGCCAGATAATTGTATCACTGACCTAATTCATAGGAATGGCAGTTTGGATGGTCAGGAGGGCAGGTAATTTTGGAGCAGAATGCTCCAAATGCTGAGTAATAATGATAAAAGTAATACAATTTTGTGCTGGGAAAACTGGACAGCTACACGAAAAGAATGAAACTGGACCACTTTCTTATACCACACACAAAAATAAACTCAAAATGGATTAAGAACCTAAATGTGAGACCAGAAACCATAAAAAAGTCCTAGAAAAGAGCACAGGCAGTAATTTCTCTGACATCGGCTATAGCAACATTTTTCTAGATTCATTTCCTGAGGCAAGGGAAACAAAAGGAAAAATAAACTATTGGGACTACATCAAAATAAAAAGCTTCTCCATAGCAAAGGAAACAATTATACTTAGCATTATACTCTGCAAATGCAACAACATAGATGGATCTAGAGAGTATAATGCTAAGTGAAATAGTCAGAGGAAGACAAATTTCACTCATATGTGGAATTTAAGAAACAAAACAAATGAACAAAGAAAAAAGAGGCAAACGAAGAAATGGACTCAAAGTATAGAGAACAAATTGATAGTTACCAGAGGGGAGGTGGGTGGAAAGATGGGTGAAATAGGTGAAGGGAATTAAGAGTACAGTTATCATAATGAGCACTAAGTAATGCATAAAATTATTCAATCACTATATTGTACACCTGAAACTAATATAAAAGCTGTATGTTAACTATACAGGAATTAAAATTTTAAAAATAATACCATTTAAGGCATGATGTGCATTTGAACTGCACTTTACAATTTTATGAGTGTTTTCACAGAAGTTACCTAATCTGATTCCCCACAAAAAATCTTGTGAAGTTAGCAGGGTGTGGATAATTGTCTTCCTTTTAATAAATGAGCATACTGAACCAAAGGAGACTGGTATCATGAGAGGTGCTGCAGTGAGGGGCTTCAGACAATCAGAGAATCAGATGAGAGCTCTGGGCACCTAGAAAGAAGATGGATAAGGGGCACAGGAAGGGAGGACCCCTTTAAGCCTACTCTGCCATGGAACCTTGGGAAGAGTTCATCCCAGTTGGAAATGATAACATAGCTTGTGGATTTTTACCATGTAACCTGCCAGTCAATTTGTGGACATCTTAGGATACTGGCACCATAATAGAATTTTATCTGCAAAACTCATTAGTCTAGGTGAGAAAATTCTGTTAATATTGCCCTTCTTCTCCTGTGATGTAAAAAACACAAATGAATTAATCAAACAAAAACTTTTTTTTTTTTAAGAAAAAGGAAAGAGTTTCTTAAGTTGATTTTTAATAACTAAGGATTATTAAATATGTCTGTTGTGGCTTTAGAGCACAAGGACACCACAGTCAAGTAAGATCTTTTATCCCCCAGTAGAGAGCAATGGTACATTTTATTCAATACATTAAATTACATAGACATTAGCCACAACATGTTGATTCAGCTTCGCAGGAAATGAAAATCAAAACCATCTGTGTGGATAGCCACTTCACATCACCATAGTACACACTATAATGTATTCACTGCATCTCAGCTCCAGAACTTCACTTCATTAGAATGCCATTATTATAAGTTTTTTAAAAGTCACTTTAATATGCATATAAAAAATCCAAATCAAGAAGTCAAGAGATTTTGAATCCAGATTTCACCAGCTATATTCTTTTGCTGCTTTGAATTTGCCTAGTGTTTGATAAATTCTGAAACTGTCATGGGATATATATCTTCAAAGACTGTGAGAGATGGGATATATATCTTTAAAGACTGTGAGATATGGCCCAAGTGCCTAGTATAGAGCCTGACATAGATATAGCAGGTGTTCAAAAAATATTCATTGAATTAATGTATCAGCACAAGATCAACTATCAACTTAGTAACCTACATGGGAAAAAGAAACTTTAAAGTATATATTCCCATTGAATGCAGATGCATGATGATTTCCAAAATGTGAAAAAAAATAGTAATTTAGAAGCTAGAAAAAGTAGAGAGTCATTCTAGGAGAGGCAGGTGTAAGTGCAGGACAATGAAGTCTGGAGGACAGTGAGTTTATGTTTGGGCAGAGGGAACAGCTAATTTTTTACTATAAATTTTTACTATAATTGTCTGTTAAAATGGCCTTTTTTGAGAGCTCCACAGTTCCTGAGTAGAAGTGGCTGAGAGGTGACAATCTGGTTGGAAAGATGAATGAACAACTAAGGGACTTGCTCTAAAAATGCATTTGTTTAGGCAGCACATTGATTTTCTTTAGCGCATACGTTTACTTGGAGGGCTTGGATTGGACTGAGGGTGAAGAGGGGTTGATGGTGACTATGTAGAATTTAAAAATTTTCCATTTTGAAAAATCTATGAATTTATGTCTAGATCTATATATTTGCCTACTCTCTATTTGCTTATCTCTTTCTTTTCTTAAAAGTAATATAGTCAAACTGTTGTCTGCCTTTATTGAAAATAACTTCTGTTTACATTTATTCTATACTATTATACCTCATCAGTCTCTTCCATATTCAGGGAATTTCCTGAGGAAGGATCTTTGTCTCAATCATCTCCATATCCACAGCACTGACATTGAGCTTAGCTTTTAGTAGGTGTGAAACAAAGTTACTTATCGAAATGAATGCCCTTGAAAAGCATAGATGGGAGAGTTTATTCTTTCCAGCGCACTTACATATCAAGTCATCTTTCATTTTGTAGAGAGTATGATAAAGCAAGATTAGAGGCTCAAGCTGAAATCAAATAAAATTCAGAAGAAAAGCTGAGCTAGAATCCAAAGGCTTCAAGTCCCAGTAGTGTATTTTGCATTATAGTCTCCAAGTTCTAGCAAAAGTCACATGGACGTTTCTTGCATATGTATATATCCTTTACGGGCTTGGGAACTGGGGCTGTTTTATTATTTCAAAATTTTAAAAGTTGGACATGCCCTTTAAATCGATTTTTCTGAGGTCAGTTTTGATTTTTCTTTGAATTACTCATACTCACCTTGTGACTATTGTCACAAGCATGTGTAGGATGACTGGTGGGGGAAGGTGTGCACTTGCCTCATTACATGCTATGGAGCCTCATCATTTCTGGTTTTTTAATCTAAATTTTGTAACCAACTCCTTTTGAATTGGATCTTCAATACAGCCATGCCAATCCTACAGCTTCAAAACAAAGTCATTTTTAAGCTATTTGAACACGGAAAAAAACCTGAACGATTTCTGAAAGCACAAAGCAGGTATTTTCTTCAAACTCAAGTAACTGAAATAACTGAAGAGATTTAGTTCAAATTGCAAATAAATTCGCCTTTGGATTGAGACGAGGCAAGAGAACTATCAGACCCAAAGGTCAAAAGGAACATTTTGGAGTAAGTTATAAACAGAAAATAGGGATTTAGAATGGAAAAGCTGAACTCAACAATAAGATGGGGTCATGATACCTTGGTAAGTATTTTTTATTATTATTTTTAAACTCACTGTGTTAACCAAGGACTTTATTTCCACTGACTCTGAGAGTATTTTAGTGGGGTTTTTTCCTGTGTGTGTGTATGTGTGTGTGTTTAAAAGACCAGGGAATAATACTTTGTACCTTGTTATGTCTTGGTTAAGAGAAATTTAAAGCATATACAAATCTTGGGCCAGGGGCGCCTGGGTGCCTCATTGGTTGAGTGTCCAACTCTTGCTTTCTACTCAGGTCATGATCTCAGGGTCCTGGGATGGAGCCCCAAGTC
Source organism: Phoca vitulina (assembly GCF_004348235.1). NCBI lineage: Eukaryota > Metazoa > Chordata > Mammalia > Carnivora > Phocidae > Phoca > Phoca vitulina. Next base: position 59,793,407 of record NW_022589707.1, read on the forward strand.
TGGCTCTGTGCTCAGCAGGGACTCTGCTTGGAATTCTCTCTCTCCCTCTCCCTCTGCCCCTCCCCCCACTCATGCTCTCTCTCTAAAATAAATAAATATATCTTAAAAAAAAAAAAAGAAATCTTGGGCCAGTTCTCAACTATACTCCCTGCCTCTCCATAGAAAACTTATTCCAAAAATTACCATTTCTTAGTGTGATTAGTGTGTGGCTGGTATGGTCTCAAATTCTCAGGGAGAAAAAACTGTTTAGAACTAATTATCCAAGAGCCCAAATTTCTGTAGCCTTAAACAGTTTTGATGTAAATAAATCAAAATTGCAAACTTGAAAAGGAGGTAAGATGATTAGATGTGCATGTCCATAAATAATTAGCACAAGCACATTTATGATTTATTGGAAAGTGCAAGGGCAATTGGAATGATTTCTGCTATTCTGCAGCAGTATGTTGGAGTTGAATTCTGTATTTTCTGGAGCTGCAAAAGTCTGTAGTATGATATCCATCATTATTTTAAATGTGTTTATTGAGAGTCCTCTGATTAGGGATTTGTACTCATTTCAGTTGATGTTGGGTTAAAATTTACTTTTTTTAAGCAGCTACTCAAAAGCAGTTCGTAAAGCCAATGATTCATGTAAAAACAGATTTAGGAGAACATAAAAAGTATTTGTTGATTGAGCGAATGCAGAGGGTAGCTCTTCTCACATTTCAATAATCTGCCACTCCTGACTAACTTGCCAGTCTCATCTGCTATTGCTACAACTGCACTCTAGAATGGTTCTAGCAGTAACAAGTGGCTTGCCTTTCTGGAACCTGTCTCCACACCTGTACCCTTGCTGTTCTTTCTCTGCCTGAAGTTATCCTACCCATTAATCTCTTGGGAAAGTCTTACTCTGCTTTGAGTCAGGATCCAAACACTACTTCCTGTGGAAGGATTTAGCTGCATGTCCTGGATAATTGGACACTCTCTTTTCAACTCCCAGTATAGGCAGGAAAGGCAATGTTCTGATTATATTTACTGGTTGGCTTGCATGTCTGGTTCCTCAGTGGACTGAAAGATCTTTAAGGGCTCGTGCCTTGTGTGTCTTCATCTTTGTAACCCTAGCACCTGACAGAGTGTTTTCTACATGGTATGTGCCCTTAAAGTATTTACTGAGTGAATGAGTATATTTTGTGGTATGAATCATAAACATGACTTTATACTACCTATACATCTTATTAGATTTCTTACGTCTATCCCTTTCAGGTGTAGTTTTCTTTACATCAGTGACATATGCCTAAAAATATTTTTCTTAATTTTATGAATTTATAAAATTTTAGATCCATGCTGCATTACCAATACAGTAGCTGCTAGCCACATGTAGCTATTTAAGTTAACGAAAATTAAATAAAATTGAAAATTCAGTTCCTCAGTAGCATCAGGCACATTTTAAGTGTTCAGTGGCCACTATACTGGACAGCGCAGACAGGGAACACTTCCATTACTACAAAAAAATTCTATTGCACAGTACTACCTTAGAGAAACTGGCTATCTTTGGTAATGTTTCAAATTCTTCTGTATAGTAAATAATCACATTCAAACTAATTACCTTTGAAAATCTGGATGCTAATATGCCCAGGTTATTTAAATAGCCTTAGAAATGTTATACTCCCTGGTAGAGTCAGACATTTTACAAATATTTTAAATAGTCTATCTTTAAATGCAAAAAGTATTCAGCAAAATAAAATACTGAGACTGATGAATCAACATGATGACTGACCCAGGTACACCATTTTATTACCTCTTCCTCCTGAGCCACCAATGAAATCATAGCCAAAAAAAAAAAGTTTTAAGTACTACAACTCTACAGCATGAAGAGAGTGGGACAAAGAGTGTAAGTGGACAAGGGAATTCAAGAAATTTATGAAAAGCAGAAAACTGAGAAAGCAGCAGCCTCTACTATATCATACCTGGAGGGATATAAGTCTCTAGTCTCCATACTTAGGAACAGTAGACACAAAGGAGGTCAGAAATGAGTCATGCAATAAAACAGGAAGATTTATAAAAAGTCCGTAAGTTGGAGAAGGCCCAGAGCTTGGCACAATAAAGAAAAAATTACCTGTATCTGTCTCATCGAGGCATTTTAGAACATCGGGGATAAAGAGAATATGGAGAGAGATAGAAAGGGGCACAACCAAGTAAGCAGCAGCCTGGCAGGAAGCTTTTCATCACCACTAGGTAATGGAAGATAATGGAGCAAGGCTCTTGAGGTTTTTTATCCATTTATCCATTCTGAGGACAGAATAAAGGCATTTTCAGACATGTCTCATTCACAAAGTTTACCTACTATACACCTTTCTTAGGAAGTTACTAAAGGATGTTCTTTACCAAAATAAAGGAGTAATGTATAAGGCATGGGATTTTATGGCAGATTGGACAGTTGCTTCCCATTTTTCACACCTTCCCTGTCATCAACGTAAGTATTTATGCCTTTGCCAAGTGAATGCTTGTTTCCCACTAGAGTAGGTGGAATACATTTCCCTACTATTTTGATGTTGGGGTTGGCTATGTGATTTGATTTGGTTAATGGAACATCAGTGGATGCAATACGAGCAGAGGCTTTAAACATGCTTATTTGGCTTCTCTCTCTCTTCTGCCATCTTCCATGAGAAGAGCATGCCCCACAGAGCTGCTAGCACCAGATGAAAGACACATGGAGAAGTCTTGAGTTCAACTCATAGGCTGAAGCAGAGTGAGAACATTCGATGTTTGTTGCTGCCACTGAGATTTTGGGGTTGCTTGTTATGCAGCACTATGGCTACACAGCATTTTTGTAGCAATAACTGATTTAAAAGGTTTCAGAATAATTAATTTAATCTATGAGAGCAGTGACATTTCTATTCTAGAGTGATAGCTGTGCAGGAGAGCTAAAAGCAAATAAGGACTAATGGCTAGGGGGTGTGGGGGTGGGGGGGAAGAGGGGGAAGAGTGGAGTGGAGATCTCTAAGAAATAAGAGAAATAGAACAGAAATTATGATTGAGACCTTGGGAATATAGTAAAGGTAATTGGAAGAGCACAAAAATGAGAAATCCATTCTGACTGAATTGTAGCAGCACAGTAGTCATGACACTGAACTCTGTAGAAAAGGTATATTTATCCTATCACATTATTAGTTCTGTACTGAACCATATTTATATAGATGTGATTAATTAAGCTCCGCCTACAGTTTTTTCTAAGGATATATGCATTGTATACATTAAACACTTTTTGTATGTCAATCATACCTCAATAAAGTGGTTTAATAAAAAAAGAAAAAAGAAAAAAATGAGAAGAAGAAAAAAAAGAGCAGAGAAAAAATAATAATAAATGACAAAAAAACAAGGAAGATAAAAGCTAACTGTGGCCAATGTCCTATAGGTCACCAAAAACCAGCTTCCTGAGCTAGAAGGACCAAAACTGTAGGCCCAGTCAGAGACTTGTATAAGTTCTTGGAATTCCATAAAAATGGCTTTTTATGAGGTCATAGCAAGAAATGGATCTATTATAGCTAGGGATGAAACACAATGGTTTCCTCACTTTTTGGTCTCAAGAACCCTGTACTCTTTATAAAATAAAAGGGAAGGATCCCAAAGGCCTTTTCGTTTACATGGGTTATAGCAATTGATATTTATCTTATTAGAATTTAAAGCCTATACAGTACGTCAATGGCCTTTTCATTTCTAGTTTGAAGATTGTAATAATTCTTGACTTTTAAAGAGCTCATAAGTGTACACTTAAAATATTCAATTCCTTTTCTTTAAACTCTGAATGATTTGTCTCAAAATAATGCCACAACTTAACTGGCATTATGACATTATATGAAAATGTTCCATTGCATAAGACATAACAATGTACCTTATCTGTATCTATAAAATCAAGAGGAAGATAGCTTTAATCATACTTTCATTTCTTATTTACAGTTTTGCTCAGTTTCTTTGCAGTAGATACCTATCTTCCATGAGTCAGAGAGCTTGCTATGTCCAGTCTGTATCTTTAAATGCAGAGGTTGCAGGGCGCTTGGGTGGCTCTTGGTTTCAGCTCAGGTCATGATCAAGCCTCATGTCCAGCTCCCCACTCAGCAGGGAGTCCGCTTGAGGATTCTCTCTCTCCCTCTCCCTCTGCCCCTTCTCCTGCTCACGTGCTCTCTCTCTCAAAATAAATAAATAAATCTTAAAAAAAATAAATGCAGAGGTTGCAGCTATGGGTCAAGAAAGCAAGCTGTTTCCTCTTTCTTTTCCAGCCAACAACCCATCGTGTTTGTATTATTCAGCATGGGTAGGGGGATCCAGGTGCCAGGCATGGCTCCAGGACCTCAGAGGAGGGAATGGAGAAGCCCCTCCATTTATTCCTTCTGTAATACTCTTTCTTTATGTAGATCTGAGTTTTTACTTATATCATTTTCCTTCTCTCTGAAGAATATCTTTTAACATTTCTTGCCAGGCATATCTCTTCCTTTAGTTTTTGTTTGTCTGTAAAAGTTTTTACTTTTCCTTCATTTTGAAGGATAATTTCACTGGATACAAAATGCTAAGTTGTTGGTGGTGTTCCTTCTCACTTGCATGATTTCTGAAGGAAAGTCTGATGTAATTCTTATCTTTGTTCTTCTATAAAAAAAGGTGTTTCTCCCCTTTGGCTTGCTTCAAGATTCTCTCTGTCTTTAATTCTCTGCACTTTAATATGATATGCCTAAGTGTAGAGTTTTAGGTATTTGCTTACATAGTGTTCTCTGAGCTTTCTGGATCTATGGTTTGGTTTCTGTCATAATATTCTTTTTTAATATGAAACTTGTTTACAATCAAATTTAAGTCTTAAAAACATAACATATACAACTCATATATTTTAAAAATAACTATGGCACTTTCAGAACCAATAATACTTTATAACATCTTTTAATATTTAACATTTAAAAAATCTTTTTAGTGATCCCCTTCACATAAATATCTACATAAACACCTAATTTGCTTTCTTATTTCTTTTTTTTTTTTAAAGATTTTATTTATTTATTTGAAAGAGAGAGAATGAGAGACAGAGAGCACGAGAGGGAAGAGGATCAGAGGGAGAAGCAGATCCCCCGCCGAGCAGGGAGCCTGATGTGGGACTCGATCCCGGGACTCTGGGATCATGACCTGAGCTGAAGGCAGTCGCTTAACCAACCGAGCCACCCAGGCGCCCTGCTTTCTTATTTCTTAAAAGAAAAAAAAAAGGTCCAAATTCTCACAGTAGTTAAGTTTGGGTCAACACTTTTATCTATTTTGAAACACTGCCCCTCCCCCAAAATCCTCCAGACTGAAACTTAAGTTTATTTTAGTTGCAAAAGAAAAATTTTGTTGTTCTTGTGTGGCAAAAATCAAAAGTTCATTAAAATCAAGTTATCCTCTTGGTTTTAAAAACATGATTGTTTTTAATGTTGCAATGTTGGATGATGGGAAGCTCCTGGGAACAGGTATTAGGGTGGGAAGAGGTCAGTTCTTGTTCAGGTTTGTTCAAAGGGAAGTCTCCTCTCTGAGCCTTGGTTTTCCAACTGCAAAATATGCATAACGCTTGCTCTGACTGCTTCATGGAGAAAGAAAAGCAAAATCCCAGATTTTTGGAGCTGGAATAGCCCTGAGAGATCATTTTATCCTTTTGATGAGAAGACATAGGCAAAAGTGGGTTGAAGAACTTGCTCAAGGTCAAATATCAACGGAACACATAGAATCACTGTATTTACATTTGGTATTGACAGTACAAAACTAATATTTTTATTTTTATAACCTAGTGAGTCCTGCATAAACTCATTATAACCCTATGAGCCTTGTGGGCCACTTATATTATAATAACATATTTCTGGGACAGAAATCTCCTGCTGGTTTGGAAAATGTCTGCTTTTTAAGTGGGATCAATCCCCATCTCCATAAGCTGTCCAATAACTGCATTATCAGTTCCTACATCTTGCCTTTTCTGACAGTTACACCCAGTTCTTTTTCATAATATTTATAAGCTGAGTCAGCATTTTGAGTTGAAACTTAAAGAAGTGGAAATTAACAAGATGGATAAGAAGGTATTCTGTACATAACAACTCCAAATGGTTAAAGGCACTGAGATGCAAAAGAGTGGTGTGTTCATGACATTATGTGTAATTTGCTATTGGACTCATCCTCTTCCACTGAAGCCATTCATCTGTGCTCTCCTTCCCAGAGGCACAAGGAAGAATTTGGTGGGTGGGCGGGGCAGGGGGCATCCTTGATATCTTGCCCTTCTCACATTTAATAGAAGTCCTACTGATTCTACTAATGATTCCAACATGTGTCCCCTTGCCTGTCAATTTTGCCACAGTCTTAGTTCAGGCCATCATCACTTCTGCTTAAAGAACTAGTTACGAGATTACAATTAGCCTCCTAACTAGCTCACTGCCCTCACCCAATTCATTCTCTGCACTTTGGCTGAGTGATCTTTGTAAAACACAAACATCATCATGTTTCTCAGCCACTTAAATGCTTTTAACCCAAGGATAAAGACTAAATTCTTCAGCATGGCATTTAAGGCTGATTCCCAGTGCCCGCTCTGCCCTCATCCTGTGCTCTTGGCTTCTGAGCATTCACACTGCTCTAGTTTACTGGCCTTTGCAGAGTCACCGGCTCTTCCAGTGATGCCTCCTTACCCTCCCCTTCTCCTCACCTAGCTAATGACAAGTTAACTTTTTCTCTCCTTCCATCCCTCTTCCCCTTCCTCCTTCATTTTCTTCACACCACAAACATTTATTGAGAATCTTCTATGTGCCAGTCATTGAAGATACATTAGTGAGCAAAACAGGCAAAAGTTCTGCCTTCACAGACCTTACATCCATGTGTGTGCATTGGGGGTGACAGAAAATAAGTGTAATACATAATAAATAATACCCTGTGTTAGAAGATGATAAGTGCTGTGGAGAAATATTAAGCTGTAAATAGGAGAGAGGGGATGCAGGAAGAGATGCCATTTTAAACAGAGTGGTCAGGGTAGGTCCCACAGAGAAGATGACATTTCAGCAAAGGGTTTGATGACATCAGGAAGAAATTTGGTTATCTGGAGGAAGGATGTTCATTTTTGAGCATATGGATACCAAGCTGATCCAACAACATTTGTTAGACATATAATCCTTTCTCTATTAAATTGCCCTTGCAACCTTGTTAAAAATCATCTGGTAATTTTTTGGTGTGAGATCTAGGTCTGTGTTCTCTATTCTGTTGCATTGATCTATGTGTTTGATTTGCATTGATCTATGTGTTTGATTTCTCTCTTCATCAATACTACACTGTCTTAATTATTGTAGCTATATAATGCGTCATAAAATTAGTTAATATGATTCCCTCAATTTATTCTTCCTTTTCAAAATTGATTTAGCTATTCTAGGCTCTTTGCCTTCCCAGATAAATTTTAGAATAAGCCTTTCTATATCTTAAAAAATAAGTCTCGCTGCAATTTTGAATTCCATTAAATCTCTAGATTAGTTTGGGAGAGATTTGACATTATTAGTGTATTTATTCTTCTGATCCATTAACACTGTTTTTATATTTAGTTCTTCTTTGATTTCTTTCATTAGTTTTTTTATAATTGTCAGCATACAGACTCTGTCATGTTTTAAGTTTATACCTAAGTATTTTCTTGGAGCTATAATAAATTAAGTACACATGTATTTAATTTACATATATAAATTACATATATTAGAGTTTTAGTTTCCAATTGATCATTGCTACTATATAGAATATATTGATTCTTGCTTTGTTGACCTTGTACCCTGCAATCTTGCTAAAGTTACTTGTTAGTTTTAGGAGATGTTCTATTTTTAGAATCTTTGGAATTTCCTATATATATATAATCATATCATTTTAGAATATAAACAATTTTATTTCTTCCTTTATAATGTGTATGCCTTTTGTTTCTTTTTCTTGCCTTACTACAAGGCAGTATGAGTGGTGATAACTGATATCCTTGCTTTGTTCCCCATTTTAAGGGGAAAGTATTCAGTCTTTTACCATTAAATATGATATTAGGTGTAGGTTTTTGTGATGTTCTTTATTGGTTGTGGAAATTCCCTTCTATTTCCTATTTGCTGTAAGATTTTATCAGGAATCAATGGTGAATTTTGTCAAATGCCTTTTCTGCATCAATTGATATGATCATGTGGTTTTTCTTCTTTGTATTATTAATACAGATCACATTGATTTTCAAATATTAAAACTTCAGTCTTACAGTCCCAGTTTAAAATCTACTTGTTCATGCTGCATTATTTTTACATATTGAGAGATTTGATTTGCTAATATTTTGTTGAGTATTTTTGTGTCTGTGTTTATGAGAAACTAACTTTGGCAAGCCATTTAATACTTCTGAGTTTTAGGTTCATTAGTTCTAAATTCTAAAAATTAATCTCATTGCCCCTACTTATGTCACAGGGTAATTGTGGAGACAAAATAGAAACTACCGAAATGACAGCATTCTTTAATATGTAGAGTGCTACATAATGGGTACTTCAATCTTTGCTTTGTCTCCTAAGCTAAATAGCAAGCCCCATTTTGTAGTCTCCTTAGGTGTAGTACTTTGTCCTTTTGTAGAAAAGTGCTCTGGGAATGCCTGTGTGAACTTCTCAACAAATCTAGGATATTAGGGCAGGTCACTAGGATCTTGGAGAGTTGGTGTGGAGAGCTTTGGAACTCCTGGGAGACCAGGAATAACACTCCCAAGTAAGGACAGGACATAGCAGCCCCGCTTGGCCTTTAGAATGTGATGTCCCTACTAATGCAGGAAATGTACATGGAGATAGGAGAAAGACAAAGATGGATGCCCTGCTGTGGTACTCTGGCTGGCTCTCAGCAGGGAAGAATACAAGGAAATGCATCACCAGGTGCTGTCTCTCAAATACCTCTAGCCTAGTCTCTGTAAACTTGTTTTAAGACCTTAATTAGAAGAGACTGTGAAGGTTTAAAGAGGACAGGGTTTGATCTGGGCCTGTGAAAGAGCTCACTGTGGGAGCGTGGACAGGATTTGGGACAGTGATGAGAACTGCTCACACCAAAGAAACCTCTACCTCTCTCCTTTCACCAAAATCAAAGCTTTTGTGAAAATCAATACAGACAAATCCAATCCTCTAGGACTTAGACCACTGCAGCTGATGGGACCCTAGTAGCTGCCGCGGCAACCCTGGCCAATGCTCCTCTACAAGCAGTTTTAAAAAGTGGCAAAATATCTGTTATACTGGATGGTTTGTTTGTCTGTTATTATGATTCTTTCTCCATTGAAAATGATCCTAAATTGGTACTCAGAGATCTGTGCCAATTCCTTTGTTAATCTAGATGGGAGGGCTGGTGTAAAATCTCTTCAGCATTATTATCTACAGCGTCACTGGAAATTTAAAATCCAATGTCATTATAAATAAAAATAATCAATAAAATGATGCAGTAAATTAATTCTAAATCTTGTAGAATAAAGTAAAACAAGGTACAAATATGGAAAGTTAAGTCCTCTACAAGTTCACATGGAGTATGCCCCTTTCTGGGTGAAAATCAAAGATTAGTGTGCTTCCTAATAATTTTATAATTGCTATTGTTTTGGAAAGAATTTTTGTAGCTCCTTTTAGCAGTATTCCTTTGCTAGAAAAAAAATTTATCTTGGTTTCATGGAAAACCTAAAGGTTTATATTAGGCTATTTAGATAAGGCAGTTTTGAGAAGAGGATTTGCATTTTACGTAACTTCTCTCTATTATTAGTTGGAATCTATACCTATTTTTAGCTATCTTTCTTTTTTAATCATTCCTATCCTCTTACATCCCCCACTTTTTAATTCAATGTTACCTATTTCTCTTGCACACTGGCAAAACAGATACAGCTGTTTCTCTGTTCCAAAACATTTCTCTGAGAACCCAGGAGGGTTCTAATAGTGGAGGCAGCATGATTGAATCAACTGAACGGAGTTTGATGGAAGAGATGTTTCCAGATTCACTTCATATGAGAATGTCAACCCATGTGGCCATCCAACTAAGAAATCTTTTGTTAAAAACTTTAAATACGTAAGCAACTTGGTTATTTTCTAGTTGTAAAGGGTAGTATGGCTTCTTCAGTACCAAATGGATGTGGAGGGCTGCATACTCTGATGTTCACTCTTTGCAAAGCAATGTTCTGTTGGAGGAGATCATTGTTTAGGGGAACCAGGTGAGCCAGAGGGAACCCTTGGGATGTCAGACCCACCATTGAGCTCTTAGGAGATATGAGGGGGTCCAGCTAGCTCTGACAACTCACTAAGTGCAGACCGAGTAACAGAGTCAGAGTGAGCACTAAATTTCTCCTGCACTTTTCTTTGGAATTATAGGAAATGTGGTAGAATGTGCAAACAAGGTTTTTAAAATACAAGTAAACTGGAGAGAGCTCAGAGAACAACAAAAAAATGATAAAGGGTTTGTACAAGTCATCCTCTGGAAAATAGTTGCAGAGCACTGGGTATGTTCACTTAGAGTAAAAAACATAATAACAGTCTATAAACACATACACAGAAGGATGTTAAGTAAGAGAGATTCCAATTACTCTCATTAGTCAGCAATGGGCTTATGCTTTAGGAGAGTCACAAAATGTAAGATATTTGAAAACAATTATCTTCTAAAGACTCACAGACAGGAAAGATAAGTCCTGCAGTTCTCCAATCAAATTAGCAAAATGAGAAGTTACACATTTAGGGTTGGTTATTTTCAACATATAGGTTTATGGCTCAAGCCTGAAGTACCTATTTGAATGAATAGGCATTGTGTTGACAAAAACTACAATTGGAGGAAGGAGAAATCAAACTCATCATCCATGGGGATGATTTAAAATCTCAGATGCACAAGAAGTAGGAGGAAGTAGGATAGTTAAAACACGAGCCAAGCATACTGACAGATTAGTACAAACTAATCAAAAATAAGATTAAGAAACAAGGGAACTAAACAGCATGGAAATCATTATGATATTGAGTGTTCCTATAAAGAACGAGAGAAGTTTATTCACTGCAGAGAATAAAAACCCTTGTAAATTCATTAAGGCAGTTAAAAGTTACAGATGCAAAAATCTTAGACCTTTGCAAGAGTTCTCAAGCCCCATAATGGCTGTGAAAACCATGCTGAGAAAGCAGTGCTAATCATCTGCAGGAGTCTAAACGGTAGGGAAAGTCAAGAAGGATGAATAAACCACAGCGTACTGCTGAAACAAATCCTAGAAGCTCAGCAGAAAGTGGGTCAAAAAATTGATCTTGACAGATGTGTCAATCAGATTGAAAGTATCTAAACAAGTGCAAAATGGAACCATAAGAAAATCACACAAAAAAAGCTAAAAATCAGAAGGTTTTGAAAACCCTACAGGATGCTATAGAAAGGAAAGGATATTAATACATACCATTACAAAGGACGAGTCTGTAGAGCTGACCAAAATTACAAAGAAAATCTCTCTGGAGTGATAATGGTGAAAAGGGACACAAAGATTCGAGGATATGGGCTCAGGGTATATAGTCCGGGGACTTCGAGTAAGCTCACCACATGCAGGGAATTAAAGAGAGGGTGGTTGACAGAAAAGAATAAAACGTTATTAGGAAATGTGTCTCTTTGTGCCAAGTGCTATCTTCTGAATCCAAACAAGAGGATGAGTGAAGGGAAGATGTGCAGCTGGATGAAGAGCCTTTAAAGGTACATGCCTGAATCACAGAAATCAGACACTGCAAACGCCTGTTGGATGACGGAGTTCACCTTCTATCTCAGTGCACTGTCGCTCCCGGCAGGCGGTTGGCAAATGCTGTGTCCAGTCGGGTTCCAGGCTAGCAGAGCAGAGTCTTGTGCACAGCAGGCAACCTTTCAATTACTATATAAAAAACGAGATGTTAATACTCATGTATTAACCATTTTGACAGATAGAATAGAAGTTTAGGCCCTTTGGAATAACAGTACAGAGTCTCTGAGGAAATGCTCAGGGAGACAGCACACACTCACTATAACTGGAAGTGAAAACAAATAAAAGGCCAGGAACAGAGGAGGATACCTGAGGGAAGAACTAGGGGACTTCATAGGTGCCTTAGTGAAACTATGAAAGCACGTAGATGTTTAGTAGAGTGGAAACCACTCCATCAACATTGACAAGTGACTTGAATGAAAGATTCACACTTAAGCAAAATAAAATCTAACCTGGAATACTGATGAGTTCCCTAATAGCTGGTCCATGCATATTTACTATTGTTAAAGAGAATGTATCATGATAGAGTCTTGATTTAAAACGATAGTGGAGTGGGTAAGATCATGATGTATATTTGAGAAATTTTAGTTTTGTTCTAGAAACCAGTCCCCCTGCCCTCCCGCTCTCCCTCACCCTCAGGTATAAAATAGAACCTCTTTTATTTAGCACAGGGAGAACACAGAAGGAAGTGGTTATAACAGTGCTCGGAGCAAACCTAGGGCAACAAATAGAGTAGGCATTCCCAGCCTGTTATGTAACCAGGACAGAATTTTTCTGAGGAGGTTGGGAAGAAGCAAATATCCTTAAGAATACTATTAATAGATAAACCCTGCTTCAAGGAAACTTGGAGCAACTGCAGCTTCAGTGACTGAGCAAACCCACCAAAAAGTCACAAGAGCCCTGACTTAAGAAAGAAATCAGCAGAATTGCGACGAAAAGAGAACTCAGATCTTAGGAATGGGTGCTTTTGTTGTCTTCTTAACTAAGTCACCTAGTGCTAAAAATAAATATATGAACTGGACAAACTGATTACAGAAGTCAAGATTCTAATATGTCGAGGTGCAAAACTCAGGTTTCAATGGGTGAAGACAAACTGTGACTAGATCCACTATCTTGCCAGTGGGAGGATCTTTTAGCAAAAGACAGCAGTGATTTTTTTGAGACTTTATTTTCACTTTTATCTGTATTAAAAATCATCTGAAGATAATTTAGAGATTCAAAATTTCTCCAGTCAGAATAGAGCTTGTGGCAGAATTCTTCTGTGGTCATATCCCTATGTATTTATGTTGCTTGGTCTAATTAACCATGATTGGCCACACCTTTCATGGAGACCTGAGCCCATGCTTGCAGCAAATTGTCCTGAGTCATGTGATCACGGACTTTATTCTTGGCTATACTCCATTCTTGCTATATAATGGGTGAAAAAGAATCCAAGTGTGTACCTTAGTTTGTGTGTTTGTTAACTAGATATGAGAAACTAGATATTTCTCAGCCTTGGAAAGCTGCCGTGAAGGCTAAATGGGCAAATATAAAGCCCTTTTAAATATAACAACAATCATAATAACAGAAACAGCAAAGTGCCAAAAATGAAAATAAAACCAAAGAGAGTATTGTAACATTATATTTTTCAAAACTACAATAGAGAAGAAAATTTCACTTTTGTTCCTTTAAGCAAGGAGGAGTATTTCATCCTTAGAACTATGGATTTTTTCCTGATAGAATGTCCCATGACTTGCAGGTTTAAAGATTTTCTAAATTATCATATTAGCAATAAGTAAGTAAAACACATCAACATCTGATCTTGGAAAATTATCAGATTCTACATGTATCTGCTGAATATTTTTCAAAACTGGGTAATTCTGTAGCACTTTAAAAACTGTGCCTTCCTGGGGGCGCCTGGGAGGTGCAGTTGGTTAGGCGGCTGACTCTTGGTTTTGGCTCAGGTCATGATCTCGGAGTCCGTGTGATGGAGGCCCATGTCACACTCCATGCTCAGTATGGAGTCTGCTTGGGATTCTCTCTCCTTCTCCTCTGCCCCTCCCCCACTCGTGCGTGCATGCACACGCTCTCTCTCTAAAATAAATAAAATCTTAAAAAAAACAAAACAAAACAAAGCTGTGCCTTCTGGAATGTGCCAAATCACCAGTTGATTTCTGATTTCATAATAAATGATTGTAATTTACTTGGTCCCTTTAAACACTTTTGCTAATGTTATGGCAAGCATTGTTGATATGAGTCACAAAAATGTAAATAACATCATGATTTGATTTTCTTCACTTGTGTACAGTATTTACCAACTTTAGTTTTCTAGATATAGTCATACCCATTTATATCATAAATATTATAAATATTAGGTAACAGAATCTAACTGGTTTCTCTGACTGGTAAAACCATCCTCAATTAGGAAATAGAATTCTAATACTAACAATGATAATGTTAGCCTCATATGACCTGATTAGTTGACAATTCTGATCTTAAATACTCTGTTACATTAAGCCATAGTACCATCCATGTCCATCCAACGAACTTTGCGTTTTGCTAGTTTTCCCATTTATGAAGTCCTCTGGAATTTTTGAAAGTTGATGGGGAAAAACATGCTTTTATAATGAACCAAAACATTAATCAATAGTCTTCTTTTGCTCCCAGAAAACTTGAAGACCACAAAGATCCATATAGTAAGATAAGACAATTTTGTGAGAAATTCTCAATGAAAAGAAAAGATAGGAACAGCTAATGGATCCAGGAATGAACTAGAAACCAAAACATTCACTGCTAAGCCCTATTTTATTGTGAAAGATGAGTTTCAAATTAGGTTCCATGCATTTTAATGGCCAATGCAAAGAAAGAAATGCCCTCAGCTTCATGTGCCTCTGGTCTCCATGATAAATGTAAGTACACTGTCTTAGAGAAGCACAACCATTTTGCATACTGAGATTAGAAAGAAGTTTCTTAAAGAGTCCGCCCAGAAGTTGTCCTGAACAACATGCTTAACATCAATCCGGGAACAAGTTTTCCAGGGCTGTTCCTTAAAGCACCCAGTGGAATCAATTTAGTAAAAGCAATTTTATAAAGGAGATGAGGAATGGGGGTTAGTTTCCTGGGAGCTGCTTCCTCAGTGGTGCGAAGGTTCACAAGCATAATTGCTATAGACACATAAGGATATTAACTCTCACTACTGAAAGTCTCATAAAATAACAGTACAGCAGCTTCCTATGCATATGAGTTATACTTAATATTAATTTAAAAATAGTAAGTGCTATCATTATCACTCTTCTTGATAAGCTCAAAAGTTTTTGGCTTTTTCATATATTATCTACTTTTAAAGATTGTTTATAAATGCCTTAAAAAATAAACCAGAGTTCTTGTGACTCTCCTTGATTAAAAAAAAAAAATCTCATTTTCCTTAATGTACAGAGAGTAGGGTTAGGTTAAATAATCTTTAAGGTTTTTTTACTTCAAGCATGTAATGGTTTCAATATATGTCATGATGTCACTTTCTTTTTTTGTTGTTGTTTAAAGCAAATAACGGTTCTTATTTTCTTAGAAGCCTCAAAAGGCAAAGGAAAAATCAGTGTATTGATCCCTACAATGGATTCCAATGTTATTCTAGCTTCAGAAGGTGTCCAGTTACAGAGAAACATTTTAGTAATCGTAAGGTTCAGACAGACCTTATGTGACCCTATTCATTCCTGACCAGCAAATAGTTTTTGTTTAACTTCGAAAGAAACCAGACAAACCCTGCAAGGTTACTTGTAATCATGACACCATTCTTAGAATTGCCATGTGCTGGGAACATGCCTTCTTGCTTCCTCCTTCTATCTACAGTATAAATCTGAAGGACTTTGTTATGGCTCTTATACTTGGCACATCTTAGGCCTATTTAGAACATCAACACCATCAATCACAAAATATGGGGCCGACCAGCTGGATGAACCCTGGCTATCATGCAGGGGTTATTTGTCATCTGGGCATGTCTGTTTGGTATATAACACTCCTTCAGTCCCAGAACAATTTTCCCTCTCCAAAAATATTCTCTTTGATTCAGGAAACACGTGATTAATAAAGGACAAGGGTTTAAAGCCAGAGGTCAAGGCTAAAAGTCTTAACCAAACAAGTGCATTGCTTACTAACGTTTGCATCAGCAGTCAAAAATTCCCTTGAAGAGCTCCCGCACCGAAGAAACACACGTCTATTCTTAAATGCCATAAATTTCAAGGGACTCCAGCAACTATGTTCATCTTGAGGGATTTATTTTAAAATAATGTTGCACATTTGAGAAATGTTTTGCTGAAGAATAATAACCCTGCATCAAGCATTTAAAAGCCCCATTACAAACATTTACAATTTAACATAATAAATTAAGGTTGAAAAGATGTAATTTAACCAATATGATATGTAAAGGAAATTTGTACTATAACATTAGAACAATTTGCATTAAAAATAAATTGTTTTCTAAGATGTCTATTTATACTAAAATGGATTTAAAAGCAACACTCCTTCCCTCATACTTTTTGTCTTATTTATATGCCAACCTACAATACTTTATAGTACTTTTCCATTAGACAGTTTTTCTTTTATTCTGGTTTCTCTTCCTTCCATCAAAAGAATCTTGTTTCACATTTACAGAATATTGTGTTTTTTTCTATCTAGGCAATTGTTATAGTTCCACCCTGTGATAGTATTTATTAGATATTTATGAATTGTTTTTGTGTGCATGATGACAGAAAAAAAGCAAATTTGAACAACATAAATTTAGCAAGTCATTGTTGATCAAGAGTTAAAATTATCCTAACATTGACTAAACTGGAAGTGACTCCATTTCTCAAACTGGAGAAATGGATTAAAGAATGTTTATTTCACTAAAATTGTAAAGAGAGTCACAGACTCCTGTTGGAAATCGAAGCAGTTTCTCAGAAGTACTCAGTAGACTGCATTGTAGTGTTGATGTTGTTGTGAGGCCTAAAAGCACATGTCGGTCATCACTTTATTTAACTTGTACAGATTTCTAAGTTCCTACACACACACCATCTGAGGGTAACCAGATTTGTTGGAATTCAGCTTTCTTTACCTCTCCATCAAATGCCAAAGGAATAAAAACAGAGACCTATTGTTGCACAAAACACACTGTATTAAGAATATGTTTCTGTTGAAATTCATACTGGCAACGCATTCATCCTGTAGACTGCCTTAGAATCATGGTTTTGAGGGCATAAACAGGCTTTTGATGTCATCTGGTCTGATTTCTCCTATTGCTGTGGAAACTAAGCCTTCAGAGGGAAGTGGCAAAGGTGAGACTGGAAACCTCATTTCCCATTTCCCTGTCCAGTGTCCTCTGGGCCATGGTATAAATCATTTTATGGCTCAACTGTTGGTGCCGAATCTTGGGATAAGTCTGACTTACTCACAGCTGGGCCATCTGTTGCTCTACTACTTATGCTAATATGATAACATTGTATATGTGACTGTTGATGGGGTCTTCTTGGCACTCTACATGCATAATCCTCTCGGGTAACTCAGTTGACCTTGTTAAAACAATGACAATATGTGTGAAGCCCGAGTTTGTTAGCATTCATTGTTACAAAAACAGGGTTACTGACTTTGTCATATTTAACAGTGTTGAGCAGACACAGCAATGTGGATCCTGAGGGCAAATAAAGAATTTCCAGAGGTGATGTAAGAACTATGCTAATTAGTCTCCCCCTCCACTCTGCTTCTAGGCATTGAGTAACTGTACAGCTCAGCTAGAAGACTCACTGAGCCCTGTACTAATAAAATCCAAGAATTTTTATAAATAATAATAAAAAATGTGTTTCAACAGGCCATTTCCTTTCAGAACAAGACTGGCTTTTGCAGAGCAATGTGCCTGGGGTGGGAGGGGGGAGTGTTCACTCAATTTTTTGCTATTGTAGCCCTGCCCCCAGTAGAATTAAAACAACAATGCAGGTTCACTTCCCACCCGCCAGAAAAGCACAAAAATAATCCCATATCCATATTGCCTTAAAACCATTTTCTTAAGAATGAGTTTTTTTAAAATGCTACCACACTGTGCAAGAACTGTATATGAGGACTGGATTACATATCTAAGCATTTGGATGTGGATATTCTTGCCTCAGTAAAAAAGCAAGCTAAGTTAATTTTTTAACAATGCAATATTACCTTGGTATATCTTGTTCTCTCTTTCCCTCGGGGTCTTACACGAATGAATCAGAAAATTGCTCCCTTATGTTAAGCCTGAGTCTGCACCTGTGTTAAATTCACATGGAACTGGAATTGGGGGTGTGGGGGTGGGGATAAATGTCAGCAAAACTAATAGGATGATATATCTGAGTTTGAATTCTCAAATGGACTAGCATCCAATGTAGAGACCATTGATGGGAATATTTTTGTAGGCATATTGTTTCATATCTAGAACTAAAATTAGGGACATATAATCATGTTGATCAGCTGTCCTCAAGTTCTCAAGTTTATGATTAGATACATCTGGCTCCAGATTTTAGGAAACTCAGATTACCAGGTATTTTGGAAATTTTGACATGTGACATTTTTTTACTTTACCTTCCTTGGGTATCCTGAATTACTTCCCAAGTATTAAAACAACCTCCATGTTTTAGACATCTTAAGAGAGATCATAAAAAAATAAGCAAGTCATTGAAGCAAAATATAGAAAGTGATGAAAAGTTGAAAGAAGGGAAGAGATTAATGACCAGTAATATTTGCAAAAAGGAAAAAAAGGCAGACATTTTGATGTTCTGGACAGGTGGAGAGAATATGGGTCAGTATAAAAGTGAGAGGAATTTAAGTGAGAAAAACAGATATGCGGAGAGAGTTGCGTCCATGTTCTAAGTCTGCTCTTTATCCATGAATGGAAGTGGCTGGAACAAGTCAGTCTGCCTCACAATGAAGCAAACTTGTTAATGAAAAGTTTCACATCTGTTTGTTTTCTATCATGCAGTACAGCATTGATGTTTTTAGGCAATACTGGCCAGCATTCGAGATGCATTCTGGATGAAGCCACTGTGTGCTTGAAAGGTTTTGCTACCAGAGGAAGGAAGGAAATGAGAAAGAAGGTAGAGGCTCTGATAATATGACACCTCAGTTTTATCAGCCATGATGTACACACCATAGAGGACGATTATTTGCATATTGCGATGGAGGCTGGTTATGGTCCAATCAATTGAATCCAGATGTGGGTTTTTTGTGAGCTGTTTTTTTTCTAAAGTGAGGGTTGCCAAAACTTGTGGCGCACAGACCACAAGCTAATATAAGCCAATGGACTCTCAAAGTGCAAGGAACATTTTTAGCTTATAAGAAATCCTACTTTAAGCTTGGTGTCTGAAATAGAATAAGCTGGTCTATGATAAATTAATTAAAGGATATTTACAAATGGCTGTCCCTTGCCTAAACAAAATCTTCCAAAACAACTCTACAAAAAGTGTTTCTGATATAGTGTCTAATCACAAATTTAGGAAACACCATAACTGTAGTTTATGCTCTTCTGGCAGGAAGTAAGCTCTAGGACAGCAATTGATGAGAATCCATCTCCTGGCACATGGGGGTAATGAATGGAATTTGAATAACAAGCCAAAGGTCTGTTTTAAAAATATGTGAACGTTCATAGGAATCTCAGCATTCCTCTTAAGACACTAACAGGAAAGTCTTTTAATCTTAGAAATTGATTAGTTTTTTAAAAGATTTATTTGTTTATTTTGGGGGGGAGGGGCAGAGGAAGAGGGAGAGAATCATCCTCCCTGCTTAGCAGGGAGTCTGACACGGGTCTTGATCCCAGGACTCTGAGATCATCATCCGAGCTGAAACCAAGAGCCGGACGCTTAACCGACTAAGCTACCCAGGCACTCCAGAAATTGATTAGTTTTAAGAATATTAGGAAACCATCTTGTAAGGGAATTCTTGTTTCCTTTACAAATGAGATGAATTTTAATTAGTTAAAATATATGAAGAATTAATATAACTCAATAACAAAAAACCCTAACAATCTGATCAAAAAATGGGCACAGGATATAAATAGACATTTTTCCAAAGAAGATATACAGATGGCCAACAGCACATGACAAGATGCTCCATATCACTAATCATCAAGGAAGTGCAAATCCAAACCATAATGAGGTATCACCTCACATTTGTCAGAATGGCTACTACCAAAAAGACAAGAAATAACAAGTGTTGGGGAACTCCCACCCATTGTTGTGAGAATGTAAATCAGTGCAGCCACTACGGAAAACAGTATAGAAGTGCCTCAAAAAATTGAAAATAGCACTACCATATGATCCAGCAATTCTGCTTCTGGGCATCTCTCTGAAGAAAACAAAAACATAAATTTGAAAAGATATGCATCCATATGTTCATTTCAGCATCATTTACAATAGCCAAAATATAGAAACACCTAAGTGTCTGTCAATGGATGGACACAGTTGTGGTACACACACACACACACACACAAAGAATACTATTCATCCACAAAAAAAGAATGAAATCTTGCTATTAGTAACCTTGAGGTTACTACAATAAGTGAAATAAGTCAGACAGAGAAAGACAGATACCACATGATTTCACTTAAAAGTAGAATCTAAGAGACAAAAGAAACAAACAAAACAAAACCCAGACTCATTGATACAGAGAACATAGTAATAAACTTAAGCAAGGAGGTAAAAGACTTGTACGCTGAAAACTAGAAGATACAGATAAAAGAAATTGAAGATGACACAAACAAATGGAAAGATATGCTCATGGACTGGATGAATTAAAATTGTTAAAATGTCCATACTACTCAAAGCAATTTACAGATTCAATGCAATCCCTATCAGAATATCAACAGCATTTTTCACAGAACGAGAACAAATAATCCTAAAATTTGTATGGAATGACAAAAGACCCTAAATAGCCAAAGAAATCTTGAGAAAGAAAAACAGAGCTGGAGGTATCATAATTCCAGACTTCAAAATATACTACAAAGCTGTGGTAATCAAAACAGTATAGTACTGGCATAAAAATAGACACATAGGTCAATAGAACAGGAGAGCCAAGAAATAAACCCACACTTATATGGTCAACTAATCTATGACAAAAGAGGCAAGAATGTACAATGGGGGAAAAGAGTTTCTTCAATAAATGGTGCTGAAAAAACTGGACAGCTATATGCAGAAGAATGAAACTGGACCAATTTCTAACACCATACACAAAAATAAACTCAAGATGGATTAAAAACCTAAATATGAGACCTGAAACCATAGAAATCCTAGAGGAAAATACAGGCAGTAATTTCTCTGACAGTGGCTGTGGCGACATTTTTCTAGATATGTCTCCTAAGGCAAGGGGAACAAAAGCAGAAATAAACTATTGGGACTACTTCAGAATTAAAAGCTTTTGCACAGCTAAGGAAATCATCAACAAACTAAAAGGCAACCTACTGAATGGGAGAAGATATCTACAAATGATGTATCTGATAAGAGGCTAATATCCAAAATATGTAAAGAACTTCTAGAACTCAATATTAACAAACAATCCGATTAAAAATGGACAGAGGATGTATAGACATTTTCCAAAGAAGACATACAGATGGCCAACAGCACATGAAAAGATGCTCAACATCACTCATGATCTGGGAAATACAAATCAAAACCACAATGAGATGTCATTTTACACCTGTCAGAATGACTGAAATCAAAAAGATAAGAAATAACAAATGTTAGTGAGGATGTGTGCTGTTGGTAGGAATGTAAATTGATACAGCCACTGTGGAAAACAGTATGGGGGCTTCTCAAAAAATTAAAATAGAAATACCATATGACCCAGCATTTCTGCTACTGGGTATTCACACAAAGAAAACAAAAAATACTAATTTGAAAAGATACAGACACCCCTATGTTTATTGCAGCATTATTTACAATAGCCAAGATATGGAAGCAACCTAAATGTCCATTAACAGATGAATGGATAAAGAAAATATGGTTTATATATACAATGGAATATTACTCAGCCATAAAAAAGGATGAGATCATGCCATTTGCAACAGCATGCTGGACATGCAGGAAATCATGCTAAATGAAATGTTAGAAAAAGACAAATACCATATGATCTCACTTATATGTAGAATCTAAAAAAACAAAATAGATGAATAAAACAAAAAGCAGAATCAGACTTATAAGTACAGAGAACAAACTGATGTTTGCCAGAGGGAAGAGCAGTGGTGGGATGGGTGAAGGGGAGTGGGAAATATAGGCTTCTAGCTACGGAATGAATAAATCATGGGAATAAAAGGTATAGCATAGGGAATATGATATTGTAATAACATTGTATGGTGACAGATGGTAGCTACACTTTTAGTGAGCATAGCATAACATGGAGATGTTAAATCACTATGTTTTACACCTGAAACTAATGTAACATTGTGTGTCAATTATACACAAATACAAAATTTTGCTTTAAAAAGGAGCTTCTGAGGAAAAAAAGAGGTGGGGGGGACATTCGGACACACAAAATGATAGGCACACACAGAGGAAATACCAGGTAAGGACAAAGTAAGAAGATGGTTATCTGCAACCTCAGAAGTAACCAACCTTGATGACACCTTGATCTTGGACTTCTAGCCTCCAGAACTGTGAGAAAATAAATTTCTGTTGTGTAAGTCACCCAACTGTTGGTATTTTATTAGGGTAGTCCTAGCAAACTACTATGCCCACTAAGGTCCTGATATTATGAATCCATCAATCTTCTGCTGGCCTAAAATATATGGTCTGCTGGCCTAAAATATATGGTAATATAATTCTATCAAGTGTTACCAAAATAAAGAGCTATCTATAAAAAAAGACATTGGATGGGACTTGAAAATTCTCCAGGACAGAACTCCTACAATACTAGGATAGGAGAATGAGAAAGAAAATGGGATAAGGCAAAAAGAAAACATTTAGGATACTATAGGTAAGGAAGCTTTTAGTTGCTGCCTCTCACCTTTATTTATGCATTTTATATAAACAAGTAATATATGAATAATATATGTTCATTGTTAAAACATTTAAAAGAAGCCTAAATAAGTAGAGTAAAAGATCTAGGTTTTACTTTTCCCCTTTACTCTATATCTCATTTCCCACCACAGAGGTAACCACTGATAGGTATATTCTCTCAGATCATTTTAAAAATGCATTTAAGGATATATGTATAATATTTCTATATATGCTTAATTTTGATCATAAAATAAATGTGATTATATAATATGTATTGCTTTATGATTTATTTTTTAAGCTTTTTTTTTTTTTGAGAGGGAGAGTGAGGTGGGGAGGGACAGAGGGAGAAGGAGAGAAAATCTCAAGCAGGCTCCATGCCCAGCATGAAGCCCAATGCGGGGTTCGATCTCACGACCCTGAGATCATGACCTGAGCTGAAATCAAGAGTCAGATGCTTAACCAACTGAGCTACCCAGGCCCCCCTGTGATTTATTTTTCCACTGAACAGGACGTATTAGGGATTTTCCATGTCTACTACACACCTACACACCTTTATCTTATATAATTTATTACAAAATCCATGGAAGTCCACAGGATGGAGGCTGTATAATTTATTTAACCATCATCTTAGTGACAGATATTCAAGATGTTTCCAATTTCTTATGATCATAACAATACTGCAATGAATATTTTTTACATATATATTTGTGACATTTAGATTTCTAATTACTGTATTTCTTAGTCACTCCTCTGATTTCTCTTTTACTTCTGGATTTCTTTTTGGAATTTATGGCTAAGACTGTCTTTTCTTATCTGAATTAGATATGTGAAAATAGACTGAGAGGCTTTTTCTTTAATACCAATACAACTGTAGTTATGTATAATTTCCTTTTTCCCTGGTAGAGCATGAAGAAAGTGCTTTAACTATTGAGGTCATGTAGGGCATGCTGCACCAAGGGCCAGAGTATGCTGTAGGCCGCAGAGGAAAGTTTAAGCTGTTGATCTCAATACATAAGCTCTCTGTGGTTTGAAGCAGAAAGACAAGAATGCTTTAGGCTAGGGCATAATTCCGTGTCTTCTATGAAGCAAGGGGACAATGCCAACTCAGGGTGACACTTAGGAGTCTCTCTGGGACATGCATGTATGGTCTTTACTACTGAGGAGGTGCAGGAATACTTGGTTATAAAGTTTTGACAGTTTTTCCTGATCTCAATGTTCCAGTTCAAGAGGCCCCTGCCTAATGAATAATGGTGCCTTACCTCATGGCTATACATAGCAATTAGTGGGACTTTCCCAAGAATAGCCAAGTTAGTATGACTGTGATTGAAGAAATACAGTTTTGATTTTTTGGTTGGTTTTTTTGAGATGCTACTGTGATAGGATATAATTTTTGTGTGTGTGTGGTAAAATACCCACAAAATTTGCCATTTTAACCATTTCATTTTTTAAGATTTATTTATTTATTTATTTATTTATTTATTTATTTATTTAGTGTGAGCAGGGGGAGGGGCAGAGGGAGAAGGAGAGAGAGCATCTCAAGCAGGCTCCCCGCTGAGCATGGAGTCCGATGCAAAACTCAATCTCACAACCCTGAGATCATGACCAAAGCCGAAATCAAGAGTTGGACACTTAACCGACTGCACCACCCAGATGCCCCATTTTAATCATTTTAAGTTACAGGTCAGTGGCATTAAGCACATTCACCAATGTTGTGCATCCATTACCACCATCCTTCCATCTCCAGAACTTGTTAATCTTCCCAAACTAAAACTCTGTACTCATTAAATAATAACTCCCCATTCCTCCCTCTCCCTAGCTCCAGGAAACCACCATTCTACTTTCTGGCTCTATGAATTGACTATTGCATATAACCTCATATAAGTGGAATTATGAAGGATTTGCCTTTCTGTGACTGGCTTATTTCACTTAGCATAATGTCTTCAAAGTTCATCCATGTTGTAGCATGCATCAGAGTTTTCTTCCTTTTTAAAGCTAACTAATGTTCCATTGTTTGTCTATATCGCAGTTTATCTGTTCATCTATTGATGAACACTTAGGTTGTTTCCAGCTTCTGCCTATTGTGAATAAAGCTGCTGTAAACATTGTCATAGCATGCTATTATCAAAACATTCCTGAATTCACAACAGCTCTTTATCATTATACATGCTTTCAATCAATGGTCCTAAAAGTAAACCTACTACTATGTGGGGATCAGCAGAAAAACTCACATTACAGGTGTCCTCATGCTTAACATCGTTTCTTTCCACCATACAAAGCTAATGCACTATTACCGACTATATTCCTCATCTGTACATTATGTCCCCATGACTTATTTATTTTATAACTTGAAGTTTGTACTTCTTGATCCTCTTTCCCAGTTCAGCCTCCTCCCAACCCCCCACCCCCAACAGGTCAATATCCTCCCCTCTAGCAACCACCCATCTGTTCTCTGTATCTATAAGTCTGGGTTTTGTTTTTAGATTTCACTTATAAATGAAATCATGTGGTATTTGTCTTTCTCTGATTTATTTCCCTCACCACAATACCCTGAAAGTACATCCACGTTGTGATAAATGAAAGACTTCATTCTTTTTTTTTGTGTGAGTAGTATTCTATTTGTATATATATATACCACATCTCCCCAGGCAACATGGAGCATTGAGTCCTACTAGTTACCTTTAAAACAGAGTTATCCTTAAGAGACCAACTTCTTGGTCCATTATGAGACTGACCAGTTTGAGCATTCTGAAGAGTGGCCTGCCAATCACACAAAAAGGAAAGATTCTAAAGATATTTGGTTAAAGAAATAAATACCTGGAATGACTTATCCTAATAGCCTAATGGATGAAGAGGCAATCATATTAAAGGACAATATTAAAGATTGTAAGCATTTAAAGATGGGTTAAATATACTCTATCACTAGACTTTGGGCCTTCCTTCTTAAGCCTAAAATGTAGTAATTCTGAAACCCTTCTCAGTGTCTAAAACCTTCCAGTCTTTGTTGTCTTTGGCAGAACGTCAGGCCTCTTGGCTTTAGGCAGCAATTTGTCAAGAAGGCTTGCCATTTTGGCTTGCTTCACCTTTATTTCTCATTTCCTCCATCCACTCAGTCTTCAAAAGCCTCTAATTAGCTGTTCACCTTAATTATTCCAATTAGGACTTCATCTAGTCTTGGGTTCTCCCACTTTTGAGAATCTAAAGTGCCTGTACCTTCCCTATTAGGAGAATCTTTCTACTTTTCTGAAAAATGCATTTCTTCACTTCCACTCGGTGTCATGTGGCCTCCATAGCAGGTAGGGGAGGCCAGAAAGAAAACTGGCAGTAGTTTTGAGTGTCTGATTCTGAGCCACATCTATTCCATTTAGAGAAAACTGAAATTTCTTATATAGCCCCCAGAACAAAGGGCTTCTGCTCAGGCTAGAATTTCCAGATGAGCTACTGTACTGAAGCAAACACAAGACCTCCCTCAGCATAGCCTAGGCTTAGCTCACCTTTAGGATCCCCAAGACACTGGAGGAATAGTGGTTTGGTGCCCTTTTTCTTTACCAGACATCCTTTTCTATCATGTCTTTTAGCTCATGAGCATATAAAGGCAAATTAAGCTGCCATGTAACTTGAGGACAAAGTCTAGTAGTGGTAAACCTGTTTTAGATCAAGGCACTATCAAGAATAGATAGAGACTCCCTGGGATGTGTTGCTATTTACCAAATAAACATGTGATTCTGGGTTTCCTTAGAATATCCATAGAAACCAGACTCATTTTACATAGATGTATTTGTTTACTAATGAACTGTTAGTATCTTGATGAATAACATTCTTCACATTTAGATTTTTATTTATGGAAATGTTCTGACAAAAGATATTGTCACTAGCTTGAACTCTGATTAACCCAAGAACTACCGTTCTCAGTAGGCGCATGAGTTGACACAGCCTGGCCACTTACAAATTTGAATCTGAAAGAAGCAAAAGTTTTTATCAGGAAGCATTTGAGCATCTTGGCATAAAATTTGAATTTAGAATTGACTAAGCCCTAGGCTTTCCAAAACTCACAAGACAGAGTATCAAATGCATCTTTTAGACCTCCCCAGGCAACATGGAGCATGAGTCCTACTAGTTATCCTTAAAAGAGACCAACTTCTTGGTCCATTGTGAGACTGTCCAGTTTGAGCATTCTGAAGGGTGGTCTTCCAATCACATAAAAAGGAGAGTCTAAAGATTATTTTAAGCATGATGGTTTATTTTACTTAGAAGTTTTCCACCCCTAAGTTCTTTAAAAATTCTGATATATTTTAAAATTTATTTAAAATTCAGATCCTCTACTTCTCATTTTATCACCACTTTAATTAGGCATAACAGATTGAAATTAGGTATCATAGAATAACTTTGCATGTTGAGATTAACAATACTGCAATTTATTCCACGTGATGACTTTTCCCCTGTACCTGTCTGAGTCACCAGGCATAAATAAATATGCAAAAAAAATCCAAAATACTTTTGGATTCTCAGATTCTGAAATAAGAAAATTAGTCATCTAGTTCCAAGATTTGTGAACCAACCCCAAGTATAGAAGTCTATATTTTGCGCCTAATGACTGAAAAGCAAGTTTTGATGGGCTGCTGAAGAAGCACTCCATAAAATAACTGGTGCAGATAAAAAATAAATAAATAAAAGGGAAAATATGCCACAAGCTATTTGCATATGATAATTTCATAAAACATTCCCCTTGAGAAATACCCGAGTGAAATTAATTCACAATCAGTAGGAACCCAGTGGGAATGTGTTTGTAGAAATAAATAATCCAAAATTATTCTTGGGCTGTGCAGTTTGTTTACTGCCTTAACTGAAGTGTGTATCAAACATAAGTGCTTGAGCATTGGCTGTGGGTTGGGGCATCAGGCACAGCTTTCACCTCCAGTGTTTTTCATCCATTCTGCTGTTTATATTTCTTGGCAAGAGGTCCAAGCCACAAAAGGGTTTGTCCCAATGTTATGTGTGAGTGTGTGTGCACATATGTGTGTATGTGTCTTCTGCATAGTGATGGGCATTGCTTCTTCTCAAAAGGAACCTCAAAAATATGTATGAATTCTTGAAAACTGACTAAGAGGTTGCTAATTTAAAAAATTATTTTAAAACTTAACATCTCTATAGGCAAAGAGCAATGAATACTTTTAGTCACAGAAATATTTCTTCCCACACAGAAATTTGAGGGCTACTTACCACTCCATACCTGTTCAGATCCATGTGTATGAATGTCTTGTTTATTAAGTACCTCATGCCTGGCATTAGGCTACAAAGAACTTGACAGATATTGCTTCATTTAATTCTCACAATAATCCTGCAAGATATGTATAATTACTCCCATTTGAGAGCTGAGAAGACAGGCTCAGAATTAAGTACTTTGCCTGTGGTCTCCCAGCAATGAAGTAGCAGAAGCAGGATTTAAATCCAGGTCTGTCTGGATTCCAAAGTCAGCATTCTTAACCATGATACACTCCTGCTTTATTTCCACTTTTCTCAGGTTGCATAATTCTCTTTGCAGAAATCTTTCCCTCTTGGTTGCCTTTTTCCCCTTTAAGGCTGCCTTTGCCTTCAATGTCCATCCTAACCAGATTTCACCTGTATAAAAATGTTGCTGGGAGGAGTCCTAGAGCGAGAATCCTGGGGATCTCAGATCTAGATGGATGGATAGAAAGATGGATAGAGCATGAATGGCCAGACTTGCTTTCTTGGAATAGAGTGGCCTAGTAGTTGGGTAGGAATAATGCTATGTCACAACATGTACTGCCTAGTCATGGCATATAACACAGTTCCTTCAAAATGTCAATGGGTAAATAACACTAACTGTGAGTGATCTCATTAAAAGATACTGAACTGGAAGAAACCGATCAGCAGAGAGACAGAATATTATAGTGGCTAAGAAGATGGATTTTGAAGACAAGATGACTGGGTTTAAATCTTTATAATAATGTGTGATCTTGGACAAGTTACTTATCCCATCTGTGCCTCCATTTCCCAATCTGTAAAATGGACATAATAATTGTACTTACCTTATTGGACTGTTGTAAGGAATATGAATATATAAACTATGTGCCTGGCACACAGTATGTACTATTTAAGTATTTGCTAGTATTAGTAGTAGTATAATGCTTTGAATTTGCTAGTATTAGTAATAGTACAATGCTTTGAATTTGCTCCTCTCACCTGATACCTGATTGTGGCCCTGAGTACCTGATATTCAATTAACATGTACCGCTTGGTACCTCCTTAGTTGTTTTTGGGTTACTGCACTGCTCCTGCTATCAGCCCCCAACCCAAACATTCCAATCACAGGCTGAATGTGTGGCTGTTTTGAAATATCTGGTGATGAGTCCCTTCTTCATGCCCAAACTGGGAATAAATACCTGGTTTTAAGCTCTCTTCAAGGACTGAAAAATTTCTCTTCTGTGAAAAATGAAGCAAATAATAATAACTACAATAACAGTAATAGTAAGAAAGCAAAGGAGGAAAGAAAGAAGGGATAAAAAAGAAAGTGAGAGCAAAGAATGGAGGGAGGGAAGGATGTAGGAAGGAAGGAAGATAGGACAAAAGAAAGAATACAGGAAAATATAGGGAGCTTGCATGGAGAGAAAAGAGTCTAATGCATGGTCAAGTTTCTGTAAGTCTTTAACGTAAGATGTTCCAAAACACACACCACTGTAAGTGAAACTATGTATGTGCTTTCATGATGATGTCCTCCTAGTAATCTGGAGAGTTTCAAAGGGAAACCAATACCTTCTTAGGCAAAACATGAGTTTTTTTTTCTTATTATTCCTAGGAGGTTCTTCCCCAAATAAACTTCCATTCAATCCAATAAAATAACTGGAGATTTTATTGAATAATATGACTTCATAAATTTAAGAAGCTATCTAAATTTGCAATTTGGAAACCTTGGA
Source organism: Phoca vitulina (assembly GCF_004348235.1). Taxonomy (NCBI): domain Eukaryota; kingdom Metazoa; phylum Chordata; class Mammalia; order Carnivora; family Phocidae; genus Phoca; species Phoca vitulina. The sequence goes on from NW_022589707.1 coordinate 59,823,010, forward strand.
GGCATCAGAAAATATACTCTGGGTGGTTTACTCTTATTGACATCCAATTATATTCAACACTGTGAAAAGGCTTCCTAAGAAAATCCCATTAATATATTTTTGCAAATATGATCATCCATAAATAAATGCAAAACTGTGTTTAGGACATCACTAAATGGTTCTTTTTTCTGCTAGTGTTTATTAAAAATCTAAGCAGCAAAAAAATGGGGAAAAAGATGATGAAGGAATAAATAGTTTCTTTTAAGACAATTGTATGACTAAGATTTATACTTAATTTTTCTAAGACTGCACAAAGAAGTTTTCTCAGTTAATTCATGTCTCTGTATTGTAGCTTTACTCAATCATGTAAAAAAGCAATATCATTAATTACACAAGTGAAAGGAGGCATTGAAAAAATCCTGCATCCTTTCATTAACTTACAAAAATACAATTAGTAATTATTAGTGATTTCCTGGAGAAAGTCCAGAGCTGAATTAAAAATACCACTTCATTGGTCCTGTAGAGGAAAAAAATGCACTACCATGAAGCTTATCTGTTGTACTTGCTTTTAAACATTAAAGAACTAATTCATAAAGCAACCATACAACATTTGTAATGTTTTTAATTTTCTTTTGTGATCTCTGGGAAATGTGAAGAATGTTCACTACAAGTAAAATGACCTGTAGCATTTAGTCTAGAATGAGAATGGTTATTTCTTTATTCAGAAGTCATGGATATTCTGCCCCCCAAAATGAGATTTTTTTTAAAAAAGGCATATCCTCTTTTTCAATTTGGCATATCTTCTTTTAATGGGCAAAATGTTTATGCTGATTCCAGAAAGATGAAAACAAATTTCCCAAAATATCTAGAATCTCTAGGGCCAGTTGTACTACTTGTGTCAAATGTTATTCAGGATCTTGCTATCTAAATATGTTAAAATTATTAAAATGGATTGTTAATTTCAACCTGCTGGGGTTGTGGAGACAGGTTCCTGGGTATCCAGTAGATCCTTCCATGTTGAGGTTGTGGGACTTCCCTCTTGAGTTCCTGTCTGAAAAGACATAGTACAGACCTTCCTTGGGGTATAATAAAAGATGAACTCTTCTTGTCAAACACCTGGTTCTTTGAAAGCAGGTGTATTTTGACTGAAAACTGCATTAGGCAGAGGGGAAAGATGTCCAGTTTGGGCAGCAGTTGGTGCAGGACCCCAGAGAATTCTTACTTACATTCATGTGCTTGCTACTTATGCAGACTTTCAACATGTTTGATGATTGCTCTCCTTTTTCTCTATTACCTTTTGTAAAAACAATAAAGTCCGTGTTGGAAAATGCTGAATAAACTGAAAAATTAGGTCAACTCCTGATTTTTCAGAATGCAGATGACCTGATTTGCTGTTTCTCTGGCATCCGGTTTTACTCTCAGTTTATATTTTGTTGTCAGCCCACTCCCCTGCTCCATTTCTTCCGCTGGAAGTTGAAAACTTAATTTAAGGTTAGATCAGGAATTGCCAGTAAGTTAGTCTGCTACTATAAACCAAAAAACAAACAACCAAAGGGTCAACAAAAAAATTTTTAAAATACCTTGAGACAAATAAAAATGGAAACACAACTTTTCAAAATCTATGGAATGCAGCAAAAGCAGTTCTAATAGGGAAGTTCATAGCAATACAGGCCTACCTCAACAAATAAGAAAAATCTCAAATAATCTAATTTTATACCTAAAGGAACTAGAAAAAAAGAACAAAGCCTGAAGTCAGTAGAAGGAAGATAATAATAAAGATCAGAGCAGAAATATATGAAATAGAGACTTAAAAAAACAATAGAAAAAATCAATGAAACAAAAAGCTGGTTCTTTGAAAAAATAAACAAAACCAATAAACCTCTAGCCAGAGTCATCAAAAAAAAAAAAAGAAAGAAAGAAAAAAGAGGGCCTAAATAAAATCAGAAATGGAAGAGGAGATGTTACAACTGACACCACAAAAATACATTACTACAAACAATTATACAACAACAAATTGGAAATGGATACATTCCAAGAAAACACAATCTCCCAAGACTGAATCATGAAGAAATAGAAAATCTGAATAGACCAGTTATCAGTAATGAAACTGAATCAGTAATTTTAAAAATCTCAAAAAACAAAAGTCCTAGACAAGACCACTTCACAGGTGAATTCTACCTAACATTTAAAGAAGAGTTAGTACCTATCCTCAAATTATTCCAGAAAGTTGAAGAGGAAGGAATACTTCAATGCTGGCACTACCTTGATACCAAAGTCAGACAAAGACACAACAAAAAAAAGAAAATTACAGGACAAAATCCCTGATGAATGTAGATGCAAAAATTCTCAACAAAAGATTAGTATAGTTGAATATAATGTATTATTGAATTTGCATTAAAATGAATCATATGCATTAAATTAAAAATGCATTAAATGCATTAAAAGAATCATATACTGTGATCAAGAGAGATTTAGTCTAGGGATGCAAAGATGTTCAACATCTGAAAATCAATCAATATGCTACCCTACATTAACAAAACAAAGGATAAAAATCATATGATCATCTCAACAGATGCACAAAAAGCATTTGACAAAATTCAATGTCCATATATGATAAAAACTCTCAACAAAGTGGGTATAGAAGGAAACTGCCTCAACATAATAAAGGCGATAGATGACAAACCCACAGCTAACATCTTATCAACAGTGAAAACCTGAAAACTTTTCCTCTAAGATCAGGAACAAGACAAGGATACCCAATCTCACCACTTTTATTCAACACAGCACTGGAAATCCTAGCTACAGCAATTAGGCAAGAAAAAGAAATAAAAGTCATCCAAATTGGAAAAGAAAAAGTAAAACTATCTCTATTTGTGGATGACATGATACTATATATAGAAAATGCTAAAGATTTCACCAAAAAACTGTTAGAACTAATAAATGAATTCAGGATACAAAATTAACATACAGAAATCAGTTGCATTTCTAAATGCTAACAATGAGTTTTCAGGAAAAGAAATTAAGAAAACAGTCCCATTTATAATTGGATCAATAAGAATAAAATGCTTAGGAATAAATTTAACCAAGGATGTTAAAGAACTGTATTCTGAAAACCATAAAACATTGGTGAAAAAAATTCAAGAAGACTCAGATAAATGGAAATATATTCTATGCTCACGGATTAGAATAATTCATATTGTAAAAATGTCCATACTGCTCAAAGCAATCTACAGATTCAGTGCAGTCTCCATCAGAATACCAATGGCATTTTTCACAGAACTAGAAAAAAGAATCCTAAAGTTTATATGGAACTACAAAAACTCCCAAATAGCAAAAGCAACCTTGAGAAATAACAACAAAGGTGGCGGTATCACTCCCTAATTTCAAACTACACTACAAAGCTATAGTAATCAAAACAGCCTGGTACTGGCACAAAAGTAGATATATAGATCAACAGAATAGACAGCCCAGAAATAAACCCATGCTTATATGGTCAATTAATCCATGACAAAGGAGGCAAGAATATACAATGGAAAAGACAGTCTCTTCAATAAGTAGTGCTCAGAAAACTGGACAGCTACATGCGAAAGAATGAAACTGAACTACTATCTTACACCATGTACAAAAAATAAATTCAAAATGGGTCAAGACCTAAAACCATAAAACTTCCTGAAAAAAAACATAGGTAAAAAAGCTCTTTGATATTAGTCTTAGCAATATTTTTGGGACCAGTCTCCTCAGGCAAGGCTAAAATGAACAAATGGGATTATATCAAACTAAAAATCTTTTGCACAGAGAAGGAAATCATCAACAAAATGAAAAAGCAACCTACTGAATGGGAGAAGATATTTGCAAGTCATACATCAGTAAGTGGTTAATAGCCAAAATATATAAAGAACTTATACAACTTAATATCAAAAAAAACAACCAACCTGATTAAAAAATGGGCAGAGGACTTGAATGGACATTTTTCCAAAGAAGACATACAAATGGCCAACAGGCACATGAAAAGATGCTCAACATCATTAATCATCAGGGAAATGCAAATCAAAACCACAATGAGATATCACCTCAGATTGGCCATTATCAAAAGGATAACAGATAACAAGTGTTAACAAAAACAGGGAGAAAACGTTACACACTCTTGGTGGCCATGTAAATTGATGCAACCACTATGGGAAATAGTATGGAGGTTCCTGAAAAAGATAAAAATAAAATAGAACAACCATACAATCCAGCAATTCTACTTCAGGGTACTTATCCAAAAACAGCAATTTGAACATGCACCTCTATGTCATTGCTGCATATTTACAATAGTCAGATATGGAAGTAACCTACATATTCCTTGATAGATGAATGGATAAAGAAGATATGATACACACACACACACACACACACACACACACACACACACTCACAGACACAATGGAATATTACTCAGCCATAGAAAAAAATGAAAACTTGCTATTTGCGACAACATGGATGAACCTAGAGGGTATTATGTTAAGGGAAATAAATCGGACAGAAATACACAAATATTGTTTGATTTCACTTATATGTAGAATCCTAAAAAACATGAGCAAAACAGAAAGAGACTCATAGATATAGGAAACAAACTGTTGGTTGCTAAACGGGGAGAGATGGGAGTAAGTGAGAAATGGGAAGGGGATTAATAGGTACAAACTTCCAGTTATAAAATAAATAAGTCATGGGTATGTAATGTATAAAGGGAATATAGTCAATAATATTGTAATAGCCTTGCATGTGACAGATGGTAACTAGACTTACATGGGGATCATTTTGTAATGTATAAAAATATCAAATCACTATGATGTATACTTGATGGGATACTGTACATCAATTATACTTCAGTGAAAAAGAAAAATGTGGCAGGATGTCCTTTTATACCTTCACCCATGCCCACATCCATCTCTGTGAGGAGGAGTGACTTAGTACCATAATTCATGGATGTGATCCCTATGATAGCCCATCAAAATGGTTCATCTCTAAATCCTTCACTCTGAGCAATTTGAAGTTTCCAGACCACTGACCTCACACTATGTGGTATTATCAACCCCCTCCATGAATTTATCAAAAATGCTGGCCTCCATGGTCTTGAGTATGTGAGGCAGCCGTAGGAAGCATACAACGAGTATGGACCAATTATGGGTCAAGGCTCAAGTGTTGGAAAAGGAAGAGGGAACAAGACCAAGGAGGATGGGGTATCTGGGAGCCTCTCTGAGGCCAACTTGATATGAACCAAAAGATAAACTGATGAGAGGTTTTACACTGTCCTTTGGGCCCTTTGTGCACTTGAGACTGGATGGTTGAAATATTTTCTTTCTGGAAAGGGACTGTACCTTCATGTACCTCCAGATATTTGAAGGCATTGATGCAGGTATAGATACATCCTCAGCCTGGGATTCCAAATAAAAGATTAGGATTATGCTTTCACTGGTCTCTGTCAGCAGGGCATTTAATAGTTAAAAATTAAATCTGGGTTAAGCTCTACCAGATATACCCTAAACAAAATAAAATACAACATTAAATGGTCAGCTGTAGAATTCTCCAGTCATGGCTAAAACTTACCAACTGTACAGGAACTCCTACCTCATAGGTCTAGACAGTTGCTGGCAGGCTAACAGAAGAGGAGAGGTACAGAGTATGTACACAACAAAGGCCTTTTTGAAACCACATTTTTTTTTAATTTAATTTTAAGGACCAAAATTAAGGCTTCCTTAGAGTAGTTTTACAATTTTAAAAAGAACTGATTGTTCTACAGCCACACCTTGGTTACTTCCTCAGCAATTATTACAATGAAAGATCATTGTCAGATGCATGTTCAAAAGGAGGAAAGATACTCACATTGTAGTCTGCCTAGATTCCACAGGGGCTGGGGCCCTGGGGCAGCATATCTCACACTGATCTGGCACAGTCCTTTTGGGCATACCTCTCAATGCTGCTGCATGCCCTGCAGCCTGTAGACCCTCAGAGTTGTGAGCAAGAGCTTTTCAGTTTCAGAAATGGGAAGGGAAGTCAGGAGGAGTTTAGCCATTTTGGACACACACACACACACACACACACACACACACACATACATACACATACATACACACATACACTCTCTGATTGCTTTTAGTAGAGAAAACATTTGATCATGTAGATATGACCCAAATGTCCTGAATCCATTATAAACCTTGTAAGAAGATGTAGCCCCTGCTCAAGAAGCATCTTTCTTTTCATTCCCCAATGGAGGTAAGTGCATAAAAGGGTCCTTAAAATGGTATGACTTGGATGCAAGTTCCTACTTGGATAACTATTGGTTTTGATGAAATGGAAGAAATATTATAAAAAGGAAGCAACTTCAATCTTCCTATGTGGGACTTAATGAAAAAAAAATGCCTGAAAGGATACACCTATTCTAGGTATCAGAGACTTCAGTTTAAGTTCCAGTTTTATAATGAACTGGTGATGAATGATTGTTTCTTTATTGTCCTTAAACTGCTCCTTTATCTGTAAAATGGGCACATCAATAACCATTTAGCTACTTCTGAAAGTTGTCATGAGGGTCAAGTGCAGACCACTATATTTGTCAGGGTTCTCAAAGAAACAGAATCAATAGGAGATATGCATTTTTATAATATTTCCTTAGGATATATATATAAATAGAGAGAGAGAGAGAGAGAAAGAGAGAGAGAGAGATTTGTTATAAGGAATTGGCTCACATGACCAGAGAGGCTGAGAAGTCCCATGATCTGCTAGCTGCAAGCTGGAGAACCTTGAAAGCTGGTGTTGTAATTCCAGTCCTAGTCTAAAGGAAAGGCAGAACCAGGGGAGCCAATGGTGTAAATCCCAGTGCAAGGGCAGAAGATCAATGTCCTAACCCAAGCATGCAGGAAGGAAAAAGACAAATTCCTCCTTCCTCTGCCTTCCATTCTATTCAGGCTCTCAGTGGATTGGATGATGCCCAACCACACTGGAGAAGGGAGTCTACTTTACTGAGTCCACCAATTCAAATGCTATCTCATCTGGAAACACTCTCACAGACACACCTGGAAATAATGTTTTATCTGGGCACCCCATGGTGCAGTCAAGTTGACATAAAATTAACCATCACAACCACTATATAAGGCACACGAAAGTAAAACACTGGGATATAAACTACCCAGGTTGAAGTACAAACAAGTTGTCTGCGTCCAGTTGTAACTCGGTAGTAAAGGAAAATTTACTCAAGCAAGAGTGGCAATTTACTCTTGTAATTAGATGAAGCCTCCAACATACATAACGCAGTTACAGGGAAGTCAACTTTGTGCCATGAGATAAAAAAATAAACAAATAAATACCCCCACCCAAACAGAGTTATTCACCTAATACTAGTCTCCTAAAGCTCCTTCTCTGTGAGTTATTGACTTTCCAATAAAACAATTTATCTCTGACTTTCGTCATTCTGGTATGTAATGGCCTTTGCAGATACTCTTGTGGGAAATTGTGTATTTTTTTTTCACTGAGCCAATCCTTGAAAGATATCCTCAACTGAGGTAGGGAGGTCAGACTTAATACCCTCTAAGTTGACCAGTCAGCACAGGTGGCTGCCCCAAGGGAGGGGACATGGCCTAGGGTAAGGCAGCATCCTTTTGTGGGGGAAAATGCCTGAAAAGGGACACAGCTGTGAGTCATCAGGAAGCAACACTCCTGGCAGCTGGGTGAATGAACCTTCAGTCCTGGAAGGTGATTTAGGGGGGGTACATCACAGTATCCACTGCAAAGTTTCTCAAAAGCTGGATTGTAATTAGAAAGTATATATTTATATTTTAATACATATTTGCAGATTATTTTCCTTGAAAGTTACTGTAATTTGCACTTCCATCAACGACATATGAGAATTCTATTTCCCTGAATACTCACCAGCACTTGGTATTATTGCTTTTTAAAACATCTGACAATGATATATCATTATTTTAAGTTGCATTTCCTTGATAAATACTGAGTTTGAATGTCTCTTCCCTGGTGATATGCATTTTTGCTTTGGTAATATTTATGTGTATGTCCTTTAGTTATTTTTATGTTGTGTTTTTTTCTACTCAATTTATTAATCCATTGTAATGTACTGAGGTAGAGTTTTCTGGCTGTCTCTGAAAACCTGTCCCCTACTTCTTTGCCTAGGCACATTCTAGAACACATTCTCTAGTCTCCTTTGCAGTTAAGTGTGATTATGCTTCAGATAGTAGATTATGAACCAAAATGTCTGTGCTATGACTCCTACTTGCATTTTTATCCTCTTCTGCTGTGTGCAAGCAGGTGACAATGGGTAGGGTGAAGTCATGAGACAGAAGCCTGAATCCCTGAATCACCGTGTGAGGTAGCTGCCTGCCAGTCCTGAATCCCCACTCTGAACTGTTAAGTTAGCAAGAAATAAACCTCAATTGCATTGGAACTCCAATATGTATTTGGGATGAACTAGTACAGGCATATTGTCTACTTTTTCCCTCGTCTATCATTTGTAGCTGACCACACATCCATGGTATCCTTTTAAAGCCTGTTTAGAGAAAGTCTCAGAAGAGAGGCCAGGGACGTTGGAGGAAAACTAGGACAGAGTGGCATCGAGGAAGCTGAGGAAAAAGATGCTTCAAGAAACAAGCCATGATCAGTCATGTTTCATACTGTATAGAGGTCCAGTTCAAGGGGGCTGAAACCTAACAGATGCCTTGATGATTGCTTGGTGTAAAGATGCCGCTGGAGGCAAGATCCCAACAGATAAGTATTAGAACGTTTACCTGTGTTGAAGACACCTTATCTGGAAAAATGAATGCTGCCCTAAATGTCCATCTTCTGCTAATAAATGTGCCAAGTCTGTAAAAGTCTTAAATAAGCCCACCCATGTCCTTGAATGGCAGTAAAAGCATGGTTCAGTTCTGAAGTTTGATCCACACATATCTGATGGCCTGGACATCTGGGTGATTCTAGCTCAGCCCACTAGAATGCACTGGCAGGCAGGTCAAATGAACTGCTGTTAATAAGTGCAGAAAGCCAAGGTGGCCATTCACACCTGAACTCTGCCCTTCCTAAAAGGCACAACATTCATGAGCCTACTATCACCTGCTGGGCGAACATGACTTATCAACTTTACATTTTCCACCTATACCTTATTCAACTCTCTTGTTTTCTCAGGTGAGTGCCTAAAAATTACTTCTAGGAATAGAATATTCTGAGTTACTGAACCTCAGGAAAGAAAGAAATTCTCTTGCTTACAAGGAAAAACATTGTAAAATACTACTGTACAATCCCAGCTAAGGAATTAAAATAAGAGGAATTATGTTTTCATTCATCTTTTAAATTAAATGACCACAGAGATAATTTGCCCACCATAAAAGTGAGAGACGGAAAGATTTTCAGGCATGTTGAAAGACATCAACACATGTATTTATTAAAATATATGGTACTGTACTTTAAAAACCTGGAACTAAAGGTGACTTTTCTAATTACCTATGACATGTGAAGTCAATTGTCCTTAATATGTTCAGAATGACACATTACGAATGAATAGATATTAGAGCTTTCTGCTCTGTTGCTCACAGAAATGTCTGATGAAGGACAAGCAGTTGGATATGTCACCTTATGTCTTAGAAAAAAAGAAGAATGAAAAGATAACGATAGGAAAAGGTAGAGTCATTCTATGCTACATGTTTTTAATAATTCTGAGCATAAAATTATCCTTTGAAGAAAAATTTTTCTTAACTTAAGGTACATAACAAGTTTAAGCTACCTGAAGTTTAAGAACCTTCAGTCCTACTTGATTCAAAATGCTTATTAGTTCCTGGCAATTAAACAGTATACATGCTATCCATTTTAAGGTAATTTATCTCTAGTTTTTTCTCATGGGCATATTTAGAAAACCAAGAAGAATCCAGCAATAGAAATAAAAATAGGGTTATTCTCTTACTTATGCCTACCAATTATATATTATTAAGGCTTTAAGGTATCTGTTTTCTTCCATAATCATTCTATAATTGATTCCTATTAATTATTAGCAAATTAAGTGTTATTCACATTTTGAGCAATGGGAATTATCCAGGATTCCAAGACACTCACTTATTCTATATAATTTTGGATGGATTACACACAAACTTGCTTTGTTTTTGCATCTATAAAATATCCATACAATGTGAAAACATAGGCAAACAATCATAATATCATTTAAAAAGTCTTTAATCTGTAAAAAAAAAAATAAAATATTATCGATGTTTCTAGACTTCATGTTTATCCTGAACATTTGGTCAGACTTTCTGTATTGAGCAAGATACCATGGAAGGTGAAACCAGGATAGTCTATTGACTCCAGATTTGACACATGTACTATGTTGGTAAATAAATACCATTCTCTGAAAGCCACCCTACTTCATCTCTCCTTCTCTTGCAGTGACTGCCACTTTCTACTTTGTATTCCTGTTATTACCACATTTTTCTCTTTCTCTGGAACATCAGCATTTCTAGACAGATTCACATTTCACACCTTGCTGGGTCCCCCAAATGCCCTGCATGTAGCTGGTTCTCAGCATATTTTGTTCAATAAATGACTTCCAAGGGATCTAAAGCATATTCCATTTTATTTTCTAAGAAAATTAACACAAATAGCTTTGAATATGAGCAATTCCCAATGATTTCCCTAGCAAAGGCATTAAAACACTGTTTCTAGTCCTAAATAATTGGATTAGGAACAAGGAAGAAAACCAGAACAAACAATTAGGCACTACAGTATTAGTTTCATACCAGGATAGAAAATAGTTTGCATAGGAGTCGATTTTGTTAATACTTTACCATTTCCACACTGGTGTTTAGAAAAATCCTAAACAGGTTTGCACAGTATGCAGAGCTACTCTTTATCATTTGTGGTGGTTTTTCCAAATTCTTTGATAAAATATTACTGGTTTTATATACATAGAAATATAATGTGTTTTTATTTAATATAATTCCTTCATGTTTTCCTACTCTCTTCTGAGTCAGAATATATCTCTGTCTCCATGTCTACCTCTACATATTTAACTTTCTAAGCACTCTTCCCAACCCAAATCCAATACGGTTCCCTATGCTCTTTGGAAGATTTTTATAAATAATGCAACTAATTGATCAACATACAAGAAGTCTTCCAGACATTATTTACTCTCTTTATGCCTTAATATGTTCTTTGTAATATCTCTTTTGTAGACTAGAACCATGAATGATGGGTGTTTTAGAGGACACAAACTATAAGGTTTTCCAGCATTTCTTATAAATAAAGGTCATTGGATAGATTCCAATAAAATAAAATAGAGATGTTACTGTATTATGCCAAATTTCCTCCTAGGACAAATTATGGTACAGAAAAGATTTGTTTTTTCCATCATCAAACCATTGAGGTTCTTTTTGTAGGACTGAAACGTTGTGTTGGTAGCCTTTAAATTACTTTTCCTTGGCTACATTTACAAGCTGTAAGGACACCCTATAGGAGAATTGTGATGGTTAATTTTATGCGTCAATGTGACTGGGCTATAAGGGATGCCTAGGGAGCTAGTAAAACACTATTTCTGGATGTGTCTGTAAGGGTGTTTCTAGAAGAGATTAGTATTCTAACTAGACTGAATAAAGAAGATCCACCCTCACCATTTAATCTGCTGGGGGCCCAAATAGAACAAAAAGGCAGAAGAGGAGCAAATTTTCTCCCTCTTTGGGTTGGGATGTCTATCTTCTCTTGTCCTTGGACATCAGAGCTCCTGATTCTTGGGCCTACAGACTCTGGAATTTTATACCAGTGCTGCCCATTCCCTTCTTTCTCAGTCCTTTGGTTTTGGATTAGTAGTTACACTATCAGTGCCCCTGGTTCTCAGGCCTTCCGAATCCAACTTAATTACACCACCAGCTTTCCTTGGTCTCCAGCTTGTAAATGGCATATTGTGGCATACCTCAGTCTCTGTAATTGTGTAAGCCAATTCCTGTAGAGTATATATATATATACACATATATATATATATGTATATATCTGATATTGGTTCTGATTCACTGGAAAACCCTGATTAGTACAGGAATTCTAAGCTATATGATTCCACAGGTGAGCATGCAAGAAGATAATTGGTCACCAATGGCTGTGAACTACACCATCCTTTTATGCATGTTTAACAGCCCAAAAGCTCATAGAACTTCAGGCCTAAATGGAATCTGGAAGGTCATAAATTCACCCCACCTAATGTCTAAGTAATCCAATTTTCACATGACAGTCTCATCTTTCAAATATTCAAAGACTTCATCATGTCATGCTACCCTCCTCAGAGACTTCTCCAACTCAGATTAGCAGTTACAATTTTTAACTTTTCCTCATGTGATGTAGTTTCAAGTCTTCTCACCCATGTGGATTACTGTCCCTGGAAAGTTCTCTAGTTTCACTTGTTCTTGATACCACATTCATTCTTTTGTCCAATAGCTGTTGAGGGTGCTGAGTACGAGAGAGACACATATAAACACAACAGGCTCAGCATCTGTCATCATGGAGACTTCCACATAGATGAAACCAATCTGCTAATACAGGGCAAGAGGTAAGTTGAAGTTTGGTCACCACAAAAAAAGTAGTTTAGGGATTAAACAGTAAATGTAATAGAGTAGAAAGAATGCAGGTCTCCGAATCAGACTTACCTAGAGTAGAATGTTAGCTTTATAATTTGCTATAGTATGTGTGTGTGTGTGTATGTGTATGTTTAACCTATAAAAATGGGTTTAATAATATTTATCTCATTGGGTTAGGAGGATTAATTCAAATAATCAATACATGTAGTTGGTGCTTAGTAAGTATTCATTTCCTTCCCACTTTTTTGTGATTTATAGAATGCTAATATTCTATGAAGAAAGGTGCTGTGGTCAAATTAGTTGGCAAAATAAATAGGGTTAAGCAAAGTTACTTAGGTTTTCTTTTTAATTAAAGCTCTTTTTAGAGCTTTTAACATGCCAGTATGTTTTGTGAATCTCTAAAAAAAACATCGTTTCCAGCATTTCACAAATTTATTTGACCACAGAACCCTTTCTGGGTAGTACACAGAATAACATCTTGTGTTTTTTCCTGAACGTGGTGTGAGAAACACTGTCCTAGTGGGATCTTTGGATATGTTGCTCTGCCCCCTGGGCATGTCTGGAAGTAGAATTATCCCTCTGGGTCCTGGGAGTGGCCCATGCAGGAAAATTTATTCTAAGCAAACACAAAGAGGACAAATATTTTCCTTCTGCTTCAAGTAAGAAAATGGAGTCAGCAATGAAGGAAAGGCTTTTAAGTCTTTTTGTTTCATCTATGATGTGTAGGTATAGTCCTCGGGTTTGGGAAACCCTGAAAAAATTATTGTAGTGAAAATACTATGAGAAATAAATTAGCAGGAAGGAGGAAAAACTGAAGATATTATGTGGTGGGCTAGGCAGAGTCCCCTTTCATGAAATTAAATATTTCTGTTTATATAATGGAAAATCTGTGCTGATTCATTCTCATTAAGGCTCTAGTAAGTTCATCAGAAAAGCTTTATAGAGACCTTGGGGAAAACTCAACAGGGGGAATTTCCTGTTAGGGGCTGGAGGTGGGGAGAGAGTATTTTTCCTTTATTGGGGTTTGCTTTGTTAATTGGTGTTTGAAGAAACCCCATTTCTTTCATAGTTAAAGCTAAGCAGAATTAATGTTAATTAAAAAATCATGTCAGTGTTCCCAGAGCACAGTGAAGCCTCTAGTTGGGCAAAGACTTGTCCAAAACACTTTTCTAATAGCTTTGTTTGCATGGGGAACTGAAGGGTGAGCAGTTTCAACAGGGCAAGAGAGGGAGCTGCCAGTTTATTTCTGGAACACAGCAGGATGTGTTTCAAAAGACACTCAAAATAAAGAACACACTAAAAAGTACCCAAAATGATCTACATTTTTTTCTTTAAACCAAGGATAGAGCCAACCTTGAGTCTTGTGAAACAGGATACTGTGCAAGAGCATATGTGGCTGGGTGGCAATGGGCGCAGGAAGGTGTGCTTATATTCATGATTATCAGTATTCTAAAGAATGTGCAGTTTAAAAGTCTTACTAGTTAAAAGTAAACTGTATTTTCATTTTCTTGTATAAATCTGCACCAGGGCCTTTCCACTGAATATTCTTTAAGGATTATTCTGCTTCATCCACAGAGGACTTCAATAAATAGATACATTGCTATCAAATCCCTGAGGTCTATGGACTTCCTTTGGGTATAATTAACTTGGATGGCTCACTAGATCTAAACAACTACCTCAAACAGTACAAGGGGAAAAAGCGAAATACCGTATATATTTTTCCACAAGTTCTGGAACCCTCTGATTATTTTCTTAAGGTGTGAGTTACATGCTATAGAATAAGAATGTCTAAAATTGAGTTACATTTGGGTACAAGTAAACTATCACTAACAGAAATTGTGAAACATGAAATGACTTTCAAATTCAATGAAAATAATTATTAGGTTATTTATTTATATCTTCCTCATTTCTTTCTTAAAACATATTGAAGTGGCTTATAACCAAGATCACATAATAAGTTTGATAAAATAAACCCAGGAATTAGAAATGGGATCCATGGAAAGAGGTGATAGTAAATATGCTAACTTCACAAACTAGTATGGCTGTTCTGACTGAGGATGGATTTTGATTCTGAGTTTCCTGACAGGCAGAATTTAAAGGGAAGCATCAGAATGAAGAAGCATGTACACAAATTCTTTTTTTGAAGGCAAAGTTTTTCTGGCGCTAAATTCTAAAGGAAAGAAATTTTGCATGTGGTTTTCTTTCAGCACATAATTTCTCTTTTGAAAATTGTTTTTCAGGTGCACAAAAGATTCTTGGGTATATTTAAGTAATACAGAAATATACAGTTTAAAAAGTTCAAGTTCTTCTTCACCCTTTCAACCTCACTGTCCCACTTAGAGGCAATCTCTATTAAGTCTGGTGTGTATCATTCCTGACTTTTTTCTAAGGCCCCATTTCTCCCCCTCCCATATAATATGTATAATATGAGATCATATAATGGATTATTATTTAGCTGCCTTTTATTTATCAAAATAAATTTATCAAAAAATTCTGTTTGAGTTGCTTCCAAGTTTTCAGTATTACAGTGCTGTAAGAACCACCATGTACACATTTAAATACTTTTGTGCAGTAGATATAATTGATACTTGAAAGTGGAAAACTGGGTCAGAGGACATGTGCATAACAAAATTTATAATTTTCAAACTTTTTGTGTGGGTAGTGTTCCTGTAGTGCCAGTGCTCTTTGGGGGATTTTCTTACACACTTCTGGAGATATTTCTATCATATGAGCACTTTTTCCTATCATACAACATGACAACAATTTACATAGGTGATATAACAACACACCATGACCTCACTTCTCAAAGAAGCCAAGCTGGCAGACAAGGATCAGCTGTTTCTGGGGCTTTTTATTTTTAATGTTTTGTGACTTTTTCATTTCTTTTCCCCCCAGCTTTATTGAGATATAAGTGGCATATACCATTTTGTAAGTTTAAGGTGTACAATGTGATGATTGGATACACTTATATATTGCAAAATGATTACCACAATAATGTTAGTTAACACCTCCAACACCTCACATAATTACTTCTGTGTGTGTGTGTGTGTGCGCGTGTGTGTGAGATGAAAAGATTCAAGATCTACAGTCTTAGCAACCTTCAGGTATATAATACAGCATTGTTAACTATAGTCACCATGCTATACATTAGATCTCCAGAATTTACTCATTTTATAACTAAAGGTTTGCAGCATTTGATCAACATCTCCCTATTTCCTCCACATCCTAGCACCTCGCAACCACCATTCTACTCCCTGTTTCTAGGAGTTTGGCTTTTTTAGATTTAACATATAAGTGATATACAGTATTTTTCTCTGACCACTTTCATTAGCATAACTGTATAGATATACACATATGTATATATATCGCATTTTCTTTATTAATTCATCTGTCAATGTGTTCATTTATTCCTTCACTTTAGTATTCATGAGCAGATAAACAGTATTAATAAATAAATAAGAAAAAATGAGTAACTTTTTTATTTAGAGTGAAAAGATCCCTGTTGCTTCATTTTAGCAACAGAAAAATCTAAGTTCAGCATGTTTCAAGGGAAAATAGTTTGAGAACCATTGCTCTAAACTGTAAGTCACAAAAATGAGAAAAAAATTTGTTTTACTCAATACCACCACTGAAATACCGACTTTATATTTTTATCCAGTGCCCCTTCTAAAAGATGTGATGTCCAAAAGGAGTTTATCCTGTCTTTTAGATGAACTCCAGGCTGATAATATCTTTAAGCTTTTCTTAATTGTTTATATGGTTCTGAAATTTAATTCCTGTTTCCAAATCAGTCCATTTGAATATACACAAGCAGGTTTTGATTCTGCAGAGACAAACCCATGTCTTTAGCTGACATTTCTGACTTTTTTTGTCAATGCCTGAGATGCAGAATGACTCCTTCTAGCCAGGGGTCTAAACAATTCAAAAGAAATACTGACTAGAGAGCCACTAAAGCAAATTATAGTTCGCTTAAAAATCCTGAAGTTATTCCTGGTACAATTTGAGCATAAAAGAAATAGAACTTCAATCTTAAGGTAAAAACCAGCTTCTTCCAAATGCATGTTTCTTACACTCTCTGAATTTGATGTCTTCTAAAACAGAGATTCAAAACGAGTTGTAACCTTCAGAAGTCTTTGAGATTTAACGGGCTCAACAATTCCACTGATCCAATTCCCCTCTTTTAACCACTTCATACCAGCTCTCTATATTGGCTTCATTCATTAATTATTCAGTTCATACTTTGAGTAAAGGACAAAATGCAATGGCAGACAGTCACTTCAGAACTATAGGCTTTACAAAGTAGACAAATGATGGGTATCCCCACAAGCATATTTATTCACAATGCCCATAACCATAGAATAGCTTCAAAAATATGCCCTTGGCCTTTTTTTTTTCTAAATTGGCATGTAGTTGATTGGATGCTTTTAAGGATTTTGAATATTAATAGGAATGAACACATCTCTTATCTTTTATCCTATCCACATTTCCATAAGATATTTTCAGAGATTTTGACTTGGAAGATCTTATGTGGGGAAACTCTGATTCAGGGTCCAAAGACTATATTTTGACTATGTTGACCTGGATTATGCCTTCATTCCTAGATCTCTGATTTCTCACAAAAATCATTCTCCTAATAAACATTTAGAAAATGAAAAAAAACAATGAAAAATAATAAAAAGAAAAAAAAGAAATCATTCTCATCTGGTTAGCCTTTTAAGATCAGAATCCAACCATGATCATCCGGAAATAACAAGACAGAATTGTATCACTAATTCCTTTTCTTCTCAGATTTCCTTGGATTTGAAACCTACCTTGGTAATTTGAATCCCAGGACATAGTATTCCCAGAATTGACTTTTATGTCTGTACACTTTGTTAGCATTACTTATGATCCCCCTGGGCTACTATAGGCAAACTGAACTATTTAGGCAAAAGCTGATTTGGGCTTTATTTTAGCTGCCCTGTGAATTCTAGGTCATGTTTCCATCACAACCATTGCACTGAGATTGATATGGATCTTAGCAGATCTCGTATATTGCCTATGGAATTGACTCTGCAGACTAGCAAATTCCAAAGTTTCCTCATGTGTATAAAGGAGCTACTAGCCATGTATTCCTCAGAGATGTGTTGTGAGGACTAAATGAGGTAATGTATACAAGGAGCTTAGCACAGTATCTTAAAACAGGGTAAACATCTGACAATAGTTAGCCTGAAGACAAAAGAGCCAGATACAAAGCAACTCCTAAAGTTCACTGGGTCATATTTGCAGTGAAGCCTCATTTCCCCTTCTCTCTTTGCTCCTTGGGTTCCGATTCTTCTTATGTAATATAAAAGTGAACAAATGGGGTTATGAAAGATTACTGATTCTCATCCCCATCATCATCTAATGCTCTCCAATTGTAAGACCAATAATTGTCTATGCCAAATGATCTCTGAGAGGCACACAAACTAGTTTGAATCTAGAGTAGAGTGAAAAGCAAAGCTACCTTCGGACTCAGTATAGTCATTATGAGTAGAATGCCATTAGGAACGATGTGATAGACTGGCCTTGCTCCAACAGTTTATAAAGGATCCCTTTGATATTATCTTGATTTACTCACAAGACTTGGCCCAGCACATCATGTATGTCTGCATGGTTTGGGCCAGCCTCCAGTAGCGCAAGTTACAAGGCAGGCTAGAGAAGTGTTTACTTGGCCGTGCAGAACTCCATTTCTGCAACACAACATCAGCCTGCTGGGCATCCAGTGAGATCTCACAAGATCCTTATCCTCCTCTGACTTAAAATCTAATGTGCTCCAGCAAGTTCTGGATTTCATTGACTAATGCAAACAGTTCCTGTTCTACTTCTTCACCATGACAACATTCCTCAGCATAAGAAGAATTATGCCTTTTTTTAGTCTAAAGCCTGCTGCATTTGAAGACCTGAAGAAACTGTGTCTCTGCCTTATTCCTTCACCATGATCTGCAATGCTTCCTGCTGGTAAAAGTGTAGAGTGCTAACACTGTAGCATGAGCAGTCTTAACCCTGAATTCAACTCACTTTCAATATTTTTATGAATTCTTTTCCCATCACTTCATCTTTGTAGAACAATAAACTGGAAAAAAAAAAAAACCTCTTGGAAACCGAGATCATATTAGAAGCCTGGCATGGACCATTCTATGTTTAAAATCACCAGTTTGAGAGTTTATTTAGTGGGTATTTAATATTCTGCTCACTCTAACTTGCCTGATTTCACTTTAAGATCTTGTGATGTATCTCAAGCTTTCAGAATCAACAGTTTCAAGTCCTCTCATAAGCTTGACTGTCTAGGACAAAGTGAGTAGCATGAACTAGGCAGAGGACGGAGAAAAGATTCCAGGGGATTCCTGAATCAGGTTTAGGTCCCTAAGATCCTGTAAGATCAGGGGCATGTTCATTTTGTAATCAATCCAGAGGCAGTGTTTAAAGAACTGGACTATTCATTCATATGGTCATATGACAAATTGATATGGAGTACTTAATGTATACCAGGTAACATATTAAATACTACAGATACACAAATGAGCAAAACCAGACATGAATCCCTGCCCTGATATATCAGGAACATATCTATTAAACAAAAATAATTTATAAATGTAAATATAGAATTGTGGTAAGGGCTTCAAATAAAAGGGAAGTGGGGCCATAAGAATTCAGCACTTCTTTGGGGTGCCTGAGTGGCTCAGTCGGTTGAGTGTTTGATTCTAGGTTTCAGCTCAGGTCATGATCTCAGGGTGGTGATCTCAGGGTCATGAGATTGAGCCCTGCGTCAGCCCCATACTGGGCGTGAAGCCTGCTTGGGATTCTCTCTCTTCCTCTCCCTCTGCCCTCCTCCCCAACCTCCCTCCCCCCGCTTGCTCACGCTAAGATAAATAAATAAATAAATAAAATCTTAAAAAAAAGAATTCAGCACTTCTTCAATCTCTGTCAAATATC
Source organism: Phoca vitulina (assembly GCF_004348235.1). Lineage (NCBI taxonomy): Eukaryota > Metazoa > Chordata > Mammalia > Carnivora > Phocidae > Phoca > Phoca vitulina. Next base: position 59,842,533 of record NW_022589707.1, read on the forward strand.
TAGTGACAGTAGACTACCATAATCATAGATTTTATCATCAAATTCTCCTTTTTAGTTAGTCCTACATATATACTTCCAGGATACCTCTCATTGAGTATTTGGATAGGTTTTAATGCCTTCATTAAATAGTTTATTTCCTATCAGGTTAAGCATCATCTTAGGTGACCATAGCCTCTTAAATATTTGTAAGAACATTTTATATTTCCATGAAGGTGGTTATTCCTTGGCATGTCAGGGTTGACCAAATATTCTGATTGAATGGGAAGAGTCCCAGCTTATAGGCCCATTTAGGAAAAAACAAAACAAAACAAACAACAACAACAAAAACAAGAACAACTGATTTCTGCCACAGCAAGTAGATGAACCAAGTATCTTCTGCACCAATGCCCATTAGTGTTATATTTCTTGGCAATAGAATAAATATTTTTACTTCCCTCTTTAGCCCAGTTTGTCTAAACCAGTATCATTTTCCCCTCCAAACAAAAATATTCTCTTCCTAACACTTTCCCACTCCCACACCTCTCATTCCATCTCTCATTGTACTTTCAGGTATGGAAATTAAATTCATGGGTTGATTTATAGTTATCATTCCAGCAGACAAATACATTTATTCATTTCTTTGTTCTTTCACTCATTCACCTAACATTTACTGAGGGCTCACTGTATGTCTGCTATTGTTCCAGGGACTAAAATTTCAGAGGTAAGACTCAGAACTCATCTCTCTTATTTCATCATCTAGAAGGTGACACTGATCTTTAAAAAATTATATTAAGGGGTGCCTGGGTGGCTCAGTCAGTTAAGTGACTGCCTTCGGCTCAGGTCATGACCTCAGGGTCCTGGGATCCAGCCCCACATAGGGCTTGAGCCCGCTTCTCCTTCTCCCTCTGCTGCTCTCCCTACTTGTGCTCTCCCGCTCTCTCTCTGTCAAATAAATAAAAATAAAATCTTTAAAAACATAAAAAATAAAAAATTATATTAAGTAGTATAATAGGGGCAATAAGAACATATATAAAGCATAGAGATATTTGGGGTATATACCTAGTAGTGCAATTGCTGGGTCATAGGGTAGCTCTATTTTTAACTTCTTGAGCAACCTCCACACCATTTTCCAGAGTGGCTATATCAGCTTGCATTCCCACCAGCAGTGTAAGAGCGTTCCCCTTTCTCTACATCCTCACCATTTGTTGTTTCCTGTATTGTTAATTTTAGCCATTCTGACTGGTGTAAGGTGGAATCTCATTGTGGTTTTGATTTGTATTTCCCTGATGCCAAGTGATGTGGAGCATTTTTTTCATGTGTTTACAAATGTAGTGATCCGAAGGGGCACCTGCACCCCAATGTTCATAGCAGCAATGTCCATCCACAATAGCCAAACTGTGGAAAGAGCCCAGATGTCCATCAACAAATGAATGGATAAAGAAGATGTGATACTGATATATATATATGTCAATATATATGTATTTGTATTTATATATATATATATAAAATGGAATATTACTCAGCCATCAGAAAGGATGAATATTTACAATTTACATCGACGTGGATGGAACTGGAGGGTATTATGCTGAGCAAAATAAGTCAATCAAAGAAAGAAAATTATCATATGGTTTCACTCATATGTGGAATATAAGAAACAGTGCAGATGATCATAAGGTAAGGGAGGGAAAAGTGAAGGGGAAGTCATCAGAGAGGGAGAAAAACCATGAGAGACTCCTAACTATAGGAAACAAATTGAAGGTTGCTGGAGGGGAGTCAGGTGGGGGGATGGGGATTGGGTGATGGGCATTAAGGAGGGCATATGATGTGATGAGCACTGGGTGTTATATGCAACTGATAAATTATTGAACACTATATCTGAAACTAATGATGTACTATATGTTAGCTAATTGAATTTAAATAAAAAATTTAAAAAAATAAAGCATAGAGATGATACAAGAGAAGACGTAAGTGGGAGTAGATGTCTGGATAAGGAATATAAGTATTCCAGGTAGCCAAAGGGTAGGTTTAGGGAGGGACTTGCTGGGCAAAGGCAACAACAATATATGAAAAGATTGAGGCCTGAAATAGCACAGTGATCTATGGATACAGAATAAAGTGTAAGGGTCACACATGGCAAAAGAGAAAAATGGAGAGAAGGAGGCAAGGGCCAGATTGTGGAGAGTCCTGTTTGCCATGTAACTAACTCAGAAGTGACTCTGTAGGCAAAAGGCAGTCATTAAAGGAGTTTAAACAGGAGAGTCACACTTTTATACTTCCAAAGGATTCTTTTGGTGGCAATTGGAGAATGAATTGAAAATGGGGGAGGCTATAGGCAGGACGTTGAATTAGGCTGCTATGTAGAAATCAAAGCAGAAAGTGGTGAGAGAATGCCCAAAAGAATGGAGAGGAGGGGATTCATTTGAGAAACACTTAAAGACAGAAATCAGGAAGATTTGGTGACTGGGTGTGGGGGATGAAGAAGGAAGAAGAGTTTGGGGCAAAGCTGGATATTAGGTCTAAAACACAAGTGTAATTCTGACAGAATTCTGACAGTCAGGAATCAGGTATAATCATCCATCTAATAAATTAATAAATTTTTCTTCTCTATGACCTGGCAAGAAGTTGGATGGATCCATCATAGACCCCTTTCTTATCACCCAGGTCATCACATAGTATACATTTTCAACTTGATAACACTGGAGATCTTTTTAAAAATACCAATACCTTAGGGTTCTGGGTAGCTCAGTCAGTTGAGCATCTGACTCTTGATTTTGGCTCAGGTCATAATCTCAGCTCTGCGCTGAGTGTGAAACCTGCTTGAGATTCTCTCTTTCTCCCTTCCTCTGCCCCTCACCTACCATTTGTGCTCTTTTTCTCTCTAAAAAAAGAAAAAAAATACCAATACCTGGGCTGTACCACAGTCTTATCTCTGCAGGTGGGACCTAGATATTGGTGTTTGTTAAAATCTCAGTGATTCTAAAATGCAGCCACTAACTCAGTGGTTTCCCTAAACTCAAAAAGTCTATTATTTGTTTTAATGCTTACTCTTCTACTTGGCCAAATACCATACCTACCTCTTATACTAGTAAGATAAGAAATAATTTGAGGCATAGGCATTTGTGTGCTCTAGGCACACAGAAGAGCACACAGAAATTGATTCTCTCACAGTTAGGGAGTCTAGAAGTCCAAAATCAAGGCACTGGAAGTTCCATGCTTCTTCTGAAGGTTCTATAGAAGAATCTTTCTTTGCCTTTTCCTAGCTTCTGGTGACTGTAGGCATTCCTTGGTGTTCCTTTGTTCCTTGGCTTGTAGCTACATAATTCCAATCTCTGCCTCCATGGCCTTCTCCTCTAATCCATTAGGAACTCATCTTAACTTGATTACATCTGCAAAGACCCCACTTCCAAATGAGGTCACATTTATAGGTACCAGGGGTAAGGATTTAGACATATCATTTCAGGGGACACAATTCAACCCACAACAAAAAGATTACTTATGTATTCTGCTTCCTAGGAGAAATCCCTCTTGTTGCCTCTAACTAACCTCCTGACTTCTCAGGTTTTGACCTCTGCTAACTAATTATATAATTGCCTTTCCTGCCATCCCTCCACCCCAACTGGCACTTCCAATCTCAGAGCAACAGATTTTCTGAAGTAGAATATCCTCTGTAACAATATATACATTTTACAAATGAGAATATGGTAGCCCAGAGAGAGATGGGACTCTACTCTTCCTAGTCCATCCACTTCAGAAAGGAGTCTCTAACTTTATTTATTCTTGTCTTAACTTGAGCATACCACAGACATCCCTGTCTCAAAACTCTGCTCCATTTGGCCACCTCTTCTTTTTTTACTCTGCTATCTTCCCACCCCTCCCTCATATCCCAATTAGCCATTATGACACTGGTGCTTTTCAGCAACCCACCAACCTCACTTCTGAGTACTTACTGTGAAACATTAATACCTGAGATGGGAAGTCTTGGCCTACCTTAGACTCTGGCCTAAATCATGCTTTTCCCACAATCAATCTAAGTAGAAAGTCACAAAGATAAAAATTGAACGAGATCTCCTTTCTGTGATGACAATGCTATCAACTTATTTTTTCAACACAGGTCACAAGAAAGGACTCCAAAGATGTGGCCCCTTTCCATAATTTGTATAGTCCATTGCCTTGAACCCAAACAGGTTCCCTCTAAGTCAAATCCTCCTTGACCCCAGGTCCTCTGCTCTGGTTGCTGCTTAGAATATTACTAGATAATTTGGGATTAACTACATGAAAGGCAGTCTTCTATTTTTATGTTTGTTCTTTTGCATTAGAAATCCTAAGGGACAGTCTGTTCACGCCTCACTGGGCCTATAACTGAAATACCACTGGGAGCTTTCCCCATATTTACTGACAGATTAACTGCTGTCTATTTTTGGCTCTGAAATAACTTTTTTTTCCTGTGAACTTGAGCAAATAACTATTGTAAGTATTTCCCTTTCCTTATAAAATGATATGCTTATTGCCTATGGATGTTGTTAGGCTTAACAAGGTCATTACCAAGTGAATATGTGTCAGCCTAAATTATAAAACATTTTATGCTTACTTTTATTGGTTATGCTGCAGAAAAAGATCAATTCAGGAGGCATTTATTTATTTATTGGGCACCTAATATGTACTAGCATTGTGCTACATGTTGTTGGTAATTTACAGCTTGCTGGGCAAATAGTACATGTCCAATATATACTTGATTGATCAAAGTATAAGATATGGTCTCTGCTTTCAAGGAATCTACAGCTTCTGTGGTTAGGAGTTTGTTGCTTATCTTGAGGAAAAAGCAAAATGTTCTCAGGCAAGTCTTAGCATTAGCAAGGATAAGAACAAAGGGAAGGACAAGGAACTAATATTTAGTTAGTACTTAATGTTTACTTTATCAACATCATACTTTAAAAATTTTTTTTTATTTTACTGTGGTAAGAACACTTAACATGAGATCCAGTCTCTTAAATTTTTAGGTAATTTGGAAGTCAACAGTACTGCTGACTATAGGTACAATGCTATACAGGAGATCTCTAGAATGCACCCATTTTGCTTAAATGAAACTGTATGCCTGTTGATTAGGAATTCACATTTTCTCCTTCTCCCATCCCCTGACAACCACCATACTACCCTTTAATTCTATGAATTTGGATATTTTAGATACCTCATATAAGTGGAACCATTTAGTGTGTGTCTTTCTGTGACTGGCTGATTTCACCTAGCATAAGGTCCTCGAGGTTTATCCATGTTGTTGCATATTGCAAAATTTCCTTCTTTTTTTTAAGGCTAAATAGTATTCCATTGTTCATGTATATAATACATTTTCTTTATCCATTCAACTGCAATGGATATTTAAATTGTTTCCATATCTTGATACTGTGAATAGTGCTGCAATGAACATGGAGTGCTAATACCTCTTTGAGATCCTAATTTCAATTCTTTTGGATAAATACCCAGAAAGGATTGATGGATTTTATGGCAGTTTTATTTTTAATTTTTTGAGGAATCTCTATACTGTTTTTTATAGTGACTGCATCATTTTGCATTCCCATCAACAGTGTGCAAGGGTTCCAATTTCTCCACATCCTCACCAACACTTTTTGGTTTTGTTTTTTGACTTTAAATAATAGCCACCTTGACAGGTGGGCAGTAATATCTCATTGTGGCATTGATTTGCATTTCCTTGATGATGAGTAATGTTAAACACTTTTCATATACCCGTTGGCCATTTGTATATCTTCTTTGGAGAAATGCCTGTCCCAAGTCCTCAAGCCATTTTTAAATTAGGCTATTAGATTTTTTAATTGAGTTGTAAGAGTTCCTGACATATTTTAGAGATTAACTTCTTGTCAGATACACGGTTTTCAAATAATTTCTCCCATTCGGTAGGTTGCCTTATCATACTGTTGATTGGTTCCTTTCCTGTGCAGAATCTTTTTAGTTTCATATAGTCTCATTTATTTATTTTTGTTCTTGTTGCCTGTGACTTTGGTATCATATTCATAAAATCAATAGCAAGACCAATGTCATGAAGCTTTTCCCCTGTGTTTTCTTCTAGGAGTTTTACAGTTTTAGGTCTTCATGTATGTCTTTAATCCATTCTTGAGTTGATTCTTTTGCAGGCGTTTATCCAGTTTTCCCAATAACATTTGTTGGAAAGACTACCCTTTCCTCATTATATATTCTTGACTCCCTTGTCAAAGATCAGTTGATCATGGACCTATTTCTGGACCCCCTATTCGGCTCTATTGTCCTATACGTATGTCTGTACGCCAGTACCACACTGTTTTGATTCTGCTAACTCTGTAACATATTTTGAAATCAGAAAGTGTGATGCCTCCAGTTTTGTTCTTCCTTCTCAAGATTGCTTTGACTATTCAGAGTCTTTTGTGGTTCTCTATGAGTTTTAGAATTGTTTTTTCTATCTGTAAAAAAAAAGTGCCATTAGGATTTTAATAGGGATTGTAGTGAATCTGTCAATCACTTGAGTAGTGTGGACATTTTAAAGTTAATTCTTCCAATCAATGAATGAAAGCTGTCTTTCCATTTGTTTGTGTCTTTAATTTCTTTCATCAATGTTTTATGGTTTTCAGGATAAGCCTTTTCATCTCCTTAGTTAAGTTTATTCCTAAATATGTTGCTTTTTGTACCATTATTAATGGCATTGTTTTCTTAATTTCCTTTTCAGATAGTTCACTCTTAGTGTATAGAAATGCCACTGATTTCTGCATGTTGATCTTGTATCCTGCAATTTTACTGAATTCATTTATTATTTCTAACAGTATTTTTATGCAGTCTTTAGGATCTTCTAAATAAAATATCATATCATCTGCAAAAAAGTCACAATTTTACTTCTTCCTTTCCATTTTGGATACCTTTCATTTCATTTTCTTTCCTAAATTACTTAGGCTAGGACTTCCAGAACTATTTCTAATAAGAGTGGTGAGAGTGGGCAACCTTCCCTTGTTGCTAATCTCAGAGGAAAAGCTTTCAGTTTTTTACCATTGAGTATAAATACTAGCTGTGAGCTTTATGTATATGGCTTTTACTATATTAAGATACTTCTTTGCTATTCCTAGTTTGTTCAGTTTATAATTATGAAAGGATGTTAAATTTTGTCAAATTCTTTTTATGCATCTATTGAGATTATCATGTAATTTTTACCCTTTATTCTGTTAATTCTGTGCATCACATTAATTGATTTTCATGTTGAACCATCCTTGCATCCCAGGAATAAATCCCATTTGGTCGTGGTGTATAAACCTTTTAATGTACTGTTGGGTTCCATTTGCTAGTATTTTATTGAGGATTTTTGTATCTATATTCATCAAGGATATTGGCTTGTCATTTTCTTTACTTATGGAGTCTTTCCCTTTGGTATTAGGATAATGCTGGTCTCATAAAATGAATTTATAATTATTCCCCCATCTTAAATTTTTTGGAAGAGTTTGAGATGGATTGGCATTAATTCTTCTTGAAATGTTTAGTAGAATTCACCAAAGAAGCCACTGGGCTTTCCTTTGTTGGCAAATTTCTGAATACCGATTTGATCTCCATACTAGTTATAGGTCTGTTCACACTTCTATTTCTTCATAATTTAGTCTTGGTAGGTTGTATGTTTCTAGGAATTTATCCATTTCTTCTACTTACTCAATTTGTTGGTATATAATTGTTCTTAGCAGTCTTTTATGATCCTTTTTATTTTTATGGCATCAATTCTAAAATCTTCTCTTCCATTTCTGATTTTATTTTTTGAGTTTTCTTTTTTTTAGTCTAGCTAAGGGGTTTGTCAATTTTATCTTTTAGAAAAACCAACTCTTATTGAATTGATCCCTTTACCATTATGTAATGCTATTCTTTGTCTCTTGTTACAGTCTTTGTTTTGAAGTCTATTTTACCTGATGTAAATACTGATACCGCAGCTTATTTTTCTGCTTCCATTTGCATGGAATATCTTTTTCTATCCCTTCACTTTCAGCATATGTGTGTCCTTAAATCTAAAGTGAGTTTCTTGTAGAGAACATATAATTGGGTGGTTTTGTTGTTGTTGTTGTTTTTATCCATTTGGCCTATGTCTATGTTTGGATTGGAGAGTTTAATCTATTTACCTTTAAAGTAATTACTGATAGGGTAGGATTTACTATTGCCATTTTGTTATTTTCTAGTGTTGTAGTTCTTTTGTCTGTCTTTTCCATTCTTGCTGTGTTCCTTTGTGTTTTGTTGATTTTTTTTTTTTGTATTGATATGCATTGATTCCTTTCTCTTTTCCTTTTGTGTAACTTCTGTAGGTTTTGTGTGTGTGTGTGTGTGTGTGTGTGTGTGTGTGTGTGGTTACTTTGGGGTTTACATAAAATATTTTATAGTTATAATAGTCTAAGCTGATAACAACTTAAGTTCAACTGCATACAAAAACTCCACTTTAACTTCTCCCCCAACATATACTTTTTGTTATTGCTGCCACAATTTACATCTATTTATATTGTGCATCATTTGACATATTTTTTAGTTGTAGTTATTTTTAATACTTTTGTCTTTTAACTTTTATACCAGAATTAAAAGTGATTTACCCATCATTGCAGTTAATACAGTATTCTATATTTGTCTATACATTTACTTTTACCAACCAACATTATTATACTTTATCCTCACCATAATCCTCTGGGGCAGGTATTATCATTCCCATTTCTAGATGAAGAAATGAAGCTCAGAGAAATTTGGGGACTTGCCCAAATTTTTACCTAGTAAGTGAGGAATGAAAATTCAAATGCATTGAACGCATTGAATACAGGTCTGTTTAACTACAAAGTTGGTGCCTTTATTACTACACTAGTGTGCTAAGGCTAGATGCCAAACCCTGGAGCATGATCCCATTGTTTAGTCCTCTTTACTGCTGTTGAATTACAGGTCTTTAGATTCTCCTGCTAATACATGACCATTCTCTGGGAGCAATAGCTTAGTGTGCCTAAAGCATGATGATCCAACTTCTTAGCTTTATGTTGCAATCTTGTTTTCTTGTTTTACAGGATGTCCCTTGCCTGTGTCATCTATCTCAGTTATTATCTCCATGCTGCCCGACCCCATATCTCCCTTCTAGACATTCTGCCCTGAGATTTTTCAAATTCAGCACTTTCAAAATCAAAGTCATTATCTTCTTGCCTTTCTACCTTTTCAATCCCAAGGTTAGGGAAACCATGCTTCTTTTCCTTCTCCTATATTACTTTCTAGATCAATGCCACCACTAGCCAAGGTTGTCCAAGATGGGAACCTCATTTCTAGTTCTTTGCCCTAGCTCATTCCTTCACTCATTCAACCAGTCATCAAATCCTATAGATTCTACCCATGATAGCCCCTGCCCCAACCATCCTCTTCCATGTCTTTACTACTATTATAACAGTTCAGGCTCTTACCACCTGTCACTTGGACAATTACAAGAGCTTCCTGATGTGTCAAATCTCTCCCTATTCCATTCCACCACTCCTCAACTCCACCTACCCTACACACACTGCTGCCCTGGCTTAGATTGCAAAGCCAGACCTGAGTCAATTCCAATCAGTTTTACCAGCCTTAGCACCCCACCTCTACCTTGACAGTTCTAAGCTCTAATGAAGCCAAATTTTCTTGCTGTTCTTTGAAGGCACAAAACTCTTTTGTATCTTGACCTTCGTCTTCTCAGCCTCAAGTAAATACCCCTTTTATTTTTCTCCTGAGTAAACATCTACATACCTTCAGAGAATGAACTCAAATGCAATCACCTAATGAGGTCTTCTTTTACTGCTTGAAATGGTTAGTTCTACCTTCCTCTATGTTCACCTTCCCACCTTATACATACCCCTGTTATTAATGTACTATGAAAATTGTTTTGTTTGTACTTGTGATTCCCCTTTGAGAGCTTCTTAACAGCAGAGCCATTTCTTAGCACCAATTTTATTATGAAATATTTTAAGTATCACAGATATATGGTTAATAATATAATGAATACCAATGGGCTCACCTTCTGGTGTTATCATATTTGTTTCAGATATTTTTTAATAAATAGAATATTGCAGATAAATTGAAGACCTCTGTGTACCTTCTTCCATCCCATTCCCTCTCTTGCCAGAAGTATCCACCACCCTAAATATGCTGTCTCTCATGCCTACACATATTTTTATGTTTGCTACATATGTATGTATCCATAAACAATAACTTTGCAAGTTTTTAAAAAGGGTTTTTAAAAATGATATCATCCTATATGCCTTCAGCAAATGAATTTTTCTTTTTGCTCACTATTGGGTTTTGGGGGTTTAGCCACATAGGTTGACATGGTACTCCTTTATTTATTTTAACTATTGTGCAGTATTGTTTTATGAACATAGTTTATCTGTTCTTTTATTGATTTTTAGGCCTTTTATGATTTTTAATGTCCACATCCCCAAGCACATATGAGAGTTTCTCTAGGGTGTAGAAGCACTGGGTCAAAGGATATGAATATCTTTCACCTCAGGAGTTATGACCACATTGATGGTCACAGTGGTTATACTTATTTATGTTCCTTCCAATAGTGTAGAGAATTCCTCTTGCTCTCTTTAATCTCTATTGCTTACCAAGAGTCTAGCACACAGGAGATGCACTGCATCTGCCAACAGTGACTAAATGAACAAATAAATGGTACTTGAATTTATAAAAAGTTAACTAGAAGAAGCAGAAATACAAGTCACCAATAATAGAAGGTCTAGACTTGTACTATTTAAATATAAATCAATTACAAGTCAAATTAGATTAAAAATTCAGTCCTTCAGTAGCACTAGCCACATTTCAAGTGCTCAAATGTGGTTACTGGCTACTGGCTTCCAAACTGGACAGCACGGATATAGAACCTTTCCACCATGACAGAAAGTTCTATTGGACAGCACTGGTCTATACTATAGATCTTTCTCTTTTCCCCTCCTCCCTCCACCCCCACCCTCTATCCTCCTCCAGCACATAGAACTTTCATAGTACTATCTGGGTGTCTAGAATTCCCACCACACTTGCCTTTTAGGCTGGAATCCATAATTCCTAATTTCTCATCTTTTTTTTTTTCATTTCTAAAAATTGTGGTAAAATACACATAAAGTCTATCTGCCACTTTAACTATTTTCAAATGTACAATTCAGTAGCATTAAGAACATTAACACTGTTATGCAACCATCACCACCATCTATCTCCAGAACTTTTTCATCTTCCCAACTGAAACTCTGTAATCATAAAGGAATAACTACCTATTTCTCCCTTCCCCCATGCCCTGGCAGTCACCATTCTACTTTCTGTCTCTATAAATTTGACCACTCTAGGTAACCCATATATATGGAAACATACAATATTGTCCTTTTGTATCTGGCTTATTCCACTTAGCATAATGTCTCCAAATATCATCCATGTTGTATCATCTGTCAGAATTTCATTCCTTTCAAAGGTTGAATAATATTTCATTGTATGCACATAGCATTCTTCATCTGATTTCACCTTTTTGGCCCTCAGGTACCAGCTGGGTGACTGCCTTGCCAAACAAATGCAAACCACAGCATTAACAACTGATGCATGTTTAATATGAGGCCCCCAGACCCAACACTGACATGTAGTATCTTGGAAAGAATAATTGGCCAGGAATGAGGAGACAGAGGTTCTGGTCCCCAATCTGCTACATGACTGCTGAGTAGCCTTGGAAAGCTACCTTGACCTTCCAAGCATTAGTTTTCTCATCTAATCTAAGAAATAAGACCTTTCTGTCATTCTAAAATCCTGTGGGGGTTTAAGAGTGTTCTTCAACACACTGACTCAAAGTCAAGAAGCAAAGTGGATTTAAAGGCATTGTAGCAAACTGAGTAAGAGAAAAGTGGCTTCTAAAACTTTCTAATTCCAGAGAGAGAGAGAGAGAGAGAGAGAGAAAAACAGCTTACACTAGGAACAAGGCCATAGTGCATTAGATACTTCAGTGTCTAATGTTTCCTAGCCTAGAGTTACAGGCTGAATCTTGATGGATTCTTACCTATTTCATTTAATTTTCAACTTTCTACTAGGCCTCTGAGATCTTCTATTATCTTAGTCCCATAAAATATTTCAAAAGAATTGAAGTTTGATATTTTTTGTATAGAATTGATTTTTTATTCTATATTATTATTCTCTAGTTCATTTCCTTTTATTTTTCATTTATAAATTATTATGATGCTCTGATCATTACCCCTTGGAGATATGGTTATTCCCAAATGCAGTTAAGAATGACCCTAGAAAGTAAACAGCAGTGATGTGGCCAGTAAAAGAGCACGGACTGATGACATTCCCCTGACTGTAAGCCAGTTGGAGAATGACATGGAAAGGAAGGAAAGAACTTTGAAAGTCTCATCTTCCTACACTTTCTAAATTTCATCCTTAGTTGTAGTATTTACTTGCATATCACTGTTACTGTTTCTGACTACTCTTCTACAGACTCGAGGCAAATAAACCAACATATATTTTTTATTATGCCCATTTTCTTCATGTATTTTGAGGATTTAGCCTGTGGACATATATGGCACTAACTCATTAATTTTAACCACTGCATATTATTATGTTTTATGAACATAGCATAATTTATTTATCTGTTCTTCCATTGATACTTAGGCTGTTTTCAATTTGTCATTGTACATTTCTCCACAAACACATGTGAGGGTGCTCTCAAAACCTTGCTGCTTGACCCAGGCTTAGGAAGTTTGCTTTCCTTAATTTTTGATACAAAATTTCTATGAATCCCAAGGGGTTAACAAACTCCTTTCAAGAGAAATAAACTGAGTGCAGAGATACTAGGAAAAGCAAAAAGAAAGTCCCTGTTCTCAAGGAAGGGCCATTGGAATGGGATAATAATAAAATAACAGTGCAAATAAATGTAGCATTACAAGTATAATAAATAATTTGAAGGAATAGTCCATCACCCTAAAAGCACTAAACAGGGAAACAGTGTTCTTAGTTCAGGGCATCATGTTGGTCTTCCTGAAATAGTGTGGTTGGTCTGAAAGGGGAAAAAGGAATGAGTAAGAACTAGTCTAGTAAGGAATATGGGGTTTGGGTTGAGGTAAGTGTGGGAAAACATCATAAGCAGAGGGAACAGGAGGTATACAGGTCTTGGGCTGGAAGAGAAAGTGCCCGTTTTAGAGAGCAGGCCTACTTGGGTGGAACAAAGGGTGAAGGGAAAGAAGGCTTGAGAAAAACTCGAAAACAACATAGGCCAGAGCACACAGAACTTTTTGGCTTTTACTCTAAGGCGAGGGAACACCATGGGCTGGGTTTAAGCTAGAAAGTGATACTATCATATTTGGAGTTCAAAACAATTCAAAACATGGGCTTCTACATGGAAAAGTCTTTGTTAGGATTCCTGCTCCAGTTTCTGCTGAATCTATGAAGCTGAAGCTGAACATCTTGTAGTCACTGGCAGGACTCAGTCATTCTCTTGAAAAGTGATCTGAAATGAGGAAATGCTCTTCTGTAGAAGCATCTGCTTTTAAGGCAGGATGCACAGCAGAGTGAGTGAAAAGGCTTGATAGCTTCTATGAAGTGGTATAAATCTTTAGCAAAATAGAAAATGTAAAAGAGAAATCAAGGTAAGGGAGACTCTATCTAGAGAAGAGAAAAAGAATGGGGAGGAAAGAGAGGCTGAGGCCTGGCTCCATGAAAATTCTGTTGGCCAAGCCAGTGGGTACAGAGATCAGGATGAGCCAGGCAAAACACAGGGAGAAGGCATTAACAGAGACTTCAGTTGAAATTTTGAAGGAAAACATAGTTTTTTAGGCAATCTAAAGTGGACCAAATAGCTCACAAATTGTACAACACAGCAACTAAAATCCTATAGCCTCTGGGAGGCCTGAGCACGCCTAGACTCAGCCCATGATTAATCTCTCCTCCTTCTTAGAAAATCAAAGTCATGATATACAGCTTGTGGTACCAACATTGTAATGGCTCCTGCTGGGTAACTCGCAAGCACCACTCCATGCTCCCCCTGTTCTGGCCCCTGTCTCAGTTCAGAAAACATACTTGACAACACTATCATGACTCTTGAAGAACCAACTTTCATTCCCCCTGTTATTTAGCACTGTTTTTTTCTTCTCATGCTTTGAGTAGACATTTAGTTTCTAAGACAAAAGAAAAAAGAGTTCTGAGACTCAGTTTGCAGTGGGGGAAATGCTTTGCAATCAGAGGGGTGAAAAAACTTTTCTGGAAAACAATGATTTTATTTGGCTTTTTCCAAAAGTATGTATAAGCATAAGAATGACTCAGACACTAACAAAAATACAGTCACAGAGAAGAACCTGATTGAAGCATAATTGATTATGTTGGACAATTACAAATGCCCTTATTAAATAATTGCATTTAAACCACATGATAGTTTTATAACTGATTTATAAAAACAAAATTTTGAAAGTTTAAGTGACATAATTGTTCTCAGTATCACTACAATTTTCAAATGAAGCAATTTAGCCTTAGAAGCAATTTCACTTCTCATTGTAATGTTATTTTGGTGTCAGGCTGCAAGCTTTTGTTCCACTTCAGAGTTCGAGGAATAATGATTAACCCTTCCCTCTCCTTGGTCAAATCAATGATGCATTTTTCTAGTGTATCAGCCTTTTGCCTTTTGCTGTAGACTCACTAGATCATTAAAAAATGGTCTGCAGGCCTCCGATTATGTATATGGTTTCTATTAATGAGAATGTAGTAGCTTCTGTATGGATGTGGGAAATGTAAATCTTTCTTAGACTAGGGGTATATGTGAATTCAGAATAAAAATGGCAAAAACAAACTTTCTTATGTTTGAGGGTTTCAACAAATAATGTCAAGACTTTGCACAGTTTTCTCTCAAAATTACATCCCCTACTGGAAGCAGTCCAGGAAATGGCCTGGTATCTCTGGCATATCTCCTAGAATGTTAATCAAAGGTCTATATTTTCGGGTGCATGAATAAAGGACCTTGGGACATTCAGCAGATAAAAGCCAATACCATTAACATTCCTTTATTGAGTTTATATGAATTAAATAGTTTTATACAACTACTGTCTCAGTATCACACACACAACTCCCAAGGCATGTTCTACACTGGTAATAAGAGCTAAACCTGCTGTATTTCATTTCAGCCTTGCTGATAGCATTTATCAACAAAATCTGGCTAAAAAATGGAATATGCAACTTAAGCCTGATCATAACTGGGCTGCAGAGAAGGAAAGTGGGGGATTATCTGGGGACTGGGAGCACAAATATAAGATTGTATAGTCATTGTGTACTATAGGCCTTTTGGCAAACTGTAGTGTAAGCCCCAGCTGACAGGCCTTTTCACAACTGACAGAGGAAAATATGAAACTTAAATTCTTCATGACAGATAAATCTGCTGAATGAAAGGGAGACCAACAGGATAACTGTGAGACAAAAAACATACTGCTTTTGGGTAACTCCCTTAAATCTACCTCTTTTGTGAATATACAAAATAGGCATTCAATGCATATCTTCTAAACTCCTACCTACCAGCTTTGCTAAGCATGCTGTTAAGTTGGAATGATAAAATAAGCATCTTTTCTTCAGCAGATGAATACAAAGTCTTATAAGACAGGGGTGGCAGATTAAATTTAATATGTGGGCATGAAAGACATTTCCTGGATGACTATCAACTGGAGTGGATTTCTTGAACCAAAGTTGACATGTTACTATTGAAGAAGGCTTATTAATTGAGATATTAAATGTACCTAATCCACCATGATGGGGATCTTTGTCAAATTAAAAAAATATGACTATAAGTAATTGCTCTTTTCTGTCAGTGGGTCCCAAGTCCATGAAATGAAACCAGAGACCACCTCTTAGGATTAATATCATTGGGCTTTCCACTGGTGATACATACCTTTTACCCTTGTCAAGGGCCCTGGGGCCTCCAGGGGTTTAGGGTTCTTTGCCTTTTCCATGCTGGTTTAGCACCGGCATTTTTTCCTTATTCATCTTGATCAGCTATACTAGTTCTGTCCAATTCTGGTGGCAGCCTATGGAAAACTACCTCAAACCATGTGAAGCCAGATTAAACTGAAAAGTAAAGTTTCTTGTATAGTTCTTTTTTTTTTTAACCCTTGCAGCTATTTAGTTATTTATTATATAACCTCACTGCTCTTGGCATTTCCTAGAGGAAGCTTTCTGAGCAGCACTGCTTCTGGGGGAGAGGAGGGATTAATACAGGCTGCCTCTTTTATTAATGAATGGCTGGACTGCCTTGGCAAATCCCAGGTCAAGTTGATAGACAATACCTTGCTGAGATAGCCCAAAGCAAGTTTCAGAGACCAAGAGCAGGTCTGCCTTGAACTGTCACTTTCCCTGGTTGCCATGCAATTCATGGCTAATCTCCACAAAAAAATCAAGGTGAGAATTAGACAGCAGTGGGGAGAGAGAGAAAGAGAAAGAGACCGAATGGGTGAAAGGAAAGATGAAAATGGTAATGAGACTTCATGCCCTGACCAGCGTGAGTTCTTCCACCAGTCAGAAAGTCCTGGAATGTCTGGCAGCAGGACTAGGGCACCGTGTCAGGCCATGGGAATCACCCACCAAGTCACAGGGAGGCAGAAGAAAGACAGTGAGAGGCAGAGTTAGAAAGACTATAAAAAGGAGGAAGAAGAAGAGGAGGAGGAGGAAGGGGAGGAGGAGGAGGAGGAGGGGAGCCAGGCTGGAGTCTGCCAGAAGAATCCAGGCGCCACGGTGTAACAGCTGCCTCAGGTATGTTAGCCAGTCTCAGCTCGTTCCCAGCGCTTCTTGGCAAGCCCAAGGCTCAGGCGCGCACACGACAAACACGCAGGTGAGTGTGTGCACACCCGCTCTGAGCTGTATCTGTTGTAAAGAAGCTTCTGGTCTGTCTGCAGTAGTGTCTTTCAGATACTTGCAGAGAGAGCTGGGCTTGTTGGGCACCGCTTTTCATAACTGTGGTAAAATTGCCTAAGACCTTCATAAATAACAAAATCTACTCAAATACAAAGGGATTTAACTTACTCTAAAGATTATTATGTTTTGTCTGCTGGATTAGAATTGCTTCCAAAGTCATTAGAGAAACTCAACATTAGCACTTACTTTTCTATAAAGAAACAAACCACACACATACAAAGGTGCAGCATTATACAGTAATTATCCAAAATGCTACTGCTTGGAATAATAAGGATGCTGTGTGTTTACACATCATCTTTCTTCTCCTAAGAATTCAAATAGCTACACCACCCATATCCCATTATTCCTATCAACAGTCTTCAATGAGCTATGCGGGTGGCAAGGATAATTATCTGTATTACATAGAAGGAGTAACTGAGGCACAGAGAGGCATTCAGGATCACACAGTAAGGAAATAGCAATTCTGGACTTACTATATAAAACATTACCGGTCAAGAGTTTTGCTGTTAAAAATATATATTCCTCTTTTCCATCTTGATTTTCTTAAAACAATTTACAAAGAGCCTTTCCTCTTTGGGGACTCTCTGACCCCTTCTTTGTGTGCAGTCTTTACCTTAGCACTTAACAGTGTGTTGTAATACTTCATTTATTTGCCTACCTCTTTCCTGATAATATGTTCTTGAAGGCCAGGACTTGCTCATCTCTGTATCTCCAGCGCTTGGAACACAGTTGATGTTTCTTAAATGTCTGCTGGCTAAACGAATGAAAGAAAAAAGAATGAATGCATTAATGGACAATCTTCTAAGAAGAATTTCTGACAAGGTAACAATAAATGCAAATTTGGGCCTAAACTAAATATGTCTGATCTGATTTTATCTTTGCTATGACAAATATGTCCACCTCATGAGCCTTCTTTTAAAAATCCAGTGAATACATTTAGAGCTAATTCCTTCCCTACCTGGGCTGTTGGATTTATTGTTTGGAACAATAACTGAGACTCATGGAAATACTAGGGCTCCAGATGGTCTATTGTAACTATTTTCCCCATAGCCCCCCCTTTTTTGATATCTAAGGGAAAGCATTTTAGGTGCGGAGGTTTTGGGGAGTATTAATATATAGTTATTATGCTGTCCCAAAACCCTTTCCTCTGTGTATTGAGTCTTAAAGCCAGATTGTTTGGGGGGAGGGGGTGCAGACCCCAAAATAACAATAGGAACAATGATTGCTCTTCAAGGAGACTACAAATTTAACTCTCTTTTATACATTTTTTCGGTGATCAATACAAAAAAGGCAAGGTAATATATGTTAATCTTTACCAGATGTACTTTATGTATCCCCTTACGTTGGAAGCCTAGCAGGAGTAGAATGTCACAACAGACATTTACTGAACTACCTGGGGAAATGTAACAAAAAGTGTTAGAGGAAAATGGTCTTTCAGCTAAATTACCTAATATATTTGCTAATGGTATCTGATTTAAAAGCCATAAAAATACCAAGTTAAAAGCACATTAGAAGATGTGTTATATTTATAAGTGTTTGTCACCTTGGCAACAAAAGCTATATTCCAAATCTAACACTAGCTATGATGGGCCAAGACCTTTTAAAATTGGTAAATACTTCTTTATGGCAATGATCTGCTTTCAGCTACTGATAGAACTAGAAAAGGCAAGTTCTTCATTGCATAGCAAGTTTTTTGCTAGCTTTCTACTATGGGTAAGCTTTTTCTTTCTATTAGTAAGTATGGTTTATTCTTGACAAGAAAAACAATGCATTTTCAAATAAAGCATCAGTCTTAATTGCACTCAGAAATGCAGATATAATAGCTTGAAGATTCCGAAGGATAAGAGTTTATCTATCAACTTTATATTTCGGTTTATCAACCATAGGACTGACCTTGGTTCATGTATGAAATATCACCGGTGTATACTATAAAATCAACCTTATCCTACAAAAATCTATTCTCCTGGTGGGTGGAATATGTCTAGTTTAATAGGGGAAATTTGCACATACCTTTACCTTCCAAGTGAGTTGCATGAGGACTGAAAAATTATCTGTCACTGTGTCTCACTAAAATTCTGCTTCCAAATTACATCTAATAAAATTAGATGATTTGGTGATGGGAACCCATGCTCTAAAAGGTAGATTTCAGGTAGACCTGAAAGAGGTTTAGACTGAACTCTTATTATTCTTCCCTCATTTTTTAAGTTGTAATCTGCTTTCCAAATCCTATAAAAAATGTTTGGGTTATGTGCCAGTCAAAGATTATAATTCCAAGAGTCTAACTAGATTCCCATGCGGTTGAACTAATTTTCAGAAGTAAACCATGGAAAAGGTCTGGGTAAACACACATTCTCTGTGGGCTGTGGCTGTTCACTGGGAGCCTAGACAAGTTGTCTCTACAGCCAGCTTGGGAAAACCCAAGCCCAACTCGTGATCTGTAATCATGCTCAGCAGGTTCTCAGAGAGAGTGGGCAGATCAAAAGGCTAAAGGCCATCACCCCCATGTAACTTTTCTTTCTTTTTTTAAAAGATTTTACTTATTTATTTGACAGAGACAGAGATAGCAAGAGCAGCAACACAAGCAGGGGGAGTGGGAGAGGGAGAAGCAGGCTTCCTACCAAGCAGGGAGCCTGATGTGGGACTCAATCCCAGGACCCTGGGATTAAGACCTGAGCCGAAGGCAGACGCTTAATGACTGAGCCACCCAGGTGCCCCACCACATAACTCTTCTAACACAAGGAGACCATATCCTTCTTCTACCCAGAAGAAATCAATAAAAATTTCCTACCACATCAGCCCAAACTAAATATTGCCAGGAAGTATGTCATTGCTTCCTTTTTATTTTCTAAGAAATAAGGTCTTCTTAGTGAACATAAGAAAAAGTTTTAGTCCATGTGATGGAGATATTAATAGTGCACAAAGGGAATGTTCTAGAAGAAGAGAGATGAGCCTCCAGCCTAGAACTAATAAAGCAAGGTAGCACCTTTGAGTTCAAATATAAATTATGTGAACAAAGCTGACAAAATTCATTATACATAGTTAACCAGATTTACTTTTCACTTAAGGCAAAGAATCACATGGATTGACATGTATTCTAGTACTTAAACATATTCTTCATTTGACTGACAAATGTAACTCTTGAGAATGTGTTTGATTACATCACCTTGCCACTAAGCCCTTTGCTTAACTCCTAACGAATCAATTACCAAGCCATCTTCTGTTGGTAAATTTAGAAGAAATTGTCTATTTTTTACTCAATATTAAGTTTTAGATAGCCTAGATGGAAATTAGAGCATCTTGTTTAAAAATCATCATATATTATATTATTTAAAGCACTGACTACATAATCTCATTTCACTCCCCAGAAAATATAAGCAAAAGGCTACAGCCTGAATTTTACCAAGTATAAAGACACAAGATAATTCATAATAGCTACCTTAGCTGAGTGAAAACACAACATGTAGCATCACTCAAATTTCTTCCGAAGGGAATAATGGGCCTACAAGGGAAGGGACTGATTTTTCCCCCAACTTTATACCCTCTGCATAGTAGCTAAGCAATAGATATTTGTACAATTATAAACACAAATGAACTTCAGTAATCTATTTCATGTATTCCCCATGATATCCACAAACTGAGGAATGACCATCTTACATAAATAGGTAGCTAAGAAAAAAATGTTAGAGGTAGAAGTAAAATAAAATAACATGATTTATTTCCATTTTGTTGATACTTATGTGTAGACATGTTTGCCTTACAGACCTGAAAGATGAGTAGAAATTAGGTAAAGAGAATGGGCCCACCAACATAACCCAAAGTGGAAAGTGAGAATTAGCATGGCAGGAACATTAAGGAGCTTGCGTTGCTGGAGTGAAAATTGTAGGGTTTAGAAGTGAGTAGGAAATGTGGTTAAGTACGCGTAGTGGGGGTCAGTTGTAGACCAAGAAAGGAAACTAACATGTGGTGAACACCAGGCCTTATACAGAGGTTCCCTCAGGTTGTTCCTCAGGACAAGACTGTGAAGTGGGTATGATTATCCTTACAGACTGGAGAAAGTCTCAGAAAGTTTAGATACGTGACTCAGTGGCTCTCAGAAAGTATGTGGTAAATACGAGCCATTCTTCCAGTGACACTATACTGTATTGAAAACTGGGCAGAGAGATGTAGAGATTAACACACACAGAAAGTAACAGCTTCTAAACCAAGTCCAGAAAAGTTGAATCTGAATAAATGATTTAAAAATACAAATGGCTTAATAGGACCCCTAACTGCCCTGGGGTTTTTCCATGTGTGAAATGAGCAACATTATCACATAATCATGTTCTTAACCTCAACAGGGAGACTTGATTAATTTTCAGTTACAAATTTCAGAGTAGTACTGATTAAGACTTTGCTGCTTAGGGTGTTACTGTTCATCATTCCAGAAAGCCCCAGGTCCGATTTGGAAAACATAAAATATTCTAAAGGCAGATCTAGTTATGGAAATGTAGACATTGTCTTGTATTGGCAACCTGACAAATGTGCTGCTACACTCCTCCCGTTGTGGTTTACATGCTGCTTCCATACACGACACTGGCATCCCATTCGGAAGTTGATTGTTGTGTTTTGGTTTATGTTTCATACAACAACTGCCCTGAGCCACTTCTAAGAGAGGAAAATAATGACAAATTTGAAATTTTCTCCCCAGGAAAAGAGGCTGTGGTGAAAACACCAGATGACATTTAAGCAACTACCATTAAAGGCATTTTAATTTTCTGTTGACAAACATGATTTTCCAAATGATTTACAGTGAAGTTTCTGGGCTGACAGCCATACAGCCTGTCTAGGACTATGTTTTCTGGCTCTACAAAAGTGCTAATGAAATCTTCATTCTTCTGTGAGGGACTTAATGTCTTGAAAGCCACAGTGCTATTTAGGTTCCTGGTTCCCCAGCTTCTGCTGTCACCTTCCTTCAGAGCCCCTTGGCCCCATCTCTTAGCTCAGGCTCTCCTAATCCCAAACTCTAATGTCAGACTCAAGAAAGACAGTGGTGCTTTGGGGAGCACTGGTTCCACACTTGGCAGCATGTGTATCTATCAGCAAAAGCAGCTTCCTTCTTAGACCCCCCTTCTGCAGCCTGGAGTTTCATCTGGTTCAGGGGATTCTGTCTCCACTAACTTCAGTGTATCTTTTCCTTTCTTGAATGCTGTCTGCTTTATTAGCTTGCTAGATATCCAGTTTCTCTAAAGAGTAAAGCTCTGTTGTGCTCTTGTTAAGTTTTCATCTCTGACTTGCTGTTAATACTCAGAGTCCAGAACTTGCCTGGTGCTTAAGGCCTGCCTTTCTGTTTGGATTTCCATTTTTGTTCTTGATATTATTTTGTTCAATACTCTCATATTACAGACAAGAAAATCAAAATGTAATAAAGTTGGGAAATTTGCCCAAGTTCTCAAGATTAATTATTTGAACTCAGGTCTACTTATTTTGAGACCTATATGCTTTTACATGTTCAGGCTAAGGTTATTAGATACCCTCTTTTAAGACATTATCCCCTCTATTTGTTATTTTATCTAACATGTCAAGAAATGTTTGAGAAGGAAAGCTGTTCCCCAATTTTTTAAAAAATGTTAAAATAAAAAGAAAAATACCTGTCCTTGTTCAAGGATATTAGTCTATGGGAGGTTTTGTTTATGAAGTTTTAAGAGATGCAGTGTTTTTTTAAAACATGAGCTTATTTTATCAGTCAACCTGTTTCTAAACTGTTATTATGGATAGACTTCCATTTTATTAAAATGGTCTCTTTTCCTCTGGAAGAAGTTTTGCAATTGTATAAAAAGTGAAAAATAATTTTCCACGTCAAGGACATGGTTTTTGTTATTCTCGTACATGAATTCTAGCTGAGAGATTGCCCATTTTCATTTCTGCACTTCCATGTCTTGCCTTATGATTCCACTCTCCATCTCACCTACAACAGTCCTTTCATTCCAAGGAAGGGATTTGTCACCAGTTTGTCCCCTCAGCCCTGAAAATGTCAGCAGAGCCTTTTGCCAAGCCCATTTTAAGACATTTTACATTATATTGAAATACAGTAGACACACAGTGATTAAAAAATCAGTAGCTATCTTAGTGTTTTGAAGGCTTCATATTTATGGGAACTAGAGATGCCATATGTCCTACAAGGGTTTTCATTGAACAGAATTTATATTAAATAAAGCCACAAATCCATATTAGGGATCATATGCTGGAAAATAAAAACAACAAGACATTGCAGTGGGATGTGATATGAGAGTCTGTGTTGAATTTTATCCTTCCTATACATCTTACCTTTTTCTGGAATGGTAGTAAGTCTGCCTCATGTGGCACTCACCTGGCTGCCCCCCTACCCACCTGGTCTATACAACACCTTATCTCAGTCTTTAACTCTGTGTTCCTGTTATGTCCCAGTCGTTTGAACATGATTCTGCTGCTGCGTGTGGAGTACCAGGAAGGACCAATATCTGAAGCATCTGACTTTTATCTGACTGGACTTCTGTGTCTTTCAGGAACTAACTGCAGTCAAAGGCAAGGCAAATCTTTTCCTTCATGGTTTTTAATGTTGATATCTTGTTGTCTTCTCTACTCAACCCTACCCAGAAGTTTTAAAGCTATTCTATTTTCTTCTCAAAGTTTTAAAATTTTGGAGTCTTGCTATTCATGGATAAATCACCAAACCATTCTGAAGCATGTGTGTGTGTGTGTGTGTGTGTGTGTGTGTGTGTGTGTATGGAGAGAGAAAAAGAGAGTAAAGTATGGCTCTTTTCTTCCTATAGCTAGTTTTCTCAGCATATTGAAGTGACTAGTCCACTCCTTCCACTGATCTCATTGCCAGCCCTGTCATATATGAAGTTTCCGTATTGTGTGAGTCTCTTCCTAGACATTCAATTCTGTTCTGTCAGTTTTCCCAAAGTAACAATAACACTTTACCTTATTAATCATTGCTCTGGAATAAATTTGTATCTGGTAAAGCAAGTCCCTTCACTTCGTTCTACTAGTTCTTCAGGAGTATCTTGGCTATTCTTAGTTCTTTGTTCTTCGAAATGTGTTTTAGAATCAACTTTTCAATTAAAAAACTGTCTGCTGTAATTATATTAATATTAGACAAAAATTATTATAAGGAAATCACCTTAATTATTTTGCAAAATTTGAATTCTTATAACTCAGCATTTATTTATATCTTACAAATTTTATAGTTACTGTATTCTTGATGACATAAGTACTTATCTGTTGGTGATGAAATAGAGAAATTCAAGTACAAAATTAATTTGACCATCCTTGTACTACATTAGCTTTATTTGCTTATTCCTACCTGATTGGCTCATGTGATCCTTTTCTAGATCATTTATGTATTTGTATTGGTTAGGAATCTGTATTAGTCAAGGTTCAATGCAGGAAAGAAGGGCCACTTCAGGTATTTATAAGCAGGGAGAATTTAATACAGAAAATGAGTTCTTATAAAATCATTGGAAGTATGGAATGATCAGACTGTAGTCTGGGTCTCCAGAAGTGATGGCAGAATAATAAAGAACTGACCCAGCAGCTACTACCACTGAGGCACCATCAGAGCCATGCCTAAGTGAAGAAAGTGCTACCACTCTGCTGCCACTGCTACCAGCACTTCTGGGTACCCAGGAGATTACAATGCAGGGATTGGGAGATCAGAGCAAGTAGCCACTGCTGCCGCTGCCACCACCCCAACTTCTCATCACCAAGGAAGCTAGAGAGTGGACGGTGGGACACTGCTGCAGAGAAATCTCAGATTTTCACAACCAGTTTATCAACAAAGACTACCAAAACGGAACAGGAAAATGGCCTCTGCCTCATTTCAGATTTCTAAATCTTATACTAATGCATCAAATTAATGGAACTGGAATTATATCCAGAATTATTATATATTATAACTCTAACTATAAGGGAATATGAGAAATGAGGGTATTGGCTTTCAAGCCTCTCCAGTTAGAATAATAGTGGAACAGAAGCCAACTGATTCCAACCATGTTATCAAGCATGGTTTGGTTGCAAGCAACAAAAATTGACTCTGGTTAACATAAGCAAAAAACAAAAACAAAAACAAAACACACAACAATTTATTAGAAAGAGAGTGGTTACACAGCCAAGAAAATAATATTCTAATCTTGGAAAAGGTAGAAACCAGGGCAACTCTGAAGATCTAGGTAATGGAACTTAAGAACACACACTCTCTCTCTTTAGTATCCTGCCATTGGACGGCTCAGTTCCTTCTGCTTTATGTCTGTTCACGGGATTCCATCCCTGGGTATCACTCCTTGATATACCAATTTTCAGAAGATAGAGTTTCATTGCTTTAGTTAGGGTCAACTGGTGGTAGTGGTGGGAGGGCAGGGTCCCCTAACAATTCCCCCAGAATCTCCTATAGTAGAGAGGCAATAGATACGTGAAGGGAAGCATGCTGGGTAGAAAAAAGATATCAGTTATCTGCTCCAGTGCAATGTCTGATCCTGGCATTGCCTAGAAGCTACTTACTTGTTGGATACTTATGCCACAAAGCTTTTGCAAAACACTGAAAGTGGAACACGTTTAGTTTCATTAAAATTATAGACTTGAATATTTCAGTATAGATCTTTCAGTTATACAGGTAAGTTTTGCTACATGTTTTAAATATCTCATTTTATAGGTATAGAAAATGAGGTTCTTCAAGGAGTATAAAGGGTTTCCTTTGCATAATGTTACACAAATGGATTTATATCCAGATACAGAGGCCACTCTTTTGGAAGTGTTTCAATATGTGCCTTAATAATTAAAGTGCTCTTTGTCTTTAACTGGCTTTCTTATATAGGAGGTATATTTTGGATTCTCATCCATATATAACACTTATGAACAGTACATTTCAGAGAGCAACCTGATTTACACCTACCTGCCTATCTGACGTTTGCATCTGTAAGGCCCCGAGCTGTCATGATGACAACATGATTCAAAATTAATGACAAATGGAAATTCACAGGCCCCCAGAAAAGTTTCTCCCTCACGGCTCAGAAAAAACTTCATGCCAACATACTAGAAAGTTGCTGATAAAGTGGGGACTGTGACCCACAACAGAATGTTTTCCCCAAATCACCACCTTATTAGCAAGAATCCTCCAAAATAAATTCTAATGAAGATTCCAACATTTTGAAGGGTCAAAACCATTACCAATATGAGTTCCTCATTTGCTTGGCCATCAGCTGGGGAAGATCTAAAGGAAATTGCTTGTTTCCAGGTCTCTCTCATACTCATTTCCCCTTCTGCTTCCACCTTCTGTGATGATGGAATTACTGCTCCCAGTTCTTTACTCTCTCTCCAGGGTCTCCTATTTCCCCATCCTACTAACGCCCAGGCTATGTGACTTCCTTTGACCAATGAGATGTTTACAGATGTCATGGGCATTTAGGCTTGGAGCTGTTGGTGCAGTGGAACTTGCTCTCTCTTGGGCCTCTGTGTTTGCCATGAGAAGAATATGCCTCAACTAGCCAGCTCTTCTGAGAAAGATGGGGAGCATAGCCCTCAGGGTGACCTACAGACCTGCATCTTAAACCTGAGAAGCTCAGTAGATCTCAACTAGCCTAGGGCAACTGACCTTCCCTTGATTTGCATATGCATGAGCACACCCCGCAGAAACCAGCAGAGTTGACCCACAGATGCATGGCAAATACATATTTATTGTTGCATACCACTGAGATTTTGTTTTGTTTTATCCAGTGTTATTACAGCAGTAGCTAATGGGATTCACTCCTTCTAATTCCCTCCCTTCTTTCACTCCCTTTCTTTTTCTCTCCCTGTTTTTCTCCATTTTTCTCATCCTTGAGAAGTCTCCCTCCTCAGCTGGTGCTAGTCCAGTAGATACATCAACTGTCTGCTAGATAGTAACACAAATCCCAGGTAGTCTACTTTGAAGTTTATCACAACAAAGGAAAGAAGTCCATATAAAAGGATTTGAGTAGGCAATTCTTGCTAGCAATGTTTCTTCTCTAACAGGCATTTTTGAAATGTTTTTATTATTCACTTATGTATGTCACTATCATTGTGAGTAACTTTCACTATAACACCATGTATGACAAATTGAGTCATATAGTAAAAATGGTATTGAGGGTAACTGACTTGTAAGCCATTCATTATCCTGTATTACCGGGCTTTCCAAGAGATAATCAAGTGAGAAGAATCTCAAAAGACCCAACCCCCCACATGCAATATATAACATCTTTTCTTCTCCTTGATCTCTAAGTTTGTTCTTTTATTTTCTTTTTTTTTTCCTCCAGCCTATTATGGAGCAGTTTGCCAGGCACAGAGTTACCATTCCCTTTTCTCCTTTACCATGTAAATGTCAGTTGAAAATATGCCAAGTTCCAGATACAATATAATCATAATACTACCACTGTGCCTCTGGATTAATTAATCATAATGAATGAAATTTTTCTTGATTTTGTATGCCAAGCCTGGAAGCATAATTCAATTTCATCTTTGACTTCTATAGCTTGAAGCAACCACTTAAACTCAGCTGTCATAGAGCTTTTGGAGGGAGATCAAAAAACACTAATTAAAAAAAAAGAAAGATCCAACTTGCAAAAAGGCATAAGAGGAAGTAGAAAAATATTCTTTAACTATCTCAAAAGAAGGGTATACATGTATGCATAAAAGTAGGGCACAATAAAATTGTTTGTTTCCAAATATGAGGATAAAATATGATGACACTGCCTTAAAAAAACTTCTGTTTTCTTCCTTCCAAACTATCTGGAAATAGTGTTAGATATAAGCAAAACACACATTGGAACAGTGAATGGGAACACTGAAAGCCTCAATGAAAACTAATTTGAAATGTAAAAGAATTTGTTTTCACCTTGAGAACCAGTAAATCATTATGAAGCCTCTAAGTTACTCCTTTTGAAATTATACAACTGTAACATGGACTTTTTGTTCTGTTTGTTTCTAATGTAAGTCCCATCCCCTCGGAGGCCCTCTATATATGAAGTAAAATTGCCTGTGGCTTAATTTATAATATATAATGTTGTTTTGTTCACTGTGAGAACAAAGATGACCATAAAGAAAAACATAAGAATCCTCTGTAATCCCAGCACTTAGAGATATCCCTAGCTAAAGTTTTGGTGTATGTAATTTAATTCTTTGTTCCCTGGGTTATGTGCGTGTGTCTGGTGCGCGTGTAACAAAATCGGCAGATCATGTAATGCACACGGAATATTCGGAACATCCTTCCTTGTCATAAGGTTCAACTCCCTCCTTTTAATGGCCACCTATTTCAATGATGTTTCATATGGCCCCAACCTGAGATATGCTCAGAAAGAAATAAATGATACTGATGGACATTTAGCAGAGAAGAAAGTACCAGGATGAACGCAGTTTGTGCTTGCACTTTGAGGATATATCTTGGATCTCCAATATTCTTTGAATGACAACTACAAAATCTTAAACTTCAAGCTCATTCACTATGATTACAAGTCCCTGGACACTAGAAATTAGTAAGCTTCATATTTCTGGGAAAATAGTTCCACTCTGAAGAGGCTTTTTCTGTATCTTCTGAGGATGGTATTTCTGCATTCTTTGCCACTTCACTGCTGACATAAGTTAGACACAGCTTTCAGTATTACTCAAAGCATCCACCCGATTCCAGGCATCCACTCCATTGTGACATGACAGAAGCCTAGAGATTTAAATGAACATCTCCATGCTTCTTAGCAGCAAAGAACTGGGGAGAGGCAGTAATAAAGCAGCTGACAATACACAGAAAACATATTGAACAGTCAACACCTTTTATTCATCCATAGAATGTTTCCTGGGTGGTATTAGTAGGGAGGAGACAAGAGGGAGTGCATGCAAGTTTAAATCTTGCACAACAAAAGAGATGATGCAAAGAAGCATGAGCAAGATGGGATGGGAATAATTATTTGATCAGAACGATGAAAATATAACACAAAAGCCACAGGAATCTATTAGAGTTGAAGGGGGAAGTGTGAAAGAACAAATGAGTTACATTATAGGAATAGGGCTCAATACAGAGATTAGAGGTGCTTTGGTGGTGAGTGGGGACCCCCAGTGAAACAAATCCACTTAATCTTTGATTACCACCTCTAGCCACAGTGGAATAACTGTGGATTTAATTTTAGGTTGAATCTACAACTTCAGGAAAAGTATGTTTTGAATTTTCACCCCATACAGATTTTTAAAAATTTTTTTTAATTTTTTTTTAAGATTTTTTTTTATTTATTTGCGAGAGAGAGAATGAGAGACAGAGAGCATGAGAGGGAGGAGGGTGAGAGGGAGAAGCAGACTCCCTGCTGAGCAGGGAGCCCGATGCGGGACTCGATCCCAGGACTCCAGGATCATGACCTGAGCCGAAGGCAGTCGCTTAACCAACTGAGCCACCCAGGCGCCCCACCCCATACAGATTTTTAATAATCATTTTATAAAATGGTGTCAACCCTGCCTAAACACTTTCTCCACTGATGCTAGCACACAAAACACTGTATATAGAAGACATTTACTCATAGTTTTTAAAAAAATGAAAAACTAAACATCAGATTAGTTATAGCTACATATGTGTCCAATTTTTCAAGGAAAAAAAATCCTACTGGTTTATAAATTGGGAAACAACCATTGTGGTATTTCCCACCCATCTACTCCAAAGTAGCTGTGAACCAATTCATTGTTCATTTGATGTAGCAATTTTCACAATACAGAATCCTGTGGAAATCTGGAACTGATTCCCAGTGATATCCATGACTCTATGAAACTCTAAAACAAGCCCCAAAGAACACCGTTAAGGATTAGAAAAGTCTTCCTCTGCCTCAGGATGAGATTATTTACTTGCACTGGGGCTTCAATCTGTTTCCAACAGAAAATAGCAGCCAACAGTGCTGGTAACGGACTAGCTAACTGCCCCTATGCAGGGTCTTTTTGCTACAGCACTTTTGTAGGCATTTCTGAGACATCATACCCATAATTGAATGGCAAACCCAGAACAATACTTTTCCCCATGGTGAATGCTTGGTAGCAACTCTAGCCCTGTGATCCCACAAGACTTGGCAACAAAGTCCACTGACGAATCCACTCTGGTCTCATACATAGTTTCAGGGGCCACTTCTCCTTCTCCAGGAATACACGGGCTCTCTTTTCAGAGTTTCCAGAGAATTGGACTTTTTATTCTATGGCACTTGAAATGGAATTTCAGTTTAAGGACAGTTGCCATAGTATAAGTTTTCCAGCCACAGTGATTGGCATGGGCCAACTTAATTACAATGTACTCATTGTGATTACTTAGTGATGCTTTGTCTTACATGTGATGCTTCAGCATCCCCTTCTCTGCCCATCCTGGGAAAAGCAATGCTTGTTAGATGCTAGATAAGCCACTCTTTACTGTTTCTGTCAGATATCATTCATTGGGGGGCAGTAATGTAGTTTGGGAAACAACCAATTCACCAGATATAGTGAATTGCCTGTTTCATGGCACTAATCTGAAAGCATCCTTGAATTCAACAGTCTGACTGCCAGACAGCTCTTGAAACCACGTAAGAAAAAAGAAAGAATGGGATTCTTATCTAGGAAGTGCCCTACTGTAAACTATGAGCATAAGGTGCTGACTGACTGACCAACTGATTAGGAGGTGGATTATGTTAAAACCTGAATAGCAGAAACAGATTTGTTGGGAAGAAGAAGAAAATGGCTTTATTTATTAAAATTTGCCTACCTGCATGCTTCCTAGTTTAATAGATTTTTTCCATTTTTATTAAAAAATAGATGGTTTTACCCCAAGCAAAACTATAAAGTGGTTGAATTTATCTCTGTCACGCATCCCCTTTCTTCCCACTCTCCTGCGCAGAGAAGTCACTTGTCCACATCATGTTCCTTGTGGTTTTCCCACTTTATTTTATACTTTATTAACTGTGCCCCCTCCCAGTTAAATATCATTTCAGGGGAAAATCTGATACTTTCACTCACATGGGATATATAAGATCACTAGAAAGTGAGCTTTACAAGGGTCAGAGAATATCTTGATTATTTTATTTATTGGCACATCCCAAGCACCTAAAATGGACCTGGCACTTAGTAGATACTAAATAAATACTTGTTGTTAAGTGATAATGGTCCAATACCTTTCCTGACCCAGAGGTAAATGCAATTTTTATTAATACTCTTGTGTGTGTGTGTGTGTGTGCGCGTGTGCACGTGCGCACGCGTGAGAGAGAGAGAGAGAGAGAAAGAGAGATCACATGGGCTACAGAAGCTGAAGGCTTGAAATAGCTTGAATCACTTACCTTTAAAGGCAAAAGTAATGTGTACAAGGCGAGACTGTGTGAATTTTCTCTTTTATAGCCTAGCCTGTTCTCCTGTTACTCTTCAGAGGGAGGAGAGCGCTGCCTCAGGGTACCCTGGTGGGGAGGTGAGGCCACATTATGAGAAGCTACATGGCAACCATGCTGTGGGCCTGTTCACACCCAATAAAAAGATTGTGCCTGAAATTATGCCAAAGGCTGAACTCAGCCTTTAGTATACCATGACCCAATAGAGCCAAAAGTCCAACACAAATCACTTAAAGGATAAAAAGCAATTTTCTGGAAAAATTTTTGGTACCACCTAAAACCTTCATTTCTGACATTGCCTACCTCTTCTTGGTTTCTGACTCAATTTCCCCCTGAGGTTTGGGTTTCTAGAACAACATGAGGCAAAGTTCATGGTGTATCTCCCATGATTCCCTTTTCCCCTCCCATGTCTCTGCTTCCTGGATCACAAATGTAACCTGACCCTGGTTATGCAGGTGTGATGCTGTGCAACATATTCCAGGGCCTTGGCTCTGCTCCCACTTAGTGCAGGGGGCAGCAGGTAGGTGTAGTAATGTGGGCCTTTTATCTCTAATTCTTGAGGAAAGGATACTCAAAATACGTTAAAACTTTATTTTCTTATAATTATTTGTAAGATGATCAACGATTGCAAATGTAAAAGGAAAAAGCATGTAAATAAAGACTACTATAGTAAAAATTAATACAACAGAAAAAATTTAAGAAAAACTTATAGGAATAATTCATAGTCTGTCAACTTTTCTGCAAAATCTTCCCCAAACCCCAAAGTGGAGTGTGGATTCTGTTTGCCCAGCATCACTTCTCTTAGTAACAGAACGATTCTTGCCTCTTAGGGGAAGTATCCTTCCCCTACAAAAGACTCATGAATAATATACATAGGTCTAAAACTAATGTAACATTGTGTGTCAACTATACTTCAATTAAAAAAAAATGCACATAGGCACTGCTCTGGTCCCTCACATGATCCTGACAAACCTCAACACAGCATTTTCCAAGAAGATTCTATTTGCTTAGTCCATATGAACATCTCTTTGAGCTGGGGTATTGTTTTATCTTTGCCTTCTTAGTGCTTAGTAGAGTAGTTGGCACATAGTAGGTACTCAATAAACATTTGTTAAATAAATGAACAAGTTCCGAGAAGATGGTATGATGTTGCTGAGTTATAGGGAGAAGGCAGAATTATTTCATTTTTCTTTTGTCTTTTTTGGCAAGGAAAATTATTTCCAAACAAAGTGGTAGATGTAACTTATACAGCAGAGGTTCTCAAAATGTGGTCCCTGGACCAGCAGCATCACCATCACCTGGGAGCTTGTTAGAAATAAAAATTCTCAGGCCCCATCTCAGGTCCATTGAATCAGAAACTCTGATTGTATCTATGTTTTTAAAAACTCCATAGATGATTCTGATAATGCTAAAGTTTGAGGACCACTGGTCTATAGAGATAAAAGCAATAAGACAAAAAAATACAGCATCTCTCCATTTTAATGAATGAATATGTCTGCACCTAGATATTTTATACTCCAGGGTGTGAAAGAACTGCAGGAGTGGTTTTTAAGTCACATTAATTCTTCTGGTGACATCATAGAAAATAAGTGAGAGTCCTAAAGGGTCTTGATTTTAAAAGAAAGGTGAAGATGATAATTTTTGGAAATTGTCTAAAATGTGAAGTTGATTTCTAGTAAAATTTTAGAGTTGTTTGCTGAACAGATGATGCATGAGCAGTTGGGAAATGATGCAGGGATCTGGGGCTCAACATGGCTTAACTTAAGAAAACTGATTCCTCAGTCATGTATCTTTTTTTTTTTAAATAGGGTTAAATACATTGCTAGTCCATAAATCCATTTAATAGTAAATATGCCAAAGAATCTAATGATTTGTGTTCATTCGATCATACTTTATTTTAATATTGTTTTGTTTTTTTACACATTTCTCTTCCCCACTAGGCTCCTTTGTAGTCCCAATGTTAGCACAATTTCTGGCACATAATTTCACATTCAAAATGTTTATGTAAATTGAATCGAGATATCCTTGGATAGAAGATAAAAAATATAGGTTGGATAATAATAAGAATAACTGAATTTTAGGCTGATTGAACAATAATAACCAAAAGTATTAATGAATGTAATTTTATGTTTGGTACCTACTAAGTGTTTGATAAATAACCACTAAAGAAATTATGTCAACATGAAGCTAGTTAAGTGTCACAACAGTTTTTGGTCTGGTATTATTCAATATTTATATAGTAACCTGGATATACAAGATTAACTTCTCCATTGCTTAATGTGACTTATTTTAAAGATGACAAAATAAAGATTCAAATCTATTCCAGTGTTCTAGAAGCCCAGTAGAAAACCAAGCAGGTGAAATTTAATAAGGACATATCTAAATAGTATTTGAAGACAACATGGCTCAGTAACAAATGAAAAATATCAGGTGGCAGATATGGACATTAGACTTTTTGCCTCCTATCATTATTCTCTATGGAAACTATCCCTTCTCACTCTTACTCCATGTGGTTCAGGTGGGGCTGAATCCACCCCTCAATTTTGGTAATTGACCAAGACTCAGGTCTGGCCCACCAGAACATTCCAGTCTCCCAGCCAGTATGTTCAGTTCAGAGATAGGCACATGACCCAAGACAAAACAGTGATAATTAGGCTGCGATTTTTAATGTTCACCGTGCTCTGCTATTAGTTGTATATTCTCTATTTGGGGATGATGTGCTCAGGGCAGCTCATCTAAAAGAGTGGCAGAGGTTCTTGAGCTCATTTCCTAATTAAACCATCCCTTAGCTCTTTTTAGATACCAGTATTGTGACTCTAAGGGTAGAGGAAGAAAACTATTGGGAGATGTGTGTGTGTGTGTTTGTGACAGAGAAAGAGAGAGAGGGAGGGAGAAAGAAAATCACTATGCCATCACTTGAACACTTGAAACCAGACACGTCTGAAATCTCTCCCTGGACATTTCATTTATACACAAAGCCACCATAAAACTACACAGGATATGTACTACACAGCTTGCACAATTATATGTGGCAATTTTGTTTATATAAGCAAATAAATTATCTTTTCTTTGACAATACGCAAAGTTCCATGTGTCTAAGAAATGAGGCCCATTACAATGTCTTGCTAGGCATCATCTGCCTAAGAATCATCTTACTCCAGGTACACATTGAGGTCCATAAAAACATGGTAGAAGCCATGCAATTGTAATTTAGTCTTTTTCAAGAGTTTTGTCTTTACATTGAGTTAGGTCAAATTTTGGAGCAAAGCTTCTCCTATCTCCTTCCCCTAATCCTCACTTCTCCCCATCTCTGCAAGAGGAGGAGGGCAGCAAAATAACTAAATAATTCTTTCTCTGGAGCAAATTTCCAGAGAGTGAGGCAAAAAGTGAAGTTGTTATCCTACTTACCCTCTGAAAGATTCGTAAGTTGAATGCTATTCACATTTATAGGCCTGAAAAGAAGCTACTGAGAACCAGAGTGGAGAGAGGTGAGGGGTCTATTCATCTGACATTTAAGTCAACTTCAAGTTTAGAGAGTATATCTGAAGATTTAAAATAAGTGGGTCTTATGCTTCAGTACATAAGGACATTATGATTTGGTCAGTCATCTGAGTGGTCCTATCTTAGGGAGAGACAGAAGTGGGAGAAAGAAAAAGCAGTACCATCTACCTGATAAACTCTATCCCTCTCCCTCATCTTTCTTTTCTTTTTAGAGAGTGCACATGCCCACATGAGAAGGCAGGGGTTACGGGTGGGCAGAGGGAGAGGAAGAGAGAGAATCTTAAGCAGGCTGCACACCCAGCATGGAGCCTGACTTCAGGCTTGATCTCACAACCCTAAGATCATGATCTGAGCTGAAATCAAGAGTTGCAGGGCACCTGGGTGGCTCAGTCAATTAAGCGTCTGCCTCTGGCTTGGGCCATGATCCCAGGGTCCTGGAATGGAGCCCTTCATTGGGCTCCCTGTTCAGCAGGTTCCCTGCTTCTCCCTCTCCCGCTCCCCCTGCTTATGCTCTCTCTCTCTCAAATAAATAAATATTTTTAAAAAAGAAGAGTTGGACATACAAGTGCCCGATATCCCCTCTCATTCTTTTTTTTTTTTTTAAGATTTTATTTTTATTTATTTGTCAGAGAGAGAGAGCGAGCGCACACAGGGGGAGGGGCAGGCAGAGGGAAAAGCAGGCTCCCTCCTGGGCAAGGAGCCTGATGCGGACCGGATCCCGGGACACTGGGATCATGACCTGAGCAGAAGACAGATGCTTAACCTGACTGAGCCACCCAAGCGTCCCTCCCTTCTCATTCTTAATCTAATGCCCTAAGAACATTACCCTTATCTCTGAAAATTCCAAAACCAATCTCTTTCCACCAAAATACCACCAACTGGACTTTTTGGGGCTCTCCCTACTTTAATGAATTTAAAAGCAAACTTCTGAGGTTATTCTTCCTAATTTTGAGTAAGGAACTCCAAAGATGTTCATCTTAGTATCTTTCCCACCACCAAGTGCCATATCCACAATAGAAACTCAATAAATGTGTAATAGACGAAGGGAAACACTTTCCATTTGGCTAAACAGCCTCTCATAGCACCAATGTTCCTGAATAATTTTAACAATCATTACCATTTTTCTTATTTGTACAGCCTTAATACATTTATTTCATTGAAAAGCTAGTTAGCTTTGGGGAGTTCAGTTCCCCAATACATTACAGAACAAGAATGATCTATCTCTGCCAGATATAGAAGGGACTCGGATTCAGGAGTCTGCAGTTACAAATGAATAGAAGTCTCTCGGTGTTGAAATGCATTTATACTTGGCAAATCATTGCTTCTTGTTTTTAGAATAAAAGTTTCTTTAAAAGGCCCAAAGCTTCTTTGACATGAACCACCTTATAAAAAACACCATTTTGATTATTTAAATTCAAATGAATCAAAAACACATGGATTAAATTTCCCTTAAAATACATATGGCTTTTAAAATGAGAGGAAAAGGTGCTTGGCAAAAAGCAGCTTGGGTTTTATTGAACCCAAAACTTTTCAAAAACAGTTTAAACTGCTTGATGAGCCCAAACCATGGTTATTTAAATTATGATTTTTAAAAAATGAAAGCCAAAAATATATTTAATAAAAATACTAAAGTTCTGACCTTCTATAAAATACTGTTAATAAACAATTTGACTTTAAGAGAGTTCATACAATTTACTTAATGGATTCCACAGACTTACAGAATTCTTTGAAATTGTGACTCAAGAAAATTACATATGCCTAATACCTTCAGACCTGTTCTTTTTTGTGAGCTATAGATTATCTTTAGCCTCTTTAAAGCATGGCAATATGCATTATTATTGGAAAAATTCCCAGACAAACCTGACACTTTGTGAAGCTGTTTGGAAGGACCTATTAGTTGTTATATTTTGTTGTCATCTACTTTTAAAAAAATTGTTAATTAATCCAAATTGCTTGGCTGATACCATCTAGTTCTCTTTATCCTTCACCACTGTTCCCTTCCCTTCTCATCCTATTTCTCCCCATCAACCTAAGAGTCTCTAAGAATAGTTTCTCTAGGAAAATATCCATGGTGTTAATTTCATAGATTCATCATAATTCAGGGAGAAAAAAAATGTCTCTGTTTTCTATGGTCAGTGTCATTATCAGTCATTCATTTGCCCAAACATAATTAAATGTATACACCATTTGCTTTATTGGGTTAGGCCTATTGGTGGTACAAAGATAGGTACAGACATTCAATATTTCACAGGGGGGTCCTAAGTAAAATCTGAATTGACCCTTGGCTCTCAAAAACGGCAAAAAGTTAATCTGGAAGTAGACTGAGATTTCTGGTCTTTTTTACCTACCAATAGCATCCTCTCCCTATCTTTTTCCTGCCTCTCTTCCTCCTAGTTGAGGTTACTGTTGAGGAGAGAGCCTTTTTAAAGTTTGAGACATGTATCCATAGGGCTCCAACATAAGCCCCATTTTGCAGACAGCATCACTATATATGATGTGTGTGGGGGTGGGTATATAATGTTTATGTGTGTTGGGGGGCAATGTAAAATATGTGTGTGTGTGTGTGTGTGTGTGTGTTGACTTAAGTTATGTTGCAATAACAAGAAATCTTAAAATCTCAGTGACCTAGCCAAAAAAAAAAAAGTTTATTTCTTGCTTCTACTATTCATCTGTCACTGGCCACCTGTGACTTTGCGCTTTATTTTCTTCATTCTAGGACCCCAACTGAAAAAACAGTTCCCCACCTGGGACATTACATAGTCTGTGGCAGAGAGAAAATAAAGGGGGCAAAGCCACATAATGGCTTTTAAAGCTTTTGCTCGGATACGGCAGTATCATTTTCACCCATGTTTCATGTTGGCCAATGTAAGTCACCTGACCAAGTCTGACATCAATCTCCATAGGAAGGGGGTATTTTGAAGAATGATATACCTACCACACTATATGTAGACCCCGTTGTGGTATCATAGTTAAAATATGACCAAAGATATATCTTAGGTCTATTCTTCAAAGGGTTTGTGAGTTCATATTTCAAAACTATATCAAAACTCCTTTTAGGGTTAAGTCAATGAGGTGTTATGGAGCTGGTTACTGGATACTTTTGTACAGGAAAGGATTTCTTCTTCGACAGCTGCTTTCCCACTAGTACCTTAATTGTTCAATTGCACAATGCTGTTTATGAGATTTTTCTATTTGTCATCTCCTTATCCTATCTTAACACTAATTTTTCCCTTAAGAAGCTTAAATTTAAGATTAAGA
Source organism: Phoca vitulina (assembly GCF_004348235.1). Classification (NCBI taxonomy): domain Eukaryota; kingdom Metazoa; phylum Chordata; class Mammalia; order Carnivora; family Phocidae; genus Phoca; species Phoca vitulina. Next base: position 59,880,521 of record NW_022589707.1, read on the forward strand.
GACTCAATCTCAGGAAACAAACTGAGGGTTGCTGGAGTGGAGGGGGATGGGAGGGGTGGGGTGGCTGGGTGATGGCCATTGGGGAGGGTATGTACTACGGTGAGCGCTGTGAATTATGTAAGACTGATGAATCACAGACCTGTACCCCTGAAACAAATTATACACTATATGCTAATAAAAAAAAAGAAGCTTAAATATAATTAATTTAAAGTCAGTAAAACCCTAGACTAAAAAAAAACCTCTATTTTTCCAATGTTGCTAATTTAAGTTTTCTCCTCAAGAATCATTATTATGCCAAACTGAACTTACTTTATGTTTACACTGTTCTTTAGATACTTCTATGAGGTTGTTTTTCTAAAGCAATGAAAAGTACTCTTTTTTCCCCTTTTCCCACAACTCAGCAAGTTTTAACTGATTTTATTCATTTGCCTTGAAAAAAAAAAACTCATCTTTTGGCTTAAACCAAGCATGGAAAATTTTAGCCCCAAAGGAATATTTTGGAAGGCAGTTGTATAAACAAAAGAAAAAACGAACTCGGATTAAAAAGGATTTTCACATTTAACTACAATGAACCAGCTAATTTAGGGCCATAGAATAAACACAGAAAACATTAGTTTGTTCTTAGTGATGATAACAATAAAAATAGTTAACAATATATATAACACTATTAATAATAATAAAGTAGCTTTTATTGCACACTTACTGGGTATATTATCTCATTTAATCCTCATATCAATCATATGAGGTACCTTTATTACCTCTGTTTTACAAAAAAGAAAATCAAAGATTTGAGAGATCAAAAAATGCAACCAAATTTGCACAGTGAAAGAAACCATGAACAAAATGAAAAGGCAACCTATTGAATGGGAGAAGATGTTTACAAATGATATATCCTATAAGAGGTTAATATCCAAAATATATAAAGAATTTATATAGCTCAACACACACAAACACACAAAAACCACTCAAATAGTCCAACTGAAAAATGGGCAGAGGACCTGAATAGACATTTTTCCAAAGAAGACATACAGATGGCAAACAGACACACAAAAAGATTCTCAACATCACTAATCATCAGGGAAATGTAAATCAAAAACTACAATGAGATATCACCTTATATGTGTCATAATGACTAGAATCAAAAAGACAAGAAATAACAAGTGTTGGTGAGGATGTGGAAAAAAAGGAACCCTCATGCACTGTTGGCGAGAATGTAAATTAGCACAGCCCCCCTGAGGAAAACAATATGTAGGTTCCTCAAAAAAATTAAATAGAAATACCATATGATCCAATAATTCCCACTACCAGGCATTTGCCCAAAGAAAATGAAAACACTAATTCAAAAAGATATATGCATCCTTATGCTTGCTACAGCATTATTTACAATAGCCAAGATATGGAAGCAACCTGTGTCCATTGAGAGATGAATGGATAAAGAAAATGTAAGATCTATATCTTTATCTATATACGTGTGTGTGTGTGTGTGTATCTATATACATAAGGAATATCTATATATATAAAGGAATATTATGCAGCCATAAGAAAGGATGAGGTCTTGCCTTTTGTGACATGGATGTACCTAGAGGGTATTATGCTAAATGAAATAAGTCAGACTGAGAAAGACAAATACCATATATTTTCACTCATATGTAGACTCTAAAAAATGAAACAAAGGAACAAACAAAAAAGTAGAAACAGACCTATATATACTGAAAACAAACTAATGGTTGCCAGAGGGCAGAGGTGTGGGGGATGGCAAAGGGGAGTGGGAGACAAAGGCTTCCAGTTTTGGAATGAATAAATCATGGGGATAAAAGGTACAGCATAGGAAATACAGTCAATAGTATTGTAATAGGGTTGTATGGTGACAGATGGTAGCTACATTTGTGGTGAGCATAGCATAACATACAGGCTTATTGAATCACTATGTTGTACACCTGAAACTAATGTAACATTGTATGTAAACTATACTTCAATAAAATAAAATAAAACAAAATAATTCCAAGTGCCTACCAGTTGATTTATAATGCAATAATGGAAAACCACCTCTAAAAAGCAAACAAAGAAATATACTGACTTGATTTTTAAAAAAGAGAGAGGAATGCAACCAAGATTTCAAAGTGAGTATATGGCTAAGTAGGTTTAACTAACCCCAGAATCTAAAACTAACCACTATCCCAGTGGTTCTCAAGAGCGGGCCACAGCAGTAGTAGCAGCAGCAGTAACACCTGGGAACTTGCTAGAAATCCACATTCTTGGCCTCAATAACTGACCCAGCAATCAGGAATTCTAGGGGTTGCTTCAACAATCTGTGCTCTAACAACACAAACCTTCTGGGTAATTCTGAAAGTTTGATACACACTATATTCTATGCTTCCTCCAACAACACTTTTTACCAAAAACTCTGTCTTTCATCTTTTCACTTTATTATTGAGATATACATACTATAAAGTATACTGTCTCCTGATTTTGACATGTCTAAGAATTTTTGTTGTTTGCCAGCTTCTGTGAATGTTATATTGTTTAGTGTTGGATTTTGCTGCTTTTCTTTAAAGAGTGTTTAATTATTTCTGGTAGGCTGTTAAATTAGTTGCATTTTATTTTAGTTTGATCTTTATGAGACTTGTTTTAAGAATTTTTAGAGTGGGTCTACAGTAGCTGTTACTGTAGGGATAGTTTAGCCCCACCGTAATACAGGTGACCCTTCCAGGATCTCTACTGAATATTACAATTAACTAGTGAGGAATCTCCAATTCGGCTGGTGGGAACTCAAATAATTCCAAGCCCTGTGTGAATTGTGAGCAGTTTAGTTCATGGCTCTGTTGCTCTTTTCCTGAGCTCAGAGAGTTTTATCCTATGTGTGCAGATATTAGTGTTAATCAAAAACCCAAGGGGGAACTCTATATAGATTTCTGAAGCTTTTTCTGTTTAGCTGCCTCCCTTCTGGAATTCTTCCCTGCACCTTCCAGCTACCTCAGATTCCCTGAACTCTCATCTCTATGTCTTCAATTCAGCAAAATTGCTGTGTTCTCTTTGACAACCTTCTTCCTATTCCACAATTCAGATTGTGCCTCAAAGCAGTAAACTGAGGTGATCACCTGGCTCAGTTTATTTATTTTCCTTCTCTTGGGGACCACAGTCCTATACTGTCTGTTGTTTAGTGTCTGAAAAAATAAATGTTCATGTATTTTGTAGAATCTTCCATATGGTTTCTTTTACTTCTTTCTTTTTTTTTTCATATAATTTAAATGAAAAAGTAAATCTCGTGCCTATTACTCCTTCATGAACAGTAATGGAATTTCACTGTGCATTTTTAGAAAGGCACTGATAAGCTGATTATAAAACTTATAAAAGCAAAGGGTAAGAACAGCCAATACAATTTTAAAAAAGAACAAAGGTGGAAGACTTACACCACCTCATTTCAAGATGGACTATAAAGCTACAATGTGGTATTAGTATGAGAATAGATAATGCATTCTCAATGGGAGTAATATCACCCCCAAGGAGGTAGAAATTGGTTTTTGGAAGAAAATGTTCTTATTCTTTTCACATATAAAGCACAGGTATACCTACAGTGCATAAATTAATACTCAATATGCATCTGATATTAAAAGTTCATGGGAGAAAGGGGCGATTAGGAATAAAAATGTCTAGGAAGGCTCATTAGGGGGATAATAATAAAAAGGTTAAGGAACACTGGAGTGGACAATTAGATAAACAGAAGAGAAAGTCCAGAAATAGACTCACATACAGTAGTCAACTAAATTCTAGTCAAGCCACCAATGAGAAAAGTGTTTTTAACAAATATTGAACTAGATATTCACAAGGATAAAAATGAACCTCAACTCCTATCTTACTTCACCCCCCAAAACACACGCACAATCGCTCATCATTCAAAATATAAAACTTGGAAACCTAAAGTTTCTCTAAGAAAACACTGGAGAATTATCTTCACAAATTTGGGAAGATAAAAAGAAAGATTTTTTTTTTTAAACACAAAAGTACTAACCTTAAAAAAATATTGATAAGTTAAACAATGTTATACAGAACATACAAAGAACTTCTATAAAAACAACAATTAAAAAAATAACAATTAAAAATTGAGCAAAAGACAATGACTTAAGTAAAAAGGCAAATATGAAGAACAAGATGCTCAACAACATGAGTAATCATGAAAATCTAACAAGACACTCTTAACCTTCACTAGAATTGTTAAAACAAAAGTGATTGATAGTACCGAATGCAGGTAAATGTATGGAGCGACTAGGACTCTCATGCATTGCTCTTGAAAGTGTAAAATGGAACAAGCTCTGTGGAAAACAGGTTTTCAGTTATTTATAAAGTTAAGCATACATTTACACTATGACCCAGGGATTCCACTCAGGTATTTACCCAAGAACAATGAATACAAATGTTTACAGTAGTTTCTCAACTGAGGGTGAGTCTTGACACTCCCATGCCCCCCAGTCAAAGAACACTGGCAATGTCCGAAGTCTTTTTTTATTGCCACTATGGGGAGTACTAGCATCTAGTAGGTAGAAGCCAGAGATCCTGCTAAAAACCTTACAATACACAAGGCAACACGCAACAAAAAGGATTTGCCACACCTAAAGTCAATAGTTTTGAAGTTGAGAAACCACAGTCTACACAAAAGGTTGAAAATGAATTTTTTTAAATGAATGTTTAAATAGCCTTATTTTTGGAGGCTCTAACTGAAAAATCCCAAATATCCACCAGCAGGTGACTGGATAAGCATATTATGGTGAATGTATGAATAGCAATCTGTAATATAAAAAAGCAAGCTACTAACATATGCAACAATATGGATGAATTTAAAAAGCATTTTGTGGTAAAGAAAAAAAAAGCAAGACATAAAAGAGCACATCTATTTGATTCCATTTATATGAATGACTAGGAAAGACAAAACAGGGAGCAGATCAGCAGTTTCCTAGAACTCAGGTGGAGAGTGGTGACTGTAAAGTAGCATGAGGGAACTTTTCAGAATGATAAAAATGTTTATATCTCAATTGTGGTGGTGGATACATTGGAGCCTACTTTTTTCAAACTTACTGAAATATACACTTAAAATATGTGCATCTTATTCCATGTTAATTTTGCCTCAATAAAGTTTATTTTTAAAAAAAAATAGTCTTCAGGATTGCATTGCATTTATAGATCAATTTGGGAAGAGTGGATATCTCAAAAATACTGAGTCTTTAATGCACAGATATGGTTTATCTCCCCATTTAGTTCCTTAATTTCTCTAAGAAAAGTTTTATAATTTCTAGAGTAGAAGTTTTACGTATTTTTGCTAGATTTATTACTAGATATTTGATATTTGATGATGCTATTGTAAATGATATTTCAAAAATTCGCACATGTTGTTACGTCTGTTTGCTTTTACCTTACAAAGTTGTGGAGAACTAATGATATGAGATTTTAAAATGCTCTAAATAGGTATGGCAGCACTATTTCAAAAACATGGATGGAGAGATCTGGTGTTTTTATAAGATGTGTTCCAGCAAACATGCATTATATTTTATACAACGTCAGCTGGGTTTCCAGTACATTTACTGGATACACCTAATACACCAAAGTGTATTAGGTCACAACACTGGTATAGTGAGGTGGCCTCACTAAGACCATGGTATTTTGTGTGATAGTCATGGGGGTTCCCTGCTCATATTTCCCTTCAAGAAGCAGCTTCCCATTCATCTGCAGGGAACATGGTTAGTTAACAGCTTCTAGCTTCGGAGCCTTCAGTATTCTCCTCAGCTTTTGAGCTGAGGCCATGTCTTCCTAGGAAGTCTTCTACCAATGGTTAGGCATGCCAAGGGTATTAGGGCCTGGCCACTCTGCCCAACTCAGCCTCCAAAAGCCAGTTATCTGTGCTTGAAAGCTCCCTCCTGGGTGGGCCAAGACCTTGTTGGATTTCTATCATGGTCTGAGGCTCTTCCTGCTGAATTCAGTTTCCCCAGGCCCTTTTCCTTGTGTAGGTGTCAGAACCACATTTTAGCCTGAACACTTTCCCTGGCTAAGTCACCTTCCTCCTTCCTTTATCTTCCCTAACTTGTATTCCTCCTACACTCCCTGGCTTCCCAATACCACTTGAACTCCACTTCATCTCAGCATCTGCTTCTCATAGGCTGCAAATGACAATTTCACAATACGTTCAAAGAAATTAGAATCTTTGCTTCAGTTATCTCTGCCTTCAAGCCCACCAAATTTTAACATTTCTTTTACACTCAAGCAGCCTTTCTCTTCCTTTGAATGTAAAAGCTCTTCCCCTTCTTAAGCATTTATATTCAACCACGTGGCACAAACTACCTCAGTTCTGGGGTTACTGTGTGAGATTCCTCCTCTTTTTCCAGAAGAGAGCTCTGAAGGGTTCTTATGCACAGATTAAAAATCTCATCCAATGAGTCTGTCTTGCACATGGATCCTTAGCTCTCTTCCCAAAGACTACATTTTATATTACCAATGAGTCAGTTTATAGCTACATAGCTCCAAATTAATATCTCTTCCCATCATGCTACAAAACCACTCCCTTGTTGGCTGGGAACACTGTTGAGTTTTCTATCTTTCATTGTAGGAAGGCTTTTTTTCCAAAAAAAAAAAAAAAAAAGTACTGCCAATTCTTTATGCTTGGTTTGAGTTGTAAGGCTAAGATTAAGAAAGGGAAAAAAAACATAGTATTTTTCTCTTCAAAAGTTCTTTCTTTAATGGAATATGTTGTTTGAAGGCTTTTGTCCAACTCTCTGGGGTCTATAGAAGTAGAAGATTTCTGGATTTCTCATTGCTCATTGATTTTCTGAAAATGCCTGAGACATATAGTGGTTCTTATTTAGACTCTAACAACATTGCCTTGCTCTCCTTCCATTCCTGTGTGGTCTTTTCAGGAAAGAGTAATTGCCCTGTGGCTTCCCCACTACCATTCATTCATTCAACAAATATTTATTCAACGCCTACCGTGTGCCAGGCATTTTAATGCATATTTCACTTTATTAGACAAAATAAAACTAAAAAGCAAAATTAAAGCATAGCACAATCATCATGCGAATTTTAAAACTTGGAATAAAAAAAGGTTTTTGTTTTGTTTTATACCAACAGGTCAATGGGAGGTTGTATAAAGTGGGGGTGGTAGGGAAAGGAGAGTTAGATAATCTGTTTTTCGCTTCATGCTTTGCAGTGTAGAAGCTTCTATGCCAAACTGCATCTCAAAAATCACTTATCCAAAATGGAGCTTCTGATATGCACACCCCAAGTCCCCTTCTCTCACAAAATCCCCTATTTTAGTAAATGTAAACTCCATAGTTGCCACTCAAAAAATATTTGTTGAGTTAGTGAATCTAAGATAATATTAGCAAAATCCCAGAGTGGAATGTATTTTGCTTTTTTATTGCTTATATACTGCAAGCTCAAAGTCATCTATTTGTTTTTGTTTTTAAACAAAATCAAAATCAATGCTTTATAACATTTATATGCATAGCACCTTACACTATACTTAGAAGTCCTACTTTTAAGTCTCTGTAAGAGATTCCATAATTCTCTTGCTCAGGTCCCCAGCCTCTCCTGACCTGACTTCTACAGCAGCCACCCTAATAGTCTTGTCTCACAACAATCTCTTCAAGTTTTCCTCCACACTGCTCATAATTACCTCAGGAAAAAAATCTAGATTCTTCTAGGTGGTCTAGAAGGCCTTTCTTGATCTGACTTCTACCTCTCTGTCCAACCTAACTCACCACCTAATCTTCCCTGGCCTTGTACTTTAGATTCTGGTTACTGAACTGACTATACAGTTTCCTGAGTAGACCACAACCTCACACTTTATTCTGTTTATGATGTTTCCTTTGTCTAGACTATCCTCTCCCAACCTACCTGCCTGATTCTAATCATCTGGGGGAGGTGGTCTTTGAAGGGCTTCAAAATAGAATATCCCTCTTCCCTACCATCAGTTCTGAATAAATTGAAAAATAAAGGATGAGAGGGTTGGAGATCAAAATAGTACTCTGCTTACTGTTGGAACCCTGATTGGAGGTCATGGCTTTAGGCGTGTGAAACTAGTGAGGATGCTAATGAAGAACCCTGGAGTTGGGAAGCTCACCAGCTGAAGTGGTGGGACTGGATGGGACTAAGCTTCCCCCATGACCAAGGAAAATCCTACCCTGGTGACCAAGGGGACCCTGGAGAAGCACTGTCACCTGTATACCCCAAAGGCAGCAGATCCCAGGAGGAGAAAAAGAGAAACTGAGCCTGTTAAGCCCAGGGATCTTTTGTAAACTTTCCAGTCAGGCCAGTCACTTTATTTTCTTTAGGATAGAGTAAATAAATAAAGAGGCAAGGAGAGGCCAGGAATGTGAATGTGTTTTTAAAAATCCTTCTACATGGACACTAGAAGTGGGAGAAAGGCAGTCCTGTCTAACATTCTTCATGCCTTACTCCAGTGTTTATTCCTGTGTGTTTCCTTCCCTAGTTTTTCCTAAGAGATTTAGAGGGTCTTTACTCTAGCCAGTGGTTTTCAACTAGGGGTGATTTTCCACCCCCCTTCCCTACCAGGGGACAACTGGCAATGTCTGAAGACATTTTTGGGTATCTCAACCTGGAGTGGGGCTGCTACCAGTGGTTAGTAGGTTAGTAGGTAAGGCCAGGCATGCTGCTAAACATCCTACAATGCACAGGATAGCTCCCAAAAGAAAGAATTATCCAGCTCAAAATGCCAAGCCTGGGAAACCTTGTCCTACACATATACTGCTCCTAATTTGTACTTTTCCATCCTTACCTCCTTAAAGTCCCGAAAGGCACATTATGTGTTTCAATTTTGGATTCCCAGTACCTACTAGGTGATCAATAAACATCTGTTGAAAGACTAAATGAATGAATGAGCCAGGTCATAAACATTAAAACTACAAGAAAATAGTCAACTAACCCTCTGGATGACGTAGAGATCATTTATACCCTTAGGGTTGCTAATCTGGAGGCTGAATGCATGGTGTCTGTGAGCTTCTAAAATTCTATGTAAAATGATGTGTGTTCATATTTGTATTTTTCTGAGTAAAAGTACTAGATTTTATCAGATTTTGAAAGAAGTCTATTACTCCAACAATATTGAAAACCACATTTAAGATGCCAGTTAAAAAAACTCATACCATGAAAATCAGTGCATCAGCCCCTTTTTCTAGGAAAGGTCTGGCCATACCTGTTTGTCATGAAAGGATTACCTTGTGGTTCTGACTCATTATACCCAAATTTAAGAACCACAAGTGCTTGTTTTTATGCCCAGAGCCTCCTGCCTTTGACTTTTTCATTGTTCTGTTACTGTTCATGACCCTTAGGTCACATATGCTGTGCTGACACATAGATAGCCTCTTCAAATATTGTAACCTGGGCATTTTCTTAATCGCATTCCATTTTGTTTCTAATTATGCATTAATTTACCAGGAGCACATTAAACTTTAATAGAGACATTAGAAATTATCTGCCCAGGGCAGTCATTTTATAGATGACAGAATGGAAGCCCAAAAGAGGTAAATCAACTGCTCAATATCAGAACTGCAAGGGTCTCCTGTTTCCTAGTTTAGTGGGCTCTTTAGCACATAAACTAATGTTTTAACTATCATGACTTCCTGATTGCCCATACACCATCTTGCTTCTTAAGAAATTTTAACTCTTGTACATAATGGAAACTGCCCAATATATTTTAAGACTTGCTCACAGCAAAAATCAAACCAGAGAGAGAGAGAGAGAAATAAAGGAAAGAAAGAGGATAATAGAAAACACAATGACCAGTAATAACTATTGACCTTGGAACAAACCCCAAAGAGCTACTTGCACAGTGTCTTAACTTACAGTTCTTGGGAAACAGGATTGCGTGGGATGTTCTCTCCTCTTAGGTGAAAACAGAACTTAGTACCAGACCAAACATAACCCCAAGGCTGACAATGCATTGAAGTCTGGCTTGAACAGGTCTAATAAGCTGGGGTCTCATATCATGAGTTCCAGAGGGCAGGAAAGGCATATAGAATGGAGGTCAAATTTTTTATCAGGTAAGCTAATTGGCAACTTGTGCCTACCAGGAAAAGGCATGACTCCACAAATCACCTTCTTTTCTACCTAGAGTTAATACTGCAGTTCAGAATCAGCTCCTCTGCCATTACAGACATATATAAAGGATTTCCTGTGAGAAAAAGGAAACATCTCTTAAAACTGGTTGTTGTTTTTCATCATTTTGGCCATTTAGTAGCTATGCAATCTTCAGCTAAATACTTTCCGTTTCTAAGCCTCGGTTTCCTCATCTGTAAAAAAGATGATAATAAAAGCAACCACCTGATAAGGTGCCTGCAGGATGCTCAGCTATTGTAAGCTCTTAATAAATATTAACTATTCACATTTGAATATTTTAATGGTATTGTTTTGGAAAGTAGCAATACTCCAGCTAACTATTATATATTTTCAGTTTCTCAGGTAGTTAATAAACTCTGCTTTCTCTTTCAATGATTTTGATGAAACATCTTCTTGACATTTTAGACAAGAATTTTACCACTGAGCAAAAGTTTGGGGTTTAATTTCCTGTTGCCAATCTACTAATCAAAATTGCTGCTTAATTACCTGATGCCCCAATTAACCTGCACCAAGAAGGTTCAGTACATGGAGTGGGTACATTTTGACTAAATTAATTTGAATTTTATCTTATCTTCACAAGTTCCTTTTCAGCATTTAATATTATTGATTCACTAAAGCTGTGGGGAGTAACTGATATGGGGTGTAGTGCTGATTGGGCAGAGAAATCTGCGTAAGGAGAAGAGGAAAATAAAAGCACAAACCAGCTTAACTGCCTTAATTGATTTGACTAGTTGTTAGACACAAAAATAAACCCTTCAAGTTAAGGCTTTAAAAACATTTTTGTCTGGCATGCTCCTTCAGCGTGTGTGTGTGTGTACATGTGTGTATGTTTACATCTTATATTTTGAGATTATGGGAGAATTTGTGTCAGCAATTAGACAAGGCATTGGGACTTTTTTCCCTTGGGACTCCAGAACCACAGTTGTGCTTATTACACTCATGATTCCTGGCTCTATGCCAATCTTCTCTCTTGTTTTATTTCTATTTTTTTCCCTTTCACCCCAACGCCTGCTCCTTCACCAAGAGAGCCATTCTTATTTGTTTAATATGTCCCTGGATATGCACATATCTTTGAAAACTGTGTCAATATGTGCACTGATTTTGTCACTTAACACTGTGTTTTTAAGATCTATCCATGTTGCTGTATGTACACTGAGAGTATGCTTCTATCTGCTGTATGGTATTTTAAATGCACTTGCCACATTTTATTTATGCCTTTTCCTAGTGATTGCAACTAGGTTGCCTCCAAGTCACTTATCACATACCACTTCATATGAACATCCTTATATATAACTTCTACAGATCTGTGAGTTTATCTTCTGAGGTATAAACTCAGGAATGGGACTGATAGGTCAGCAAATAGAGAATATATATGCAATTTATAGAAATAAATATGTTTTTATATATATGTATACATATGTATATGTATTTAAACATAAGTACTGACAGACTTCTTTCCAGAATGGCAATTCCTGTTTCCATTCCTACCAGCAGTGCTCTGGTTTTCCTGTTTCCACGTACATCTCACCAATACTTAATATTATCCTATTTCTAGTTTTTGTTTCTCTGATCAATAAAATATGACATTTCATGTTGTTTTAATTTTTTTTGTTTTCTCTTGATTACTAATGAGGTTGAGCATTTCTTCACATATCCATTGGCTATCTTCCATTTCGTGTATCACTTCTATAGCCATGGTTCCTTTTCTCTGTATTTTTATTTTTTTTAGTTACTAGACACTCTCTTTAGAGCTAGCAAACATTTCCTTCCAAAGACCTCTCTATTAGCCTTGTCTATGGTGCCCTTCATTGAATAGAAATTCTTAAACTTTATACAGTTATAGTCATCAATTTGGGGCAGTATTGTGTATACTTCCTTGATCCAAGAAGCCATTCCTCAGGATGAAGTTACAAAACATTTCTTTACATTCTACTTATTAGCTTTATAGTTTAATATATAAGCTTTATAGTTTATAGTGTATGGTATAAAGTAGAGAACTACTTTATTCTTCTTTACGTGGCAAACCAGCACAGTCAGAATCATACATTAAAAATCTAGTTTTCTCTACTGCTTTGTAATGCTTCCTCAATCATATTCTAGTGTTTATATGTTCATGGGTCTGTTTATAAACTCTCTGTTCAATCACACTGGTCTCTGCTCTTGTACCAATACCATATTGTTTCTGTTGCTAAGAATCAGTTGTGTATCTTAATGTCTGATGTGAGTCATTTAAAAATGACTTTGCCTTTCCTTTTAAAAATTGTCCTAGTAATTTGCGGACTTTCATTCTTTCATATATCTTATTATCAGTTGGTTAAATTCCTAAAAACATACTGCTAGCATTTTATTAACATTTTCAGGTCAATATTGAAAGAAAAAAATGTTATGTTGTAATTTTATCTATTTCCTAAGATTTTCTTTTACATTCTTTTTTTTTTAATTTTTTAAGATTTTATTTATATATTTGACAGAGAGAGACAGCGAGAGCAGGAACACAAGCAGGGGGAGTGGGAGAGGGAGAAGCAGGCTTCCCGCGGAGCAGGGAGCCCGACGCGGGGCTCAATCCCAGGACCCCGGGATCACAACCTGAACAGAAGGCAGACGCTTAACTGAGCCACCCAGGCGCCCCTCTATTAATGTTTTTAAGCTAATTATTGCTGGTTGAAATTTTTAAACTGTTTTTGTTTGCCAAATTTGCCAAACTCTAGCAAAACTCCTAATACTTTAATAGTTTGTCTGCTAAACCCTTTGAGTTTTTTTATATAGATAGGAAAAATAAATTTATATAGTAATATAAATTTATAAAATGAATTATAAAGTAAATTTATATAGTTGTTTGTTCCATTTTAATCTTACAGCTCTTATTTTGTTTCAAATATTATTGTTTGTCCAGAACTTCTGGTATTATATCAAATAATGGTAACCACTGCAACCAACCATTGCAACTAACCTTCTCTATTCAGTATAATGTTGGCTTTAAAGTTTTAGTAAATAAGTTTTATTCAGAGAAAAAAAAATTCCCTTAAAAGGAAAACAGTTTTTAAAAATCATCTTTATCAAATTCTTTTTCTACAGCTATTTGAATAACATAGATTTTTTTTTTCTTTTAGTCCCTTAATGTGTACATTTTCTTATGTTGAATGACCTTTGTATTCTCAAGAGAAAAACTTATTAATCATGATGCTATTTTTTTAAACACACAGCTTGATTCCATTAGCTAATAATTTTATTTAGAATTTTCTCATCTATATTCATAAGTAAGGTGGATCTACATATATTTTTTTCTTATACTCTTTTCATCTGGGTTTAAAATCAAGGTTTTATTGGCTTTATAAAATTACTTGAGCAGTTTTCCCTTTTTGTGTTTTCTGGGATAACTGATATAAAGTTTAACAGTTCTTTAATAATTTAGTAAAACTCAGCTATAAAATCGTAAAAATGCTTTGATTACCATAAAAATGTAATTATATCAGTCTATTAAGCTTTTCTATTTCTTCTTGGGCTAATTATGCATTTTTTTGGTTTTTTGTTTTTTCAAAATTATATATTTTATCCAGGTTTTTTTGCTATTCTCTATCTCATTGCTTTGTTGTTTTTTTCCCCCTTGATTGAATTCTTAGCTCATGTATTTTCAGACTTTCTTGTTTTCTGATAAATATATTTAAGTCTATATCCCACATTAGCTATGTTTTGATTGGTAAAGGAGGGATTTTCCCACCCTAAATAGTAAGAGATGGCCAAACACAAGACACCTGACAAGTCATATGAGCTTGATAGCAGTGTATTAGTCATATACTCACAACCCAGGAGAGGAGGACACCACACACCAAAGGGGGCCACACCGGTTGCATTTGGGATCAGAGTGATCTATTTTTTTCCTACTGGAAATATTTGTCCAAGGGTACATTTTATGGAAATCTTATCATTTTATCTGCCTTACATTACTGAGAATATCATAAAACCCTAAGTTCAAAGACTTCCTTTAATACTTTGTGTTAACCGGTAACACAAATATTACTCTATTGTCTTCCATCTAGGAAAAGTTTGATAATAATAATAGTTAACACTTAAAGAATGTTTACTGTGCAAGGGAGTGTTCGACACAATTTACATACATTAACTCCTTTAATGTTGATAATAGCAAACTCATTCTTGTTTCTTTATAGATCTAATACCCTGTGCCTACCCCCCACCCCCATTCTGGAAGCTTGTAGAATTTTTCTTTTTTGGTTGATGGTCTTAAATGTTAGTATATTATGCCTAGGTATGATTTCTTTTTTTCGTCCACTCTATTTACTAGTTCATGGTCTTTTTTATCTAAGGTCTTATATATTTCTTCAGTTCTGAAAAATTCTTGTTTATTATCTCCTCAAATATTCCCTTTCCTTCATTTATTTGGTTTGGTTTGGGGCTTTTTTCCAGCTTTACTGAGATATAACTGACCTGTAACACTGTGTAAGTTTAAGATGGATGTGATGATTTGATACACATATATTATGAAATGATTACCACAGTAAGGTTAGTTAATACATTCATTACCTCACATAATTACCTTTTTTTGTGTGTGCTGAAAACATTTAAGATCTACTCTTAGTAACTTTCAGGAATACAATACAGTATTGTTAACAATAGTCACCATGTTGTACACTAGATCCCAGAACTTATTCACCTTATAACTGGAAGTTCGTACCCTTTGACCAATACTTCCTCCTTTCTGTCACTCCCAGCTCTTGGCAACCACCCTTCTACTCTCTGTTTCTATGAGTTTGGCTTTTTTAGATTCCACATGTGAGTGTTATCATACAGTATTTAACTTTCTCTGTCAGACTTATTTCACTAAGCATAATAATCTAAAGGTCTATCCATATTGTTAAAATGGCAAGACTTCCTTCCTCCATCTATTTGTTCCCTCTTCCCAAAACGCCTATTTATAGATCTCAACATTTTTTTTTAACTTCTATCCTCTGTATCTCTTACCTTTCTTTTTTATTTTCTTGTCTGTTGCTTCCAGGGAGAGTTCTTCAGCTGATCTTCCAGTTCACTAATTTATTTTCAGGTATGTTGAGTTCTTTATTTCAAGCCTCACATTTTGATCCCAGTTTCTTTCATTGATTCATTCTTATAATGATTTGTGTCTGTTTTGTATTCCTAATAATCTCCCTTAGTTCTTTGAAAATCTTTATTACGCTTTAAAAATCTTTTTCTTCTATCTGGTACATTAATGGTGCTTCATCTAGTACAGGTTGTTCAGTTTGTCTTCTTTTATAGTACTTACACCTCAGAAAATTTCTACTTTGGCTGGTAATGTTTCCAATCTGAAGCAGCAAAAGCCTAGGTCCTGTCTAGCACCCATCTGACTGTATTTGGCATTGGGGAGGGAATGCTCTTCTTAGAAGATGAGCTCTGGTATTAAAATTCACCCTCTATCCCTCATTCCACTTGTTCTCCCCACCATCAACTTGGCAACTGGCTTTGAAACCTTATACCTTGGCCTATGGCGCGACTCTGTCAAAAGCTACCTTTCTGAACGACAATCACCTATCTCATGGGGTATTGAAAAGAAAAGGGGAGAGGGAGGGATAAATGCTTAAGGACTAGCCTCCTGCATGTATGGGTTTTGTTCGTTTAATTTTTTTTCAATTATTTTTTTTATTATGTTATGTTAATCACCATACATTACATCATTGGTTTTTGACGTAGTGTTCCATGATTCATTGTTTGCGTATAACACTCAGTGCTCCATTCAGTACGTGCCCTCTTTAATACCCATCACCAGGCTAACCCATCCCCCGAACCCCCTCCCCTCTAGAACCCTCAGTTTGTTTCTCAGAGTCCATAGTCTCTCATGGTTCGTCTCCCCCTCCGATTCCCCCCCCTTCATTTTTCCCTTCCTACTATCTTCTTTTTTTTTTTTAACATATAATGTATTATTTGTTTCAGAGGTACAGGTCTGTGATTCAACAGTCTTACACAATTCACAGAGCTCACCATAGCGTTTGTTTAATTTTTATCACTCTCCATCCAAGATAGGGAGCTCTTCCCTATTTGACTCTGATCCAGAGCACAGGATGGTTCCTTGCTTTTGAGTTGATACGATTCTAACACCTGGACCTAATCTTCTGTCTCCGAGGAGCTCCTCACAGTTTCAATGTCAGGTTCTAGGATTCCTCAACCTTTTTTCTTTCTCTTTTGGCATCCCCAGAAGTGAGTTAGGGGGAAGCCAGCCCCTAGAACTACTTTACTCTCTTAACAGAATCAGCCAAGTATGGCCTGGGTACTCCCAACTGTATCCCAGTCCTCACTTACAAAATATGTCTAAGAAAACATATTTGCCCAGAAATATGTTAAGGCTGAGTTTTTAATCCAGAAAGCTGTACTTCTACAATGATAGAAGAGGGTATTTCACAGACTTGAGGTGGCAGTTTTGTGCCAAGGTATATAGTTTTTAGAAAGAATATAGCTGGGCCGCCTGGGTGGCTTAGTAGGTAAAGCGTCTGTCTTTGGCTCAGGTCATGATCCCAGTGTCCTGGGATTGAGCCCTGCATCCAGCTCCCTGCTCAGCGGGGAGCCTGCTTCTCCCTCTCCTCCCCGCTCCTGCTCTCTCTCGCTATCTCTGTCTCTGTCTCTCTCTCTCTCAAATAAATAAATAAAATATTTAAAAACAAAACAAAACAGAAAGAACATAGCCAGGGCAAGACAGTATGACCAGCTTTGATAAGTACATATACCTCAGTCATATTTATTGGCCTCCAGTAACCCTGTAGAGAATTTTTCATTCATTTTCCTCTTTCTCTCCTTCTTGTCTTCTCTTCTCCCCACTCCCACCCCACCTTCTCTCCTTCCTGCCCTCTTTTTCTGCATGTGAAATAATCAGAAGCTGCTTGCCCAAAGCAATATGATTCCACACAGTGGGACACAGGTAAAAGCGGATTTGCAGCAGGAAGTTTGGTGGAAGGGTAAAGAAGCACTTTCCTCCGTAGTCAGAGGATTATGTCTAGACAAGGATGACTGATTTGACTTCCAAATTAAATATTGCGATGAAATTTCCCCAACAACAATAGGTGATTCTTATAAGCAAAGCATTATATGGTTCTTCTTTGCTCTTCTAATTGTAATGTCCCCTCTGATTTCTTCCATTAATGTGCTTCTTGCCAGAAGCAAGCCAGATAATTGAGTAAAGACAGCCAGATTAGTCACTCCAAATTACCTATACTCTACAAAAGAAAAAAAATTACCAGAAATCGACAGTCAATTTTTATTTTCTCCCAAAGTAAAAATGTGCAGGGTACTATTCAAAAAATGTTATTTTATTTGTATTCTACATTTATGTAAATTCACAAGAATAAATGGTTTCCAATGACATCATCCTCCCTCCTAAGTAGATAATTAACTGACTGGTACACTTTCCAAAAGAAGGATTTTACCAAATAAGGACCATTGCAAATGCAAATGCACAAAGCGAACACTCGCTGAATAGAAAAATAAGTCTACCCCCAGAAGAGAAAGAATATACCTAAGTAACTGCTTCTTAAGAATAATAATGTTATTCATTTACTTCAGATTTTCTTATTCAGATATTCTCGATTTATTCAATAAAGGAAAAAAGGTTTTTAAAGCTATTCTTTTGCTTTTTTAACATATAAATGTATTTCATTATGGCCAGAACCTATTTCAACCAATTAATTTATCCTTCAAAATTATGTCATAATCATTCCCTTCCTTCTTTCTATGCCACTATCTCATCCCTATCCCCTGTATCAGTTACTATTGCTGTATAACAAACACACCAAAACCCAATGGCTTAAAACAATTACTTAGTATTTATCATGTGTTTGTGGGCTGCCTGGGGTTAGTCGGGGCTCAACTGCTTCCCACTTCTCTCTCTATAGACTAACTAAGACATGTTCTTCTCTTGATGACCACTGAAGTAAGTCCAATCACACAAGTGCTTCTCAAGCCCTACTAACATTCTAGCAGCCAAAGCAGATCACATCATCAAGTCCAGAGGCAAGAGGTGAGAGATGTAGGGTGGAAGAGAGAGGGAATGAATATTTGGAAGAGTAATTTAACTTACCTCATCTCCTTATTTATATATTATGGTACATCAACCTCTTAACTGCTTTTGATGATGTAGAACCATCCTTGTCCAATGTTTTTTGTATATATTTCCGATCAATCTTCTTTTTTTTTTTTTTTTAAGATTATTTATCTGAGAGAGAGCATGAGCAGGGGAGGGGCAGAGGGAGAGGGAGAGGGAGAAGCAGGCTCCCCACTGAGCAGAGAGCCCAATGTGGGGCTTGATCCCAGGACCCTGAGATCGTGACCTGAGCCGAAGGCAGACGCTCAACCAACTGAGGTACCCAGGCGCCCCCCAGATCAATCTTCTCCAAAAAGCACTTTTATTATGTCATTCATTTGCTCTAAAATCATGAATAGGTCTCAATTTCCAACTATACTATGTCAAAAAACCCTGTCTTTCAAAATCCTTCATAATTTGGCCATTCTCCATTTTCTCAGCATATATCCTCCACTCTAATAAAGCTAGACTCTTCAATATTTTATGAACGTTTTTTACCTATTCTCCTCTAGATACTTCTGTTCATACAGTTTCTCCCACCATAAATGCCACCTTGTCTGCCTGGTCCTAATTTCATCTTCTCCACAAAGTTCCCGAGGTAATTTCCCCTAGCTTGTATGCCTTTTATGCTATTGAATCAATGTGTTACTTCTCCCAGGGGAAGATTTGTTTTTCACTTATTGATTCAACAAGGTTTTACTTAGTATTTACTAAGCATTGCCAGGCATTATAATAAATGTTGGAGATAACACAGGGAAAAAGACCCAGTCCCTATATAACAACAAACTGGATAACCTAGAAGAACTGGATAAATTCCTAGAAATACCCAACCTTCCAAGACTGAATCATAAAGAAATAGAAAGCCTGAATAGACTGATAACAAGTGATAAAATTGAATCAGTAATTTAAAAACTCCTAAAAAACAAAAGCCCAGGACCAGACCACCTCATAGGTGAATTCTATCAAACATATAAAGAGTTAGTATCTATCCTTCTCCAATTATTCCAAAAAATTGAAAAGGAAGGAACACTTTGAGGCCAGCATTACCCTGATACCAAAACCAGACAAAGACCCTACAAAAAGAAAATTATAGGTTAATATCCCTGATGAATGTATATGTAAAAATTCTCAACAAATGAATGGATATGTATATATCCATTATATGTATGTCTACACACACACACACACACACACACACACACACACACACACACAATGGACTATCACTCAGCCACAAAAAGAGAACGAAATCTTGCTATTTGCAACATGGTTGAATCTAGAGGGTATTATGCTAAGTGAAATAAGATTCTAATATGTAGAATCTAAAAAACAAAACAAATGAATAAAACAAAACAGAAACAGACTTGTAGATACAGGAAAGAAACTCTTGGTTATCAGTTGGAGCAGGGTTTGGGGAGTAGGAAAAATAGGTGAAGGGGATTAAGAGGTAAAAACTTCCAGTTATAAAATAAGTTAAGTCATGAGGATGTAATATACAACATAGGGAATATAGTCAATAATATTATAATAACTTTGTATGGTGACACACAGTAACTAGACTTATTATGAAGATTATTTCATAATGTATAAAAATCAAATCTCTATGATGTACACCTGAAACTAATAGGATATTATATGTCCATTTTATTTCAATAAAAAATAAAATAAATATAAATAAAAATCAATAAATACATTAGTTAAAAAAAAGTCCCAGTTTTGGGACTTGCTGATTGACAATCTCTTAGGAAATACTAAGGTGTGATAGAACTGCAGAGAGGTGAACATATAAGGGGGCAGAGAAGTGCACAGGAGGGGCATTTAATCCTGTCTTGGGGGACTATGGAAAGACTTGGAGAACAAGTTGTCTAGAGTTCATCTATGTGGCAAGTGAGAGTTATTCAGTTGAAAAGGGATTAGCAGAGAGCATTAAGGGTTGAAGGAACTAAGATGAGGAAGAAAGAACCAGCATATTTAAAGTGCTGCCCATAATTCTGTGTGGCTGCGGCACTGAATGTGAGACAGAGAGAGGAGAGAAATAAGGCTAGAAAGGAAATCCATGTGTAAGGAATATGAAACTCACTGAAGTCAGCAGGGAAGTAAGTACTGTGCTTAAGCAGGGACATGACATAATCAGGTTACTGTTTGGATTTTTTGTTTTATTTTGCTTTCTTCAATTGAGATATAATTGAAATATAACATTATATTACTTTCAGGTGTACAACATAATGATTCAATTTTGTATGTATTATGGTATAATCACCACAAATCTACTTAATATCCATCGCCATACATAGTTACAATTTTTTAGAAAGATTTATTTATTTGAGAGAGAGAGAGCATGCCCACATGTGAGCAGGGGGAGGAGCAAAGGGTGAGGGAGAGGGAGAGAATCTCAAGCAGACTCTCTGCTTAGCATGGAGTCCATCACAGGGCTTGATCTCACAACTCTGAGATCATGACCTGAGCCAAAATCAGGAGTCGGATGTTTAACCAACTGAGCTACCCAGGTGCCCCATTCTTATTTTTTTCTTATGATGAGAACTTTTAATATCCACTCTCTTAGTAATTTTTAAATATACAATAGGGTATTATTAACTATAGTCATCATTCTGTACATCACATCCCCATGTCCTATTTATTTTATATTTGGCAGTTTGTACCTGTTGACCCCCTTCACCCATTTCACGTCTCACTACCACCCGCTTACCTCTGGCAATCACCAATCTGTTCTCAATATTTATGAGCTCATTTTTAAAATTCCACATATAAGTGAGATCATATGGTATTTGTCTTTCTCTGACTTATTTCCCTTAGTATAATGACCTCAAGGTCCATCATGCTATTGCAAATGGCAGGATTCCTTTTTTATGTCTGCATTCCATTTCATATATATAAGTACTATACATTTATGTTATAATTACATATATTATAGTACATATAAATTTTTTTTTAAAGATTTTATTTATTCATTTGAGACAAAGAGATACAGAGGGAG
Source organism: Phoca vitulina (assembly GCF_004348235.1). Taxonomy (NCBI): domain Eukaryota; kingdom Metazoa; phylum Chordata; class Mammalia; order Carnivora; family Phocidae; genus Phoca; species Phoca vitulina. The sequence continues at coordinate 59,901,712 of NW_022589707.1, forward strand.
AGAGCATGAGCAGGGAGAGAGGCAGAGGGAGAAGGAGAAGCAGGCTCCCCGCTGAGCCAGGAGCCCGATGTGGGGCTCGATCCCAGGACCCTGGGATCATGACCTGAGCCGAAGGCAGATGCTTAACCATCTGAGCCACCCAGGCACCCCAGTATATATAAATATTATAGATACATTATAAACATTATAAGTTATTTACAAATATTATAAATGTATTATGATATATAATATAATACTAATAATACATAATATATGTATACCATTTTCTTTATCCATTCATCCATTGATGGACACTTAGTCTGTTTTCATGTCTTGGCCATTGTAAATAATGCTACAGTGAATACATGGGTGCAGATATCTTTTTGAGTTAGTGTATTAGTTTCCTTTGGATACAGAATTCCAGAAGTGAAATTGCCAGATCATATGCACAAGTGCACAAGTATTCTCTTTTCTCCATATCCTTCCCTATTTTAAATCTTTTAACATAGATTAGTGTTTTAAAAGATCACCTTGGCTGGTCTGTGGACTATGGATTAAAGGGAGATAAGAAGAGAAGCAAAAAAAAAAAAAAAAAAAAAAAGAAAGAAAGAAAAAAAGAAAAGCAAGACCAGTTCAGGAGGCTGTTGTAATAATCCAGGAGAGAGATGAGTGTGAATCAAACTATAGTAGTGGAGAAGAGTAGATTATTTTAGAGATATTTGGAAGTGGATTTAACAGGTCTTGGCTACTAAAATGAAATAAGGGTACAAAGCAAATAGCAATGCCCCAAAATAGTTTGGGGAGCTTGAGAGGAAAAAGAGAGATACAGAGAAGTGGAAAGCAGAACAGGAGCAGGATGAAGAGGTGGACGATAATGGGTAGGTGGGGGGGCGGGGAGGATGTCACGCCTTGATGCTAATTAAAGAATGATATTTGTTGCAGATATCACAAAGCAGGCAGGTAAGGAAGACCTTCCCAGCACCCCTAAAATCACTCCACATAGGTGGCCACCTAGCCTGCTCATCAATGGGTATAAGTTCAAGTTGTAATGGGTCTAGGAGGAGTGCTATGGCCCAGTGTTGCCTGAGATTCAGAGCAGCCCAGCTGTGGATACCACAGGTGGGGTACAAATTTGCTGAAGCTAAGACTATGGGTCTGTGTGCACTTTCTCCTTATTCGACTTAAAAGAGTGATAGTTAACAATTCCTCATTCCTTAAATACATACCCACTGGTGGGGTTCCTGAGACTTGCAGCTCATCCTTACTCACTTGATGTTACTAAACTAATAGTGTTCTACTAAAAAAGAAATGAAATAATTAACTCCAAAAATTTAAAGTCAGTTTTGCATTAAATGAAAATTTATATTCCTTTTAAGGAAACTGAAATTAATAATTAATCCTTTATATCTGGAGAAATAAAATTTTCTTTGTTGGAAGAATGGTCAAAATATATACATTGGATCTTAAAAACAAAGACAGACAAGGAATTTTTATGGTAATATCAGTGATATTGGAAGGCTGCCCCCCCAAAAAATAGTGCCTATAATAATGACAGCTACACACTCAAGGGAGGGAACTGCATGCCTGGTGGTTTACAGTGTGTTCAATTACTGGGTAGATCAGCGACTCAAGGCTCTTAGCAGTGCAAAAGGCTATTAGATCACTTACCAACCCCCCCCCCCCCCAATACTCCCACCAGTGCAGGATTCTTCTCTCTGGTATGTTCATAAGGACTCTGTTCAGTCTCGTTTTAAAGGTCTTAGGCTTGGAGGTTTTAATCACCTTCTTTAGAAGACTCTTCCCTCCTATCATAGGAAGTATGTCCTTAAGGGAAATTCAGTGATACTTAACCCATATTTTACTTGTTATAATTTCCTATTACTCTAATTAATACCTTTCTCTGAGCTTTTTCCTTGTGACTCACCCACCATGTATCACCTCTTCCTCTGTGGTGTTTTTGCCATTTAGATCCCTTGCATGTGGACAGTTATCCTGAGTCTCTAGTCAGTCTTAATAGTTAGGAAATGTTTAAGCCTGTAGCACTAATAAATCAGCTCAAGGTATAATTAGAGGCTTAACTCTGTGAAGAGAAGATGTAACCCATTTGTTAATAACATCACTTAGGTCTTTTGAAAACATTCCTGCCTAAAATAACTGAGTCAAATTAAGAACTAGCCTTAGACAAAATGTCAAAATAATGGCCTTCGAGGACATTAAGAGCCCAATTTCTCTATTGAAAGTGTAGCTAAGAATGTTCTGCAGCTTTCTGCTAGTTATTCCATAGGCAAGTTGACTTTTAGCTTCTCCAAAGTTGATTAAAATTCAGATGAAGTTAATATTAATTGATGTGCTAGATGCTTTTATTTAATCCCCACATTATAGTCATCTTATAGAGAACTACACCACAGCTAAGAGATATTAAATAATGTTTACAATGCCACACAGTAGAAAGTGACAGACTTAGGATAGAGAACCTGGTCTTTTGACTCCAAATACTGAGCTCTTAAAATTTCATTCACCTGATTCAGAGATAATAACACTATTACTTAGTAGGCTTGAGTCTCTCCCTCACACCATGAGGCTTTAGCAAAATATCTGCTTTGTATTTTCTGCTGTGCCATAAAGCATATGGGCATTAAGCTATGGAATTCATATTCTCCACCTTGTAATAATCATGCCTCCTTGCTAAACTTACTTCACATTTATTCCTTTTGTGTTCTTATACGTATGGCCACTGTTCCCTTTTATGGACAAGGTACTCTCAAAAGTTTTCCAAAGAGCACTCAATAGAAAGTGGCTAAGTTCAAAATCAAACACAAATTTCTCCAAAGTCCTTCTTTCATTTGTTGAAAGTGAATGAAGGAAGCCCTACTTTGCTTCCTCATTAGGAATGGGAGGTAGGGAAGGGAGATAACCAAAGAGCAATTGCAACATGTTTTGCAAAGTAAAATATGCTAGTGAACTGATTTTATCATCCAGCTCCAGAGGAATCCTGCACATGATAAACTTTAAGACTCACTAAACCAGTTTTTCTGTTGTGTAATTCCTCCTCCTGTCACCCTCCTAAATATGCAATGTCATCTCTTATGTATTGTAACCTGTTCAGTGATAGCTAGTTCTAATTCTATTGCTATTTGGACAAATTACATTTAAAATTAAAGTTAAGAATTTTTAATAACAAGAACATTCTCTATGATTAAATGAAAATTCTAAAGAGCATGTAACCTGACAAACACTACCTGAGCTAGGTGGTCAAGGTGATCAACAGTGATAAATCATGGGATTAAATTGGCACTTTATGTCTGAGGTCTTGCTTCTAAAGATTGTTAACTTCCATCTAATCGAGAGAAAAAATATTAGAAAAATCTCAATAGAAGGACATTTTACAAGACAGCTAATATAGATATAGATATAGCCGAAACCAAAATACCTAAGTATTCCTCAAAACTGTCAAGGTCATCAAAAACCAAGAAAGTCTAAGAAACTGTCACTGTCAAAAGAAGCTTAAGGACACAGAATGACTAAATGTAATGTGACATCCTGGATGATATCCTGGAACAGAAAAAGGACATTAGGTAAAAACTAAGAAAATCTGAGAAAAGCACAGACTTTAATTAAAAATAAAGTATTGATATTGGTTCATTAATTGTGACAAATATACCATACTAAGGTAAGATACTAATTGTTGTGGGGGTTGTGGGAATCTCCATACTCTCCTCATAATTTTTCTATAAATCTAAAACTGTTCTAGAAAATAAAGTGTATTAGACAAATAACTGAAATAAAAGAGTATGTAAGTAGGGTTTTGTTTTGAATAAATTCCTTAAAATGTATGTTCTTCTGTTCTCATGTTTTTTTTTTAAATCACAAGCACACAGAATAGCATTTTTAAAAATTCACAGGAAATGCGTTTATCATGGAAGTGTAATAAATTACTTTTCCCATCCTGCCATCATGAACAGAGATTAAGAAATTCAGGGCTATTTTTATTTAGGTTTATTATTGATTATGATCTTTAAAAAGTCATTTTTCCATTTGTAAAATAGATAAAATTTTACCTCGTGGGAGGCTTATAAAGTTTAATGCAATGAAATAGATAGTTTATAGAAAGAATTACTTTAGGGCTAACGTTATAATATCAGAGCTTTTTAAAATAATCAATTTTCATCCATTTCATCCAGTGACCAGAATATTTGACTTTCCTGTAAATGATGATGCCTATAATGATTTTATTCCTTTGTTGAATTTTCTTCACACAAATCAGCATGCACTTAAACTCTGCTTAAATACCAAGACATGCTGACACAGGCTGGGGACAGGATTGCATAGACAGTGCACACCCTGGCTCCTGCTCAGTTTTTTAAATCCAGGACACGGTGTAACCCAGCAAGTCACTGTTTCATGAATCAGCCCCTCGATGTGAGGGGAAAAGTCTTTGGCAACCTGACTGTGCTGTTCTAAGGTAAGAGAGGTGATTGCCTAGGGAAAAGACATCAAGGCCACCACATGTACAGACTTGCTCTGCCCAGGATGTGGGGAATTTTACTTTGCTTGGAATCAGCCCCAGAATTCAGAATTAAGCTAACTACAGCTTGCTCTTCTAATATCCTGAAAATGCATGCTTTTCATAAGACCCTAGGTGCTGGCTTTCACTATCCATACTTGCTTTGCCTCTGCTCACCATCCCTGAGCCCTTGGAGTTGACACACCATTGCTTGATCTTGTCAGGTAATGTGAAACAGAGTGAGGCAATCAGCTATTCAATTCAGTCACAGGTGTGAGTGTAGAAACAACCCCACATGTAATCAGAAGTCACAAGACAGTAAAGATGACTGCAGGTTCTGAAAAGAGACCTGATTAGGTCTATATCAGAAACTAGGCAGCCAGAGGGTATGGTCATCACTTCTGTGGTGTCTGTTGTTCTTATGGTTTGTGCTATCATTGCCTAATTCAAGAGAATCTCACTTGGTAGGACCAACAGGAGACAGGCAGGTTCTCTGTGGAACCTGCTGGGTCCAGTCTCTGGCCTAAGGTAATTTCCAACTGCTCCTTTTCTTCCCTCATGTAGGTCCATGGAACTCATGGTGATTAAGACTTATGACTCATGGTAGCTACTGACAAGAATTTTATAGAACATAAATTCACCACATGACTTTAAAGTTGTAAGACTTGAATTCCATAGCTTGCATTCCTTTTCTCTTTAATACTATGCCTACTGCATCTATCCCTAGAGATTCCTGTTTCTTCTCATCTCCAAGATTGGCTGTGAGTGGATCATGTACTCCCTAGTACTTTATTGCTAACTGTACGGACATGCACACCATTTCTGCTTTAGAAGTTTAGATCTAAGTACTGTAGGAATGCTGACACCAGAAAAGAATGTAATAAGCATGGAGGAAGTTGTAAAAACTAATAAATTATATAAAAGTCTTCCAGTCATAGTCCCTAGTCTGAGGTTGTGGGATAACACCCTTTGGTTTTCAGTTCTTGTTCATAAGAGTGAAGTTCATAAGAAATAGTAAGGAAAAATGTTGATTTGATTCTTATTTGGGGGTAATGTGTATTTTTCAGAAACTTTCAACTGCATGTTACCAAATTTAGTGGGCATTTTCACAGGAATAGGTATTTAAAGAATTACTACCTCCCTTAAACATACTGAGGTACTTACATCCCTATCCAGAATTCTTTGAATGCTAAGGAGTTATTAAATTAATTTACTCAAAAAGAAGAATCTTACTTCACATTTTATTTCTATCATTTGACTCACTATAGTAACTAATGAGAATTTTATTGAGTATATATGTGATTCTGAAACAAATGTACAAGGCTCTATGGCTTGGCTTCTAATTTCATTATCATGTTCTACTCAGCAATGTTGCGTGGACTCAATGCTAGTCTAGGATTTTTTCCTTAGTTCTTACATCCAGAACTTCATCTAACAGAGTTTAGGCTTATGTTCCATAAAGTCACTAGAAAACTTTATTCATTTACAATGTGAAGTATTTACATTAAGAAATTTTTTTTTCTCCAGATATTGATCTCAGAAATGAACCAAGGACAAACATAGGCTTAATAACTATGGAGGCAGGGAATAAAGCAAAGAGAATGTTTTCAAGCTGAAACAGCTTGATGAAACTTCCCCTTACAATTATGGCACACAGACTTTTATCTGCCCAGGAGCCTAAATATTCCTGTCACTGGTCTGGGACACACCAAAACATTCTTACTTTAAAATTCTCATTTTTCTGGATGCCACATGCACCCACACCTTTATATTTCTATATCTTCACCCCCACTGCAACCTTCTTACAACATTTGGACAATGTTTTTTACATTCCATTTAGCTGACTTCCTATGGGAAGGAAGTATCTATGTACATTAATTACTGTCAGTCTCACAGTAGGACTTGTCTTTTTTCTCTCCTTTCTAAATTTTTTTTCCTAGCATTTATCTTATTTTGGTCTCTTTTGTATATTACTACAATTGCATATAGCAATAACTCACTACATTTCAAATTCGTAGCTATCAGTTGAATAGGTACCATAAGCACAAACAAGAGGGGAATGGTATTATAAAATCACAAAGGAGAATCATATAGGACAAACATTCCTTTGTTCCTCATCCTATGTGTGTGAATGGGAGAATTAATATAGGTTGACATAATGGCAGGGATGTTGGAACTTTAATACATAACAGTAAATGAAGGAGTGCAATTGAACAAGCCTATCTTGTGGTCGGTCATTACTGACTTGAAGTTTTAATTCAGTGGATATTTGTTTTGTTCTAAATACACTGTTTACAAAGCTTTGATGGAATAGCAGGGAAGCACCCAGAGGGGGAAAATAGTATTGTAATTAATATTAATAAACATACTATAATTAATACAGCCTCTGAAGTATTTTTACCTAAGTTTTAAAAGGATCCTATGATCAGCAAATGGTGCTGGTATAACTGGATATCCATATGAAAAAGAATAAAGTTGGACCCTTATTTCACACCATGTACAAAAATTAACTGAAAATGGATCATTGACCTAAATCTTTCATGACCTTGGATTAAGCAATGGTTTCTATATGTGACCTAAAAGTGCAAATGATAAAAAACAGATAAATTGGATTTCATCAAGATTAAAAACTTACTGGTAACTATGCCAGGAGATGATATGTTATTCTGTTTAATTGTACTAATCATTTCACAGTGTATATGTATACCAAATCATCATGTTGTACACTTAACTATATACAGTTTCTATTTTAAAAATATATAAATTACAAGATTAAAAACTTTTTGCTTCAATGGACACCATCAAGAAAGTGAAAAGACAACCCACAGAATGGGAGAAATTGCAAATTATATATATCTAATAAGGAACTTGTGCCCAGAATACATAAAGAATTCTTATACCACAACAATAAAAAGGCAACCCAATTTAAAAATGGGCAAAGGACTTGAATAGACATTTCTCCGAAGAAGATATACAAATGTCCAATAAGCACTTGAAAAAATGAACATCATTAGTCATTAGAGAAATGCAAATCAAAACCATAATGAGACACTACTTCACACCCACTAGGTTGGCTATAATCAAAATGAGAGACAATGACAAGTGCTGGCAAGGTTATGGAAAAACTGGAGTCCTCATACATTGCCAACGGTAATGTAAAATGCTACAATGCTTTGGAAACAGTTTGATAGTTCTTCAAAAGGTTAAATATAGAGTTACCATATGAGTCAGCAATTCTACTCCTACTGGATCCACTCCTAGTTATATCCCATGAAAAAATGAAAACATATCCACACAAATTCATAATAACCAAAAAGTGGAAACAATCCAAATGTGCATCAACTGATGAATGGACAAACAAAATCTGTGCACCACAAAAAATGGTACAATTTTATATTATTTGACCATAAAATGAAGTATCAATACATACTATAACATGGATGAACCTTGAAAACCTTATGGTAAGGGAAAGAAGTCAGACACAAAAGCCACATATTATATGACTTCATTTGCCTGAAATGTCCAGAATAGGCAAATCCATAGAGAAAGAAAGTAGATTAGTGGTTGCCAGGGCCTGGGGAAGAGGGAAATGGAATGACTGCTAACAGGTATTGGGTTTCTTTTTGGAGTGATGGAAATATTTTGGAATTAGATAGCAACGATAGTTGCAAAACTGTGAACATACTAAAACCCTGGAGTTGTACTCTTCAAAATGGGAAATTTTCTGGTATGTGAAGTAGGTATATGAAATATCCACAGTTTAAGGTAAAGAAATTATGGTTCAAAAAGGCTGAGGACTGTATTAAAATTGGAGGCTGGTGGTATAAGTGTATTGAATTAGGCTAATGGTTCTCAAAATGTGGTTTGCAAATCAGCAGCATCAACATCACCTGGAAACTCATTCGTTATGCACATTCTCAGGTTACACTCCAGATCAAATGAGTCTGAAACCTCTGGAGGGGGAGCTCAGCAATCTGTGTTTTAACAAGCTCTGCAGGTGATTTTGATGAACACTCAGGTGTGAGAGTCACGGGGTTAGTTACAGCTTTAAAGCCTTCCTGCTCTCCTGGTCACTAGATGTGTACCCTTTGGCAAGCTTCTTGACCTTTTGGTGCCTCAAATTATTCATCCAGAGAAATCATTCCTCACAGGGTTATTATGAGGATTAAATGTTTAAATACAAGTAATTTGCTTGGAAGAGAGTTTGCCACTCAGTGAGCTGAGTACTCATAAGAACAGGCTATTACTATGCAATAGTACTGAGCTGATACAGGAAACAAATACAGATGCCCTCTCTTGGGGAAATTGAGCCACAGATATAAGTTTAAATTTTCTAGTAGCCACATATAAAAAGTAAAAAGAAATAAGAAAGTAATAACATATTTTATTTAACCCAATGTGTTAAAAATATTATTTCAACATGTAATCAACATAAAAAATGTTTAGATGGTTTGCATTCTCTTTTTCAAACTGAGTCATCAAAATCCAGTATACTTTATACTTAGAGCACATCTCAATTTGGACTAGCCACATTTCAATTGCCCAGTAGTCACTCATGGCTGGTGGCTGGTATATTGGACAACAAAGCTCTTACTCAAATGTTATGCTCTTTTCCTCACCTAAGTTCTTAAAACTTCAGCATGTTGTCTGTGCCTGAGGAGAATGACCAGATGGGGACAAGTCATGAAGCATCCTTTCCTGACATATCCCATCCTAAAAGGTGATGTTGGGTTGCAGATGAGCCTCCAACCTATGTCCTCAACTGTATATTGTTACACAAGGATGATCTGGTGAACTGCCTGAGGAGAATCTTAAGGGAGAAACATAGGAGACTGCAGGCTTTCCTGTATTATTTGCTCTTGTATCCACAGAGTCTAGAAAACTTGCCAGGCACACAGCAGGCACTCAGCACAATTTTTTCAATTAATGAATGAACATTGAGAGTGCTTTTCTAACTTAACTTAATTTTATTATAATTTTTTTCAAATATCTGAAAACATCTAATAATTCCTTTCATAATATCTTTACTTCTCATAAGCAGATCCATTTTTTGTTTTCTAAATTGATTTTTTATGCTTCTCCTTACATTTAAATATTCATCACCTAATAAAGATTAGGTTTCAAGACATGAGCCCATAATAATATTGCCGATATTAGAGGTTTATTTTGTGTTACAGAAGACATACTTCATATATGTGCAAATAACATACAAAGATCACAGATATAACTGGATTTTTTATTGCTGATCTAAGAATAAATGGAAGCAAATATTCAGAGTTTCAATATTGATGAGTCTTCCTCATTCTCAGTAGCAGTAACTACAGGACATATTTTTATACTAAGGGGCCATATCCCTGGATAATGCTGACATTACTGAAGCTTACAGACTGAAGTAACCTGCAGAAACACTGTTGACATGTGGGTGGAGTGGTTTCCCAGGGAGGTTGCTACCTGGCATGAATTAGTTTCTCACTGAGTTCCTAGGATCCTAAAAGCAAGATGCTGTGGGTAGTTAACTCAGAGTAAAAGACAAGGTCCTAATAACAACCTAGAAGGCTACCTTGACTCACTCTATACTTTTCCTTATGCTCATTCCCCTCCAGCCACACTAGCCTCCTTCCTGTTCCTCAGACATACCACGTTTGCTCCAACCGTCCTGCTACACTGAATATTCTTCCCCCCCACAAAACCACCTGGCTACCTCCTTTCACTTCCAGTCTTGCTCAGATGTCTCTCCTCCCTCAGTTCTACCCTGGTTGCACTATTAAATACAGTCACCTCCCCGGATTCCACCCCCTGCCCCTCATCTTCTTAAATCTGCTTTTTACCCCACTTAGCACTTACTACCCCTTAACTTACGATATACCATCCTGTGTTACTGTTCCTTATACTAGAATGTAAGTATCACAAGAACAGAGATCTTGTCTGTTTTGTTCACTGAGGTACCTTATCCTATAGTAGTGGCTGGTGTAGAGCAGGCACTCCATAAATCCTTGTTGAATGAACAATTCACTCATAGACCAGATTCTTTAATAGATTTCTTTCCCTTTTCACTTTTTAAGCCTGCTCTAGTATTAAGATATCTGGGAGGTTTTGCAAGCCTGACTGAGAAGTTGAACTCTCCCCACTTTTTGGTTGGGCTTGCTCACTGAAGGGTACTGTCTCTGGAATTCATTTCTCTGGGCAGGTTGCCAGAGCCTGAATTTGTCGCCTTTGGTGTATGATGCAAGATTTAGGGTTTTTGTTTTTCTTTTTGGAGGGGCGTGTTTCAATTTTGGCTAACTTTATTGTTTTGTCTGGGGTTTTATTCTTGTGTTGAGTTTTGTTTGTCTGGGTTGATCAAGCAATTTAGCAACTATTCTTCACAGAGCTATGGAATACTAGAAATTAGAGCTTGAAAAGACCTCATGGTTGATCCAGTCCATCCCCCTTGCCATTGAAGTCTTGCTCTCCATAATACAATGTCCATGGCTTTGTTCAATGAGGTTTTAAATGTCCTCAGAGATTCCTTTAGGCGCCCACTCAACTAACCTAATACTCTCAACTATTAACAAAAATTCCCAGTGTATGTCTAAACTCTCCTTTTCATATTTTCATTTTATTTCTATTTGTAGTCCAAGGTAGCAAGCCTTCTCTCTTATGGGATTTTATATCTTTCAAAGAAGTGTGGACTTATATTACTGCTCTTAACAGTTCTTTAGCCAAACTAGCTATACATGCATTCCTACCTTTCTTCATTCTCTTCAATTTTGGTTTTGCTTAGTGAATTCTTTCAAACTCCTCACCTTGATTTTTAGTATGTGTAGTTTCACTACACTGAATGACTATAAAACAATGCTTTTCCTTCTGAAACCTTAAGACAAAGCACTGCCATCTACCATATGAAATTGCAAATATATCCAATTTGCTGCCATAATCAAGCTAGGCTGTTTTTATTTTATTCATCAGAATATTAAACAAGTTCTGTGCAACGCTCTTCCCTTGACTTTAAAATTTTGATGGTAATTGTGTAATATCAGACATCTCACTTAAGCCCTTTGTACTTTTGTTTTTATATCTGCAAAAGGAGAGAATATCGGCTTCAGCTTCCTTTGCTATAATTTATGAAAATAAAGATGTTATTATAGGGCTAGAAAGAGATCTTTCAGAGATAAAAACCTTTCACTTCCTAGCTTTCAGACAGAATCAGATAGGATAAATTATTTTCAATACTATGAAGTTCAAATAGCACTCTTTTTTTTTCCTGGTTTATAGTAATTTATGCTAAATCAGTGCAACTCAAACTAATTGTAGTAAAGGGCAAATTTCACAAATTCCCAAATGCTATGGATTGATTTTTGTAAAATACAAAATCACAGGGTTGGATGAAGTGGCAATGTCAGATTGCTCTAAAGTCACTTTTTGTATTTATCTCTTCCTAGATGGGCACTGGTCCATGGACCCTACTTTGAGTAGCCCTAACAATCATTCTCCTCACTTTCAGATTCAGATACTTTATAAATATTTCTTTTCTGAAGATTAACATAATACCTGCTTTTACTTTTCAGCTTGTTTTCTGCTTCACTTGAAAATCAACTTTAGGAAATAGAAGAGCCAATCAATTAATCATTTTCCCAAAACATTTGGTTGCACGTTTCCCATTTATTTATCTTCACTTTTTTCTTTCTTTTTTTTTTTTTTTTTTAAATGTTTTTTATTTATTTATTTGAGAGAGACAGAGATAGTGAGAGAGAGCTCGAGCAGGAAGGAGGGGGAGAAGCAGGCTTCCCGCAGAGCAGGGAGCCCGATGCGGGGCTCGATCCCAGGACCCCGGGATCATGACCTGAGCCGAAGGCAGAGGCTTAACCATCTGAGCCACCCAGGCGCCCCTATCTTCACTTTTTTCGAAGTATAATAATCCCTAACTTATTTCATAAAATCAAATCTGAATGAAAAATACTTTTACGGAAGAAAAAAAAACAACCTCTTGGAGTTTATACCAAGTCAGTACTTTACAGGATAGTCTCTTGGTCACACAATGCCAGCAGCCTCACTTCTCAAACTGTCTCTAGTCACTAGCAATCCTGACCAAGGCTAGGGTAACACTGTTAACAGCAGAAATCCACCAATCCAAGAAGGTAAAAAACACTCTGGCTTATTCCACCCTGCCTGGCACTCTGCCATCAACCTGCACTTTTTGGATTTAAGACACAGATTATATGTCAGCAATAACTGGAGTAGCTATTACATAAGTTGGTTATGGGATGCCATGTGCTTTCAACCGGCATCTTTTATAGTTTGGGCATTATGAAAATTTAGTTTTAGCACTCTTTTCTGAAATAAGCTTCTCTTATTTTTAGTGGGTTTTAATTTTTTGAGAGGGAATTAAATAAAAATATACTGAAATATCATTTCTCCAGGGAATTAAAAAAATAAAGTTTATGGGAAAACATGAAATGTGAGGAAATATTAAATATAGTAAACTGCACAAATGTATACATAAGTTACACACTGGGCTTTTTATGATCTAAAAATCTATTCCAAGAAAAAGAAAAAATGAAATTCGAAGACTTATGAGCTTGTTCAAAAAATACTAAAAATAAGTTCCAGCTGGTGTGAGAACATGGTAAAGGTATAACATGGTACCAGGGTAAATAATAGCACAGGATGGGTGAGGCATTGGCAGAAGGAAACTTTAAATGCAGAACATTTTATACTGCTTTTTAAAGGGATTTTTACAAAAGTAAGAAAACATATATACACACATCAATAGCAGAGAAAATGTATTGAAACAATTTATCAGATGATATATTTACACAATTTTTCAAGAGTAAGCACATGGCCAATATGGATTAATCACTAATGAATTTAATAAAGTGAACAGATTATTAGCTCCTAAAGCTAGTTATTTTAGTTTCTAATGTTTCAATGCGCCAGATGTTTCATAAAAATAGTTTTTACTATTTAAAATGATTTATGAAGCTAGAATGCCCAACTTTTATTTCTGTGTTAAAATTTAAGAGTTAAAAACCGTTAACAAACAGAATTTGCAGTTCAGTTAGCAGTCACTGAATGTAAAAAGAGTTCTTAAAATGCTCCTCTTCAGAGCCATTCTCGTTCCCATAGAAACCAATGTGAGATCCTGGAAAACAAGGTAAGTTCTAAAATAATCACCATTATAAATACCCATTATATAAATGTAAATACAGGCAATTGAAATGATTTAGATGATTTTGAAATTGCATATCATTTCCCAAACCATAATGATTCCTTCAGAGTGGTTCTTGTCTGTCATATAAACACAGCATTTACAAAATTTTTAAAATTCTTATGATTTACTTGTGAGACCATAATCGCCTTTTCAAACAAGTCTTGGGCATGCAAATATCGATTTTTGAACATGTATTTTGGTGCAAGAAGGGTATTTTGACTGGGCTTTTCCTTTGTGGTAGATTAAGTACTTACCATTATTAGTATTTGGATTTCATATAACCATTTTGTTATTCATTATTAATTGTTCTACAATGAGATCTAGATATTCTGGAGAGTTATCTTACAATTATAATTTTTACATTTTATTTATGCAAGTATTTTGTCATATTAAAAGAGCCAAGAACTCTTCTTTTATTGGGACTGTAATTCTTCTGAAAGTCCAGGACCAATCACTGAGTATAGAGCACTCATAATATTAACAAAGATGTGAGTGTACGTTGTTCACAGATGTATATGCCTCTAAGAGATAAGCCTCCTAATGTTTAAGGAGCAAGAGCATTTCAGGGGTAAAGTTCCAGTAGCAAGAAACAAGTATTTTAATTTAGTATGGCTGTTGAAGGAGTTCTGGACATGCCACCCCAAAACATGTCACTTTGGTATAGTGATTATTTTGAAGTAAAGGCAGATACAGGAGGAGGCTTTCTCTGAACTTTCCTTTTCTGCCTAAAAGACAGAGCCTTCAAAAGGAATTCAATTGTCATAAATCCCCTTCCTGGGACTGACTCCTACCACTAGGAGGAAACTAGAAGTCAACTCAACACCCACACAACCTTTGTCACAAATTATCATATCTCCTATCTATTCTTCTAACAGCCCATTCATCTTTCCTAAAAATAATTTACTCTCCCCTAAGTTGCCTATATATCCCCTCCTTCCTCTGTTAAAGATGGCATATAAGCTCTCAAATCTCACCACTTTTTTGGGTGTTCACTTTTTTTTCCCTGTGATGCCCTGGTGTGCATAATATTAAAAATTAATAAGTTTGTTTACCTTTGCTCCTGTTAATCTGCCTGTTGTCAATTTATTTTATAGACCTAGTTATTGAACCTAGGACAACAAAGGGAAAGTCTTTTCTCCCCTACACTGTTAAAGGAGCCACAGGTTATAGACTAGTCATGCAGTATTGTTAGCTGGATCAATGATCAGAAAGTCAGGTATTTTCTCTTCCATTTCATCTAAACCCTTGCTTCTTAAAATCTAGTCCCCAGACCAGCAAAATGAAAGCCTGGTAAAGATGTAGAATTTCAGGCCCTAGGTAGACTAGCTGATTCAGAAACTGCATTTTAACAAGATCACCAGGGGAAAATGAACATTAAAGTTTAGAAACACAGTCTCAAATATTTGCTTCAAACAAATTTTAGCTTTATTCCAGGTGAACTGATGGAAGCTAAAAAGCCTAAGAGGATGTAAACTCTAAGAGGGGACTATGTCTGCAAGTGGCATCTGCACATCATGTAGTTTAGAGCAAAATCCATAAACAATGTTAAATCATTTTGACAAAAGAGAATGAAACATATCCCTTTATTTCAAAAATGACGTATTTCAAGTTTTATGTTTTTAAAAGAAAATGTTCTTATATTTCATTTTGTTTTTCCCACTCCCCCAAACCAAACCATTAAACATAGATCACATACAAAAATCAACTCAAAGTGGATGAAAGATTTGAACGTAGACCCGAAGTTATAAAACTCCTGAAAGAAAACATAGGCAAGAGCTTCATGACATTGGTTTAGGCAGTAATTTCTTGATATGACACCAAAAGCACAAGCCATAAAAGCAAAAATAGACAAGTGGGACTACATCAAACTAAAAAATTCTGCATAATAAAATAAATAATCCACAGAGGCAACTTACAGAATGGGAGAAAATATGTGCAAACTATATGTAACTAATAAGGGGTTAATCTCCAAAATATATATGGAACTCCTTACAATTCAATAGCAAAAAAACAAATAACCCAATTAAAAAAATGGGCAAAGGGGGGCTTCTGGGGGTAGCTCAGTCAGTTAAGCCTCTGACTCTTGATTTTGGCTCAGGTCATGATCTGAGGATCATGAGATTGAGTCCCCCACTGAGCTCTGCACTGGGTGTGAAGCCTGCTTAAGATTCTTTCCCTGCCTTTGCCCCTCCCTCCACCTCATGCATGCACGTGCGCTCTCTCTCTCTCTCAAAAAAGAAAAAAAAATGGGCAAAGGACTTAAATAGACATTTCTCTAAAGAAAACATACAAATGACCAGTAGGTATATGAAAAGATACCCAACATCATGAATCATCAAGGAAATGCAAATAAAAACCACAATGAAATATCACCACCTCACATCTATTTGTCAGGGTGGCAATAATAATAATAATAATAATAACAAAAACAATAATAAAAGGGTAACATGTATTGACAAGGATGTGGGGAAACTAAAACCCTTATGCACTGTTTTGGGGAATGTAAAATGATGCAAGCACTATAGAAAACAGTATGAAGATTTTCCCAAAAATTACAAATAGAACTAGTATATGATCCAGCAATTCCACTTCTGGGAATTTATTCAAAAGAACTGAAATCAAAATCTCAAGAAAATATCTGCACTCCCATGTTTTTTGCAGCACTGTTCACAATAGCCAAGACACAGAAACAACCTAAATTCCCAGTGACAAATGAAGGGATGGAATATTACTCAGCCTTAAAAAAGAAGGAAATTCTGCCATATTCAACAACATGGATGAACCTGGAGGACATTATGATAAATAAAATAAGCCAGCCACAGAAGGACAAATATTGCATGATTCCACTTACATGAGGTGTCTATAATAGTCAAACTCATAAAAAGAGAGAATAAAATGGTGATTGCCAGGGTTTGGAAGAAGAGGGAAATGGGGAATTCCTGTTCAATAGGTATAAAGTTTCAGTTATACAAAAATGAGTAAGTTCTAGAGAGCTGCTGTACAGCATCATGCCTATAGTTAATAATACTGTATTGTGCATTCAAAAATGTAAGAGGGTAGATATATTAAGTGCTCTTACCACAATAAATTAAAAAAAAATAGATCATAGCAGGGTTTAGAGCTAGCTGCAGGTGTTCAGAGTCTGACCTCACAGTTACAGTCCACTTTTTAAAAGACCTTCAAGATCTGTTTTAGGGGAAAGTGAATAAGTTTTAAAGGCCCAGAAAGAATGAAAATGTGAACACGGAGCTATGGACTTATATGAAATAAAAGATGTTCTATAAAAGATATCCCAAAGTCTACTTTCTAAATTTCATCCTTTCTACATTTCCTGCTTTATTTCCATATGCTGCAAATTGCATATGGTTTAGTTTGCCCCACCCTTTCAAATTTCCATTTTCTCCTAACAGAGTTACACCTGCATTTATCAGAAATATATGTGAAATTTTGATGATGGTGTTGGTTAACTGCCTAAATGTTGTGACCTGGTGGGGAGAGGAGGGTCCTGAAGGTCTACTTTACAGATTTAATTTCATCTAGGACCTGTCCTTTGGAGACTCAGAGAGAAGCTCCAGCAAATAGTTGTGTTCTGGAGGTTAGAAAGGTCAGATAAAAAATTAGGGCACAGCAAAAGTTCAGTACTTCTTGATGACAAGCATGTAAGCTGTTGGAATTAAATTTTTCTTCTAACCTCGAGGAGTTTTATGAATTGCTAGAGGGTAGAAATCAACATTATCATTCTCCTTTTTACTTCAAACTATTACTATTTATTGCCTGTTCACCATATGCCAGGCATCCTTCTGAGTGTGTTTCATACGAAATAGTTCATTTAGGGCGCCTGGGTGGCTCAGTTGGTTAAGCCACTGCCTTCGGCTCAGGTCATGATCCTGGAGTCCCGGGATCGAGTCCTGCATCGGGCTCCCTGCTCGGCAGGGAGTCTGCTTCTCCCTCTGACCCTCCCCCTTCTCATGCTCTCTCTCTCTCTCTGTCTCATTCTCTCTCTCAAATAAATAAATAAAATCTTAAAAAAAAAAAAAAAAAAAGAAATAGTTCATTTAATCTTTTCAACAACCTTATGAAGAAGGTAACGGATTACTCCCATTTCAAAGATGAGTAAACTGAGGACCAAGAGGGAAAGTAATTTTCTAGGGCCCCACACGTGGTAAGAGCCTGAGTTAAGTAGAGTGATTCTGGCACCAAAGTTTTTTTACATACCCTGAAAGGACATCTTAGAGACTTGATGTGTAGACCTGTCTCCTCAGTTCTTCATGGTTGGCTAATTAGCTGTAACTTCCTGAGGTCAAAATGAAGGTGACTTTGAAATCAGTCCTTCCTCCAGATATCAGGCATTTAGCAGTCCCTCACCATTTCTTCCTGGTTAGAGATAGATATAGGAAAGTCAACCTTGTAGAATCCATTCTGCCTAGTTAGTGAATGGTCACTCTATAGCAAACTTAAAGATTCAGGTATTTGTGGTATAACTAAAACTATATAAATCCCAAATGTGACTTTAGGGAAAAAAAAGATTTGCTAGAGACAAACTGAATCATCTACTATAAAATCTGCTGCTAGCTTGATTTCTTGTGAAGTTAAATATAATCAACCAATTACAGATTTCGTATGTAGATAAAGGCATAGTTTTGACTGCAGTGCTTCTTTCTAATGTTGTAGAGGGTTTCCTAGCCATACACAGCTAAGTCAATTTTAAGATTCGATTTTCTTCTTCATTCTACCTCTTTGCCCTCTGTACTTCTGTCTGCATTTATGTGTTTCTGCCATTTTCCTACATGTGCATATGTTCAGTAGTGTTAGAAAGAAATGATTCCAGGGGTTCTTATGTCAACTGTCTGCCTCTCTACACATTGAGATGGTTTTTTTCTTATTCTTTAAAAAGCCCTTAGGATACAATAGCTCCACCACTTCTTAGCACTGTGACTTCGGCCACATTACAACCTCTCTGTGCCTCAGTTCCCTCAAGTATTAAATAGATTTAAATTGTACTCAATACAAAAAAGGACTTGGCACAGTGCCTGATACAAAGTAAACACTAAATACATGTTAGCTATTATTATTATTACTATTATTATTATTAACTTGTGGAGGAACTCACTTCTTCCCAAAGTATTACCAAGGTATCATTTAGGAAACAAAACCCACATTTAAAGACTTTTAGGGTTAGTATGGAGGATCTGAGATATTTTAAAATTTAAGACCCTTTTTTAATAAGAGCTAACACGTATTTATTACTTATTACATGCCAGGTATTGGGTTATGCCATGTGTTTGTATGTATATATATATGACATACACACACATATATGTATATATATAGTCACTTAATCTTTGCTGTAACTCTACAAATCACTAAAATTACTTCAGAGAAATTAAGCAATTTGCCTAAACCTCCTGTTTAGTAAGACTTGAGCCTAGGTTTGATTCCTGGTCCATCAAATATGTATTCTTATGTGCGTAAGTTAGCAAAGCAATAATGCCTCTTACACTTTAATGGCTATCATTTTCCAGAGTTTTTCCATGTGCCATGGCCATTTAAATGAGAAGTTGCTCACTGTGGCATGTGTCATGATGATTAAAATACATTATTTCAGGGGCGCTTGGGTGGCTCAATCGGTTAAGCCTCCAACTCTTGATATCAGCTCAGGTCTTGATCTCAGGGTTGTTAGTTTAAGCCCTGAGTTGGGCTCCACACTGAGTGTGGAGCCTACTTAAAAAAAAAAAAAAAGTTATTTCTGTGGTTCCAGCATTCTGGACTTAACGGATCAGTAAATTTTTCAAAAATTGGAGACTTAACACAAAATTGTGTTCAATTTTATGGGGGAAATCACTGTATCACCATTGATTTTTTTCTTTTGCTAAGAATTAATATAAACATCAATCACATATCAGATAAATTATACACGTAGAATTTGGGATTCCTGATTCCTTGGCCAAATTTTTTATAGCATTTTAAAAAATGCAGATACACTTCACATAACATAAAATTTATCATTTTGAAACGTACGCTTCAGTAGTTTTTAGTATATTCACTCTGTTTTGCAACCATCATCACTACCTAATTCCAGAATATTTTTATCATCCCACAAACCTTATACCTATTAGCAGTTAGTCCCAATTCCCCCCCTTCTTCATCTCCTGGCAGCCATTAATTTTTCTGTCTCTATGGATACGTCCTTAGGCAAATCTTTTATTTCTGCACAAAATGGCTGTCTCAGATCTGTGATTTCTTATTCCTTGCCGCATAAATCAAACTGCCTGCCCGAAGCTTTATGTTGGTGTGTTGTTCCCAGTGGTATATGTAATATATATGATAGACGGCATCAAAGTACAAAATTCTAAGAGGTCCCATCAAGGTTAGCAAATGCTGCCATACGTATGGATTTTAATATGAAGAAATATACTACATACTTTCTACATTTCCACTGTCCACATTTACTTACAGTTTTAGTTTACTTCTAATTTTAATTCCAATTTTAGATTTTCCTCATCTTTTCTTTCTCTTTTGGTATTTATTCATATAACATGTCAAATTACGTAACTTTGAACTTAATCTGAAGGCTGCTAATGTTTTTGGTAACCACTACAAATCAAAATAGTATTATAAGGGCCATCTTATTTTTTTTTTTAATTTACATCTAATTGAGGTTCCCAAATTCTGGTCCAAATCTGTGCTATATTTAGTTGCTCTATTCTCTGTACATCCATACACTCTGTTCATTTCTCAGATAATTTCCTTTTAAAATAGAAATTCAAATGTATTACTATGTTCCACTGTGATTTACTTATTTACATGTCTCCGAGTGGAATCTGAACCCCTGGAAGGTAAGGACTTTGTCTATCCAAGTTTGATTTCCAGTACGGTGCCTGGTGCGTGGTATGAACTAACATAACTACTGTTGTTGAATGAAGGAATAGGTTTTAAATGTATACACAAGCGTATGCATAAAAATTTATAACACCCAATTGTATGTTATATTACATAATATCCATGTATATTATTACATACACATATAAGTTCACAGCTACATTAAAAATATTTAATATTTGAAAAATTCAAATGATATATTTGAACATCATAAAATGTTAAATATATCGAGTTTTACATAGTATGATTTTATAATAACCTGTGAACTAGTTATTACACACACAAAAACACACTCTATTTAACAGGGTATTCCCCACAGCGTAATTACAAGATGGAGGAACAACAAAGAGTGTGGAGATTGGAGATTGACTGACTTTGGCTATTTCTTTCTGAACCTGAATTTTCTGTGACGTGGAGATAGTTATTACCATGCTTAGGGAATTGGTTTAAGGATAGGGCTAATCTATATTCGGGGCTCGACACTTTAGCAGGCCCTTCAGGAATCTTAGCGGGCACTTTATCCCTCAGACTTTAAGTAAAGGTGTTTAATTTTTCTACATATTATGAGTCTTTTCCAGTGAGGGAAACCTACCCGGATGCCAAATTTGTCAATTCAGAAAGTCCAGATAAAACTAAAAGCACAAAATGATCCATCTCTAACTCTGACCGATTGCTAAACCCGCAGGAAGCGCTGGGTGGACCTCCACTATCCCAGCATTCCTCGCGCTGCTCCCGTAGCTCTTCTACCGCGTCTCTATGGTAGAGCCGGCCTCCGAGGCGGCAGCGGCGTTGGTGGCTTCGGTGAGAAAAAGTGAGAGTTCTAACTTTCCTCTTGGCCTGAGAGGTTTTTGGCGCGGAGCGTCGTCATGTCAGAGAAAAAGCAGCCGGTAGATTTGGGTCTCTTGGAGGAGGACGACGAGTTCGAGGAGTTCCCTGCCGAAGGTAACCGGCTGGGCCCCGGCCTCTGGGCCGCGCGGACGGTGACTCAGGCCTCCGGGTGGAGTCGGCGCGGATGCTTGGGCTCGTCCTCGAGGCGCCCGCGGGAAGTCCGGACCCCTGCGGCCGGCTCTCGAGGCTCTGCACGCGCGACCCTCCATGCGACCGGCTTCGGGTTCGGAGTGTTTCGGTGGGCCTCACTAGTGAGGCTGAATGCCTTCTGCTTCCTTATTGGGAGGAGCCACAGTGACCTGGGCCTCTAGCTCTGAGTCCGGGATGGTTGGTCCTTTTTTTTTTTTTTTTAAACTCTTCAGCCGAGTTACCGCCACTTCGTTCATGGCTATATAAACCTCTTTTTTCTTTATTTTCTTGTAATGTAGCAGCCTTCCTTTGTCCTTAAACCATCCAGAATTAAATTGCTGTACTTGCTTAGGCCAATATTGCTTACTTTTAGGACTTTACAAATGAAGCCTCTTAAGTAGGATGGGAGGATCAGGTGTTGGTGGGTAAAAAGACGTTATTACCCTATCCTTGTTTCTCATTTTTGATCACTTCAAACTAACAAAGTTTAAGGATTTATAAGATCCTAAAACGTCTACATTTTTATTAGTTTTCATGGTTACCAAGAGGAACTTTAGTTTTCTCATTGTAAGTGAAAGCAAATAGCTAACATTTACTGGGTAATTACTTGTCTAAGTGTTTTGCTTATATTCATTTTCACAGTTCTAGCAACTAGGTACCGGTATTACCGTTTTTCAGATAAAGAAATTGAAGTTTGGAACTATTAAGAAACTTGTCCAGTGTCACATAGCTGGCTAGAAATGATGGATACCTTCTAGGAATGATGTACTGCTTCTGTTTATTTTTTAGATTGTTGTTGCCAGGTCGGTTTCCAGAATTATTTGCTTTATTGTCTGTTATGTGTAGGATAAATATTTGTCTTGTAAGAAAAGGCTACTATTGGGTAGCCTTTCTGAAGGTGGTAGGAAGAGAATTGTGGTTAATGGTGTACAAATCTGTTACGTTAAGCAATTACAACTTCACTAAAATTGTCCTAAGTTGTACCCCATCGTGACCCTATTGTGCATAAAAACCACATAGCTTGAACATTTGTTCTTTTTATTTATGGTGTACTCTATTATTTTGTTTAGCGGTAGAAGACATTAGTGTTCATATGACACAAACTCATAAACTAACCCAAAGCACATTTCAGTTATGGGATTCATTATATATTGAGGGGATTGTTTTGTTTTTGTTTTGGTAGTGGATTTATTTGTCCAGACATGTTTTCTCTCTCTTTTTTTTTTAGTAAGATTTTATTTATTTATTTGAGAGTAGCGGGGGGCAGGGGAGAGACAGAGTGAGAGGGAGAAGCAGGCTCCCCGCTAAACAGGAGGGTGGGGGGCTGGATCCCAGGACCCCGGGGATCAGGACCTGAGCTGAAGGCAGACCCTTAACTGACTGAGCCACCCAGGCTTCTTTCCTTTACCTCACTGTCAAGTTGGTTCATAATCTAACATTGAGCTATACAGTAGAGAACTGACTTATTGAGGGCAGGATCAACTTTTTGCTCAAACTTCATATTTCAAATAGCTTTTATCCATTGTTTATCACAGTGCTGGGCACTTTGTTTACATTATATAGTCTGTCACCACAACTGGTGAGGAAACCGATGCTTAGATTTAAAAAGCTTGTCATTAAGTAGTCAAGCCAGGATCTGAAAGGTCTATGTGACTCCCCAACATAAGCTTTATTTTTAACCTTTAGCAAAGTGCCTGGCACATAGTAGGTGGTTAATATATGCTTGTTGAATGAATAAACCTGCATTTAAAGCAAGTAGTTGAGAATTGACTGCTTAGAAAGTTCTAGAGATAACTGTACCTAATGATACACATGATTTTTCTCAGCAACTTTGAGTTCATCAGTTTTTGCAGAATATGTAGTTTGTTTTTATTCTAAGTTTATGTTGTAAGTTTATATTTGTTCAAAGTGTTGGTAGTCATATAGTAAAAAATCTCATTAAAGTTACAAGGAAAAGCAGAGAATATTTTTTAGGGGGGAGGGGCTGAGGGAGAGAGAATCTTAAGCAGGCTCCATGCTCAGCATGGAGCCTGACGCAGGGCTTATCTCACAACCCTGAGATCATGACCTGAACCAAAATCAAGAGTCGGTCAATTAACCAATTGAGCCATCCAGGTGCCCTGAGAATTTTTTTTTTTTTTTTGAAGACCAAGGCCTCTCATGATCAACCAGTTTGTTAAAATTAAGTAACTCACCACTTAACTGGTCACCTTATAGAATATTTGTTGTCTTCAGGTTTGGATGTGTAGAACCTAATTCATTTAGGAATTTTTCCATTTAGAATGAGAAATAACATTGAAATGTTCAGGTTTCTATGTTTCTTCTGTGGTTTATAATTTAGACAGGTTTTCCTTTTGTGTTAATTTGAATTGAGATTTTGCTGGGTACAAAATTAGCCCAATAGGTGAAACCAATCAATATTTACTAATAAAAACTCTTATAAAAAACAAAACTAAAAGAGAAAAAACCTGGAAAAATATCACCAAGGAATTACTGAATTATTTATCTTTTGAAACTATACATTTTTAGTTTGTTTGTTTTTTACGGCCTAGTCATGGTTTAGTCTCCATTGCTGTTCAGTTGTGATCCATGGACCAGCAGTTTTGGCATTAACTGGCAGCTTATTAGAAATGCAGTGTCTCAGCCTAGACCTACTGAATTAGTCTGGACGTTACCAAGATTCTTTAAAGATTTGTATGCACATTACAGTTGGAGAATAAATGGCCTATTTTGAATTTTTTAGTATTTGAATTTTCAGTTCAGTGATTATGCCCTGAATTACTTTCCAAGTTCTCTGCCTTCTTTGGAAATTCTCTTTCTTGTGATTGTCCTTTTGGTAAATGTGCTATTGACAAGCACAGTAACAGATAAAACTTAAAATGGCCTATAATCATCTTTTCTGTCTAGAGGAGATCTGATTTTCACGGGCCTTGTTGCCTCTCTGCTCCAGAAAGTAGATGTAATGGATTGTCCATCTTTTTTGGGAGTGTTGTTGCTTCATCTTATCCCAGATAAGAATTTGGTAGGATGTCATTCAGTCATTTTAAAGAAGGGGAATTTCTGTTTTAAAAAGGAAACTATGGTAATGTGTTTTCATGGAGCTCTTTGTTTCTTCTGAATAGTTCTTCAGTGGTGGTGGGGCACAATTCTCTGAAGGTCCAGAGGAACAAATGCTTCTTTTTTTAAAACTTGTCGTTATTTAGTCTGTGGATCTGTGTTACATTGGCAGTTCTTCACAGTTACTCTAACTGATGGGTATATGATCTGGTCATTAAGAACTGTTTAAAAATCATGTTTAGGGGACACCTGGGTGGCTCAGACGGTTAAGCCTCTGCCTTCGGCTCAGGTCATGACCCCAGGGTCCTGGGATCGAGCCCCACATCGGGCTCCCTGCTCCGCAGGAAGCCTGCTTCTCCCTCTCCCATTCCCCCTGCTTGTGTTACCTCTCTTGCTGTGTCTCTCTCTGTCAAATACATAAATAAATAAAATCTTTTTTAAAAAATCATGTTTAGGATCTTTGTGAAATGCATTCTGCAACTTTTTGACTATTTAAACTGAGAATAGGCTTTGTTAGGAGGACATTCAACATATTGGGTGTAATTGATTATAATTAATTTTGGAGGCTTTGTCATGGTTAGAACTGGAAAGCAACTTAAAATATAGAGAAGATAAAACTTGTCAAGCTCATATAGCTAGGTTGGTAGTAGTAGAGCAGGGTCTAAAACCGAAATCCTTTATAATTTGTTTGAAATGTCAAAAGATTTTTCATCAGATATTGAAAGGATATTTAAAATATTTTCATTAATCACCTTTCTCTGACAATTAGAAGTGGGTGAGAAAAGAAAAGTGGGAAGAACAAGTGGGCCTTTAGGTTCTTTTATTCTCTTCTTTCTGTGCCAGAACTGAGAAGGATTTTTGTTTTGTTTTTTTGTTTTGGGGGCGTTTTTTTTCGGGGGGGGGGGGGGAACTTTTTAGAATATTTGAAAGGAAACTCAGTTTGCTTCCAGAAGTAATGATATTTACAAGAGAATTCTAATACTAAGTATTCTATAATTTTTCTATGATCAGTGGAACTGCTTTATTATCTGATGAATTCAAGAGGAGTATACTACCTACCTTCCCACCCTCCTTGAGAAATTGCTAGGTAAGAGACTGTTATTGATGGAAATCTGTCTGTTGAGGCAGACAGTAAACAAGCTAGTGGTCCCCTCTGGAATAACTGAGGTACTCTCACCTAACAAAGTAGGGCATCTTACAGTGGTTCTTACCTAGAGAAGTATTTTTGGATGTCACATTTACCTGACAGGTGCAAATGTGAAGTAATGACATTTAGGGGTAGAGGCCAAGGATTTTAAATGCTTGTTGTGCATAGACGAGTACAGTACAAGAAGAACTGTCCTATGAAAAATGCCATGGAGAAATATTTACATTGATTGGATTCCAACTGGACTAAACCATCAATAGGATTCCTGAGAATCTTAAATATAAAAGTAGATACAACTGATAACTCACTGTATCAGATAATGTACCTAGTCAGTTAACTAATGACCACAGGGGCTCTGCTATTTTCAATTATTAAATGTAATATAGTGGACACATAAATAACACTATCACACATTTAAATTAGTTACATGATGGCAAGAAATGGAGAAATTGTGTTACTAAAAATAAAAAAAAAGTAAATATGTATGGCACAGTGCCTGTTGAGTGTCCATTCATGGTAATCATATGCAAGGAGAAAGTTTTTGAACGCTGGGATGGAAAAAGCACAATGAATCTTAAGATCAGACCTAGGTTCAGAATCCATCTCTCATCAACTTGTAGATTGTCAATTAATGTTAGTTACTTAATTTCTTTAAAATGCTTTTTTAGTATTACATATATGATAATTGTACAAAAAACTGCTTAGAGAAAATCTTAAGCCTATAAAAGGGCATAAAGTAAAAAGTAAAAGCACTGTTTCTCCCTGCCTGTCCCCCAAAACATTTGCCATACTCCAGGGATAGCCACTGTTAATTGTTTTTTTTAGTATCCTTCCAGAATTTATGTATATATTGTGTGTTTATATATATTTTAAAAATACAGAGGACCATATACTATTTTTCATTCTAGAGCAGTTCTCAGTTTGTCTTTGACTTTCATGATTTTGTCACTATTGAAGTTTACAGGCCAGTTATTTTGTAGGATGTTCCTCAACTTGGATTTGTCTGATATTTTCACCTGATTAGATTCAGGTTCTACACCTTGGCAGGAATATTGTAGTTGTGATTCTGTGTTCTCATTGAATCCTGTCAGGTGGAACATGATTCACATTTGTTCCATTACTAATGATGTTCACTTTGATCACTTTATTAAGGTAGTGTCTATGAGACTTTTCCAACATTAGATTACTCCTTTTCCCTTTGTAATTAATAGGCATTTTGTGAAACTATGGAAATATAAAATTCCATTATCAAACTTTCAATTTATTAATTTGGTTATTTATATCCATACAGACTCATGGATTCTCATTTAATGGGTTATAATATGGTGCTATTATTTATTTTGATCCTCACATTGTCCTATATTTGAACATGGGGAGCCCCTTCATACTGTCTTCTGTGACCATTTGACATGGCACCATCATTCTCTGTGCATTTCCAAGCATTCTGACACAAAAAGGTATTCCAGGTTAACCTTGTTCTTTCCCTGCTCTAATCCTGGAATCAGCTGTTTCTCCAAGGAGCATTTCTTTTAGTGGAGAATGATATTCAGAAGGCAGGATCTTAACTCCAGTTTTGCTAGTTGCTTAGGGGACCCTCTCAGTGGAAGGAACTAGGAAATATGCAAATGTGTGTATACATTTATACACTTTTATATTTATGTGTGTGTATAAAACCATGAGTTCACACAGTATCTCCAATTACAGTTCAACACCGCAGGGTTCATTCTAGCTCTTTTTCTTTCCATATTTGTAACTCCCTTCCCCAGCAGTGAGAAACCTGGCTTTCATTGTCTTAAATACATTGTCTGTTTGGTCATCCTGCTCCCTAGCCAATCTTTGTTGCCCCCTCCACCCACAGTTGCCTTTCTTATGTCACTTGGGCTTCAGCATTCTTTGCCAGGCCACCCTCTCCCCTCCTCACTTCAGCACGGGATGACCTCTTCACCCAGTTCAGATCTGACACACCAGTCACTCTATGTTTTGTCTGTAGGAATGCCCTCTTGGCTCTGCCACCTCATCTGGTACCAGGTGCATTTTGAATTTTGACATACAGCCTTAAGTTGCCTTCGAGAATGGTTATACCAGTTAAAATTTCTATCACAGTTTACCTCTTCCCTCATAAGGTTGCCTATTCTCCATATTAAGCATTTTAGTTGTTGTGAACCTGATGAATGAAAAATGGAATGTCATCATTTTGATTTTGGGATTGATTTGAGTGAGATTGACCATTATGTTTTTCTTTGAACTGTTACCGTCTTAATCCTCAGTTTCTTCATATGTAATTTATGGATAATAGAGTTATGTATTACATGAGTATGTTAATCTGTTGTAGCTGCCATAGCAAAATACTGTAGACTGAGTGGCTTAAGCAATGGAAATTTATTTTGTAACAGTTCTGGAGGCTGGGAAGTCCAAGATTGAGGTGTTGGCTGATTCAGTTACTGGTGAGGACTCTCTGGCTTGCAGACTGCTGCCTTCTCACTGTGTCCTCACAAGGTGGAGAGAGAAAGAGCAAGCTGTTCGGTGTCTCTTCCTATAATGGCACTAATGACATCATGAGGACTTCACCATCATGACCTTACGCAACCCTAATTACCTTCCAAAGACCCCATCTCCAGATATCATTACATTGGGGGTTAGGGCTTCAACATAAGTATTTTGGGATTCAGGGAAGGATACAAACATACCAGTGATAACATGTAGATTGCATAACACAGAGTTTGGCACAAAGTGGTATTCAATAAACATTAGTCCCTTTTCTTTTCTTCCCTCTAATCTCCTTAGAGAATTGGATTTTGGATATTTGGTATTAGAATTTGAATTGTTTCTGACAAATATTTTATTTGTAATTTTAGGTATATCCAAAATTAAGCTTGTTGAGTTTGTTAGTTATTTAAAAATTGATTTATTTTCTAGTATTAAAAACTTTTAATTTCCAAAAGTACTTTAAAAATAGTGTATTTGTATAAAAGATAAAGATACATAAAACAATAGCATATATTGCTTAAGGATGCATACAGATGTGCAAGAGGTATAAAGAAATACAGTGGAGTTAAATAAAAAAACCCAAATCAAGATACTGGTGCTTGGGGACGCCTAGGTGGCTCAGTCGGTTAAACGTCTGCCTTCGGCTCAGGTCATGATACCAGGTCCTGGGATCAAGTTCCACATTGGCCTCCCTGCTCAGTGGGGAGCCTGCTTCTCCCTCTGCCTGACGCTCCCCCTGCTTTGTGCTCTCATTCTCTCTTTCTAACAGATAAATAAATCTTTTAAAAAAATTATTAAAAAAAAGATACCAGTGCTTGGGACGGGTTAGTGAGAGGTGTGGTCCAGGATATTAAGCAGTAAAAATTACTTTGAGAAACTATTTGGATTAGCTGTTTCACTGATTCTATAGAATAAACAAGCAGTAAGCAATTGAGACTTCAGTATTTAACATTATTACTGGATTGTTGTTAAACATTACTCATTGAAAGATGTGATGAATTGTTGAGAATATTAAGGGGAAAATAAAAGTTTCAAAGACTATACTTATATTCTTCTTCTGAAGTATTAAAAATTCACCAAATGTATTTTTTTTCCTGTGTTGTGTTGTACATGTAATGTTTGGTAGAAATAGTATTGTCTTTATTCTGGAACATTTTTCTTCTTACTTTTCTTACCCCTCAAGTTCCTGTGAGGTGATTGGTGCATAATAAATGATTTATTCATTCAATATGTATTTGTTGAGTGCTTCCTATAAATCTGGCACTGAATGGTAATAAGTGCTTTAGATACATAGTCTCATTTAATCCACATAGCAGCTTTATGAAGGTTTTATGCTTGGGGCTCAGCAAAATTTGGTAATTTACCAGGTCACAGTTAACTAGAGGTGGCACTGAGGCAAACTTGACTCCTTAGGTAGATACTTGTCTTT
This sequence comes from Phoca vitulina, assembly GCF_004348235.1. Taxonomy (NCBI): domain Eukaryota; kingdom Metazoa; phylum Chordata; class Mammalia; order Carnivora; family Phocidae; genus Phoca; species Phoca vitulina. The sequence goes on from NW_022589707.1 coordinate 59,931,401, forward strand.
GAACTTAGAAATACCAGAGAGGCAGGGCACAGTGATTTTCATAGTAAGCTTGAGCTTTTTAGTATTTTGGAAGTGCTTATCTTGGGAGGTGGAGCTCCAAGCCCTTCTCTCTCTACCCCCAATTAAATCAGAGCAACTTTGCTTTTGCTTATCTTTATCTGTTGGGCTTCTGGGTAAGATTTCACTTGAGTTTCATTCCAGTGGTGGGGCAGGGATAGGGAGGGCAAGGAATTAGACAACTGGTAGTAAAGTGTAACTAACAGCAGTTGAAAATAAGTGGAAATCAGTTCTGTACAAGGTGAGATAGCAACATTGGAACAGAGCTTTCAAAAGATAGAAATGTAGAACAAGGGTTTCCAAAAGAAGGGGAAAAGAGTAGATACTTGGAGGTGAAAAAATAGTGTGTTTGTGTGTTTTATTTGACCGTAAAAATAGTGATTGTAAATGCAAGTAGTTTGGGGCCTAATACTAGAAAGCTTTAACCCAAATGTCCAGTTTGGACTTTATCCTTAGATACATGAGAAGTAGAGTTTTTTTGGTTTGGTATGTGTAAGCTTCCTTTAAGCAGTAGGCAGTTTAGGAAAAATCAACCCAGCAAAATTAATTTGGAAAGATAGAAAAGAGACCGAGTCAGGGAAACTGATTAGCAAATTGTTGAAGTAGCTTAGCTGAGGACTAAGGGCCTGAGAAAGGTAGTTATTGGGAAAGAAGTGAAGAGAGTGACACAAGAGTAACAAGTGAGCTTTGGCAACTGGTTTGATAAGGACCGTTGGGAATAAGAAATTGGAGGTTGTGATTTGCACTTGCATATCTAGTGGAAAACAGGTGGTGGGGTTCTCTTCTTAACTCAGTCATATGGAGGATCAGAATGAGGGAATTGAGACAAGTGTAGGGCATTAAGGCTTGCAAAAGATGAGAGTAATGACTTTGGGGAATTTTATAAAAGTACAGAAAAAGAGAAGCAAAGTCAGCAAGACGTTATTGTGGAACCATTCTCCCAGAGGCATGTATTTTTTTTTTTTTTTTTTTTAAGATTTATTTATTTGTCAGCGCAGAAGCAGGGGTAGCTGCGAGCAGAGGGAGAAGCAGGCTCCCCGCTGAGCAGGGAGCCCGATGCGGGACTTGATCCCAAGACCCTGGGATCATGACCTGAGCCGAAGGCAGTCGCTTATCTGACTGAGCCAGCCAGGTGTCCCCCGAGGCTTGTATTTTTAAATTATCGATGAAAGGAATTGTGTTTGAATTTTCTTCTTTTAAAATATAAGAAAAATTATAAATGGTTATGTAAGTTATTTTGAGCCTCTATTTCAGACTGCTGACCACAAATAACTGAAAGCTCCCAGTGGTCTGGTAGCAACATCATTTATGACTTGCTTTTGGTTGTTTGGTCTGAAGTTCCTCACTGACATTTTTGGTCCTTATTGGAGAAAATATAGGAATATTATGGTGCTGTGCTAGGTACTGATTTTTTAGCTACTGAATAGATGTTAGATCTCTAGGATATAGTTGTTTTTATATCGTGATAACCTATAGAACTTACATTTTTTGTTTTAATCTATTTTATACAGTTTAAGCAAGAACACGTATATTTATCTCAAAATGACTAGATTTAGTGTGGCTTCATTATCATATTCATGAGCATAAAGATGATGTTTGCAACTATTGCTGTTCTCTTTTACTTACCTATGATGATAGGTAGTTCTCTACATTTACCTATGGTGGTAAGTTACAATTAAGAATTTTTCAAACTTTCACTTGTTTTTTAAAATATTTTTCTGCATTATAGATGCACATTTTTTATTTGAAGAAACTTTGTTGAGGATTAGTTTGTTTATATTTAGGGTAGCTTTACTATTAAGGATTGAATGAGAATTTGATGCTCCTACACATTGGTATAGAATAGGGCATTTGCAACCCTATTTGATATAAGTGGAATTTCTTCTTTACTTTTCTTCAAAATAGTGTACTTCATACTTTTAAGAAATTTTGGAATGTGTATTGGAGAGTGGGGAGAGTAAGTAATTTCAAAAATACTAAGTTGAGAGAAAACCCTTTCCATACTTAAATGTCAAGGTGATACTTAGATGAAGTATGTGGGATCTTTGATAGTTCAGATTTGTGAAATTTAAGGCTAGTCACAGATATAATTCTCACTGGCAAATGTGAACAAAGCCAAATTTGGGGGCAAAGTCCTAAATGATTTAGAATTCCTAGAAACTTATGTATTAGGCATCTGTTACTGGTTACTTCCAATTCTGACTTCTTAAAATATGGTAATTTTTTTACCAGTACACATCTGGAGGCCTGCACACTGAAGTAAACACAGCTGTGGTTATTTAAATGATTAATCACAATCCTGGCAATGCATTTAGTGTTGAAGATAAAGTGTATACTTTATGAAGTCAGCTAAGTATTGAAGGAAAGCATAGACATGAATCAGGTATCCTTTGTTTCATTTTATTATTTTGCCCTTTTCAAAAACTATTTTTGGGTTTAAGGCCTTAAAAAGGAGTGATTAAATAAAATTGCATAGTTATCGGTAGTTATAATTGAAAATTAAAACACAAATCAGGGAAATATTGCAAGAAATTCCAGATACCAGAGATTACAACAATCATGGCTTTTTAATTTACACATTCACTTAGTATGATTATACATATATTGTAATTTACATATATTGCAACATGTACAGCATGGAAGATTTATAAGTATTTAGAAATAATATTTGGATATATTATACCTTATCACTTAAACTTCTTACATAATATGTTTAGTACATTCTTTGTTAATAAAATCTTTAACGTTTCCACCTAAAATAGATTATGGATTCCTGTTTGTCAGTATGAATGAACACATGCTTCTTCATTGGTGCTTTTGTTAAATAATTTAAAATGCTTAATAAGTTGTAATTCAAAAGGTTATATATTGTCTTAGATTCTTCACCTGTGGTAATTGGAAGGATAGTATGTCATACAGATGCAGTGTGTCGTACTCCTAAGATAAGGCAGTAAGTTTAAAGAGTAATATATTGAAATTCATATGATGATTTGTGAAGAATTTAACCAGCTTTTCTATTTTTGTGTTTTTGTATACTCAGTAATGTCATAATTATGAAGTGCTGTATAATACTACTAAAGAAATACAGAACTATCATTGTGAATTTTTTTTGTGTGCTCTACCTGAAATTTTAATCACAGTACTGTCCTGCCCCACCCTCAGGAGCTAGTTTCCTTTTTTTTTTTTTTTACTTTATTTTTACCTTCTTCTTTTTCCTTTCCTTGTCATTAAAATAGCACAAGATGGTTTTTAAAGGAGGGAGAGATACTTTATCTGTATGCTAGATGATCATCAGAATTCAACTTTTTAAACCAAAACTTGTACCACTCTTAAAATTTTAAGACACTGTTCAAACTAGTATCTTTCATGTTAAGAATTTTGACTTTTTCTGTCCTATGTAGAGTTAAGAATTGGGAGCTCCTACAAAACAAGTTATTGAATCTGTTGTTTCTTGTTGGTGATTCTCTGAGGAAGCTGGATATATATTAACATGTTTGATTTTGTGTTTTGTTTTTTTAAGTCTCTTTAGTTAAAAATTCTTCAGTTAAAAGCCAGCTTGAATGACATCAAATAATAACAGTATTGAAATCAACATTTTGAATCAGGTCATAGTAAGATTAAAAGTTCCAGGGGTGGGGGGAGCTATGTTTTTACTCTTCTTGAAAGGGTAGGCCTACAAGATTAGCAGAGAAATATTAAATAAATATTCTTTTATTTTATATTTCTAACTTAAATCTTTTGACACATTTTTGTTTATTAGGGAGTAGTGTTGGTAGAAATAACCTAGTTAACAATTTAGGAAGCTGTTTAATTAGAAGTGTTGCAGGCTGATATGAGGCTTTGTTCTTAGAACTTTAAAACAGTTCAGTTGTGACTTATGTCACCCCCTTTACTCAAGAACATATTATCCAGTCTTAATATATTTAGATTATTTTGTGGAACATTACACTCCATTAGATATCTTTATGAAGACTGCTTAAAGTATCAGTAAAACAAATACTTAATTTGGCAATTCCTATTTTTAGGCTCAACACAGATATTATATTTAAAGTCTAGGATTTGAGGTCATGAAATATTGGTAGAAAAAGTTAAATATTTTCTTGTAAGACAGTCTTCACCTTTGTTTTATAGTAGTGGTAATGGTGGTGGTTTTCAGACAAAGCGGGATGTACAGTGATCTCCAAGGCTTTCTCTAAAGTTCTGTAATTTTAAACAGTACTTCATCTTAGCCATTTTATAAAAACTTGAAGTGTAAAACCAAACCTTGCTACACTGCAGTGTAATGATATAGTTAGTTTTATGTGAATTTTTTATACTGGAAGACCTTAGTGTAATTAGCACAACACGAGAAAATCCTAAGCTGTCCATTAATACTATTAGACACTCAAAGAAGTATAGGTTATAGTAAGACTGGAGGGAATGTGGAAGAATGCATATAGTCATTGTTCACTTGCCATAAGAGGAATTATGAATTTAGTTGTCCCAACACAAGTTCAACATACAAGAATACAAATTTCTATGAAAATTAAATTTGAGATTATTTGAAGTGCTTTATTCAGTTTTAATTTTAAAATTAAAATCAATCAGTATCACAGAAATATATCTACCGTTTGAAATGAGTCTCCTTTTTAATTTAAAATTTTATCTTAGCTGCACCCAAAGCTGCACCACCTTTACTTAATGTTCCTCTCATGTACTTAACATTGCAATTTCTGCCCCCTTATTTTTTCCCTTAGAATATCTTACTTCTTCTTAGATTTCCCTCTTAGAAGAATAAAAAGAAAGTTTATACATAATATTATAACATATATAGTGAACGGTTTATTATTGATTGCAACAGCAATATGAGAATTAACGGTACTATTTTATCCCAATACCAAATGATTAACTCCTAACTAAGTCACTTTTCTAGTCTATAAAGGTGCAAAAATGTTTTTCTTTCAGTTTATTTTAGCTTTGGGAGTGTGTGTATGTAAAAATGGGTTGGGCACCTTGGTGGCTCAGTCGTTAAGCCTCTGCCTTCAGCTCAGGTCATATTTCCAGGGTCCTGGAATCAAGTCCTGCATTGGGCTCCCTGCTCAGCAGGGAGTCTGCTTCTCCCTTTGCCCCTCCCCCTTCTCGTGTGCACTCTCTCTCTCTCTCTCTCTCTCAAATAGATGAATAAAATCTTCTAAAAAAATAAAAATGGGTTTCAGTAGCTTTCTGATCACACTTCCACAGACTAAGGGGAATCCTTAATGTGGTTCCCTAATTTTTTTTTAAACTTTTTTACTCTCATTATAAAATATAGCTAGTTTCACAAACAGAATAAAAATTTTCAGTTTGAGTTTCAAGGTACTGTAGAAAATGTAAGGCTGTTTCTAGCCCAGTCAATATTGACATGTAATTAATACTACTGTTAAGTATTACTATTGTTAAGGACCTCAGAGAATAGCGTAGGAATTGAATTCAGGTAATTACAGTATTCTCTGTTTGAAAATAATATTGCTGAGAGATACAAGAAAATTTATGTGGGTAAAAATACTTTTGATTATTGAGAGCTTTTATTAATGAATATACATTCACTGCCTATATATCCAATAATTAAAGTTGGGTATACATTCTGTGTGTGTGTGTGTTTTAAGTAAGCTCTACACCCAATGTGGAGCTTGAACTCATGACTCTGAGATCGAGTTGCATGATCTGGGGTGCCTGGGTGGCTCAGTGGGTTAAGTGTCTGCCTTCAGCTCAGGTCATTATCTCAGGGTCCATTATCTCAGGTCTAGTCGGCTCCCTACTCAGCGGGAAGTTTGCTTCTCCCTCTCCCTCTGCCACTCGCCCTGCTTGTGCTCTCTTTTAAATAAATAAAATCTTAAAAAAAAAGATCACACGCTCTACCAACTGAGCCAGCCAGGTGCCCCTAAAGTTGCGTATACATTTGACTGAGCTTCCTAACAACCTGAAATAAATTGCCTAAGAGAAACTTTTTCATCTTTTCAGGTACTGGGGTCTTAAATTTCCCCCATGATCTCTCCTTGGGGAGCATTGGATGAAATGATCACTATTCTCAAAGACATTCTTAAATATAATTGAGAATTTTACATGACCAATTCATAATACATGGTCTTGTTGATCTCTTCTATGTTGAAATATATACTCTTGGCTTCACTGAAATCACACTGGCCTCTGTTTTCTTGAGATTGACCACTTGGAGGGCACTTGAGAAGTATAGCTCCATTTACCCAGTGTTTTATTGAGTGTCTGTGGTGTGCCCAGCACTCAGCTGTGTGCATCAGAGTTGCAGATTTAATAAAATGTGGTTCCTACCTGAAGGTTTTGAATAGTAATGGACAGGAATGGTGGTGGCATTTTAGGCATCAGTGGAGGAATGGTATAAACTGTGTAACACTGGGGAGGAGAGGACAGAAAGAAGACTACAGTAATATTTATGAAGGGAATAATCCTAAATTGATAAGTTTCAGTAAGAATAGGGAAGGAGAGACTTATTCTGGAGATAATTGGGAGTTGAAATGGAAGGGACATAATGAGTGATTGTGGTAGTTGAAGGAGAAAGAGTAGTTAAGAAGCCTCCTAAGTTTCTGTCTTGGGGGACCAGATAGATGTACTTGCTTCTATTCTTAAATCATGATGATGACATGTATTGCATTCAAAAATTTTTGTTAGGTATATAACGTAATGAATAATATACCCATATTATGAATGATTGTTGAATAGATTTAAATTTATATGTACTTTATAAGAAAAACCTAAATTGTACCTTTTGTTATTTTTCTTTTCAAGTTGAAATGTTCTTAGCCATGTCTCTGATAAGTAATTACTAAGGTGAAACTTATGGCTAGGACGTATTAAGAGAGAGTGTAACTTTACTGTTTTGGGAGGGGAGGGGGTTATAACTACAACAATATACAAGGTGTGATTTAAGAGTTTTGTTTCATCTTTCATAGCCATTTGTTGTGCATGATGCTAGGTACTGTTTGTAGTTTAAGAATACAAAGGTAAATAACACAGAGTTTACTCTTAAGGAGCTCAGACACCAGTAATGGACATAGACATGTAAACTGATAATTATGGTTGTACAGTATGTAAGTGCTGTAATAGAGATAGACACAAAAGAGGGGACCTAATCTCCGAGGGTAAGGAGGAGGAGATGGGCATAGGGAAGGCTTCCAGAGTTGATTTCCAAAGTGATTTTTTTAAAACTACTTTTCAAACTTTCAATCCTATAGAAAAGTATTAAAAAAGAGGACAAGGTAGGGGGTGAGCAAAATGGATGAGGGGTCAAAAGGTACAAACTTCCAGTTACAAAATAAATAAGTCATGGGAATGTACTGTATATAGCATGGCAACTATAATAATACTGTATTGCATATTTAAAAGTTGCTAAGAGAGTAAATCTCAAAAGTCCTCATCACAAGAAAAAAATTTGTAACTATGGTGATGGATGTTAACTACACTTATTGTTATCATTTTGCAAAATATACAATTATTGAATCATTATACTGTATACCTGAAACTAATGTAATGTTATATGTCAGTTGTACTTTAGTTAAAAAAAGACAACAAATACCTAAGGTTTATCAGTTGCTAACATTTTGTCATGTTTACTTTATTTCTATCATGTATGATAGAAATATATATGATATATATCGAATATTTTTGAGAACCACTTGCAAGTAAACTGTTGACAAAATGACACAGCTCTTAAATATTTTAACATTCATGTCATAAAGGGGGACATGCCCCTCTAAAACAATTTTACAATCATGTTTAAGAAAATCAGCATTAATTCAATAATATCCAGATACACAGTCCATATCCAGACTTTACCAACTGTTCCAGAAAATGTCTCGTCGCTTTTTTCCCCAATCCAGAACGGTCCCTTCCTTTTTTTGTTTTGTTTTGTTTTTCATGACATTAACTTACTTGAAGATACCAGTTATAAAGAGTTTCACATTCTGGATTTACCTGATAATTCCCTCATGATTAGATTAAGGGTTAGCATTTTTAGTGAATACTACATAGGTGATGTTTATTTCTCAGAGATATATGTCAAGTTGTCGAAATTTATTGATGTTAAGTTTAATCATTGGTTAAGATTGTGATTACCAGATCTACAGGATAGGTACTCTATCCTGTAGTCCCAGCTATTTTTCACTCAGTAGTTTTAGTATCCATTGTTGATCCTTGCCTGAATTGTACTGAGGGTTGCAAAATGCTAATTTTCTAATTCTGTCATTCTTTCTGCATTTATGTGCCTGGGAATGGTAAAGAGCATCCCCTCCCCATCATCCCATCCCCCCAGCATATTGCTATGGACTCATGGATTTTTTTTATTTAATTCAGTGTGTCATTCTTTGTGATTCTTAAGTTATTCCAGATTTGGCCAGTGGAAACACCTTAAAGCCAGTTTTTGTACCTTTTGACATGTTTTCGGGCGTTATAAAAAGGAATCCCAAACTTACCTATTAACTTCCTTATTCCAGATCTGAGATCAGCCATTTCTTCAGGGAGCCATAGTTCCTTTTAATGGGGAATGGTATTTTAACTAATTAAGGTTTTTTAATTAAGTATATGTAAGGCCAACTAGTAGGTTCAAAAGATGGCAGAAAGACAAAGAGTTGAGGAACAGCATGTTTGATGAATAGAAAATTTTAAGCAATTTCAAAACAAGTAAAGTTAGGACTGAATAAAAATGAAGATATTGTGGATTGCTCTTCACTGTTATTTTTTACGAGGAGGAAATGTATATAAGAGAGTACTTCAAGCTGCATGACTAACATGAGTGAATCATCCCAGTGAATTTAAATTTAAATAATTAAAAATATTTGTTTTAAAACAAATATATCACACAAAATCATAACAATTTTTTATAATAACGCTATGTCAAGATTATAGCAGGTGGTGCCTCTTAAGTAGGACAGCAGAGTATGCATAAACTCTCTTCTGGGATGGTTTGATGTCATTTAAAAAAAAGAATACATAATGACATTATCACCCACGAGGCTAGATTTTTATCAGGATCAAGAGAGTAGAAGCAAGAAGAACCTGATAGAAGAATATTGCCATTGTATAGGTAAGAAATGATAATGCAAATATCTGAGGTAATAGGGAAGGAGATGTTAGTTTATATATGTTTTCTGAGTCTTCTAAACAAAAGCTAAAATTTAACCCCTCTCCCCACCACCAAAAGGGAAGGAAGAAAAAAAGAAAATTGGGAAAATTAAAAACTACAACATTCCTCTTTGTACATATTTACATTTGTCCTCTCTTTAAAAATAAAAATTTTATATTGATGATAGGCAAATGTTAGTGATGCTTATAATTTGGTCCATTTTTTATTTATGTATGACTTATCATTTTTTATGTTTAGAAGTTTTAAATTCCAGGCTGGTATCTTCCTGCTCCCCAACTTGCTTTCACATTGTTGGTGTTGTATTTTGGAAGATTGTGAAATAGACCTTATAAAAATTAGCCCAAGGAAAAATCAGGAAAGTAAATATCCTCCTGAAACTATAATACATTTTCATGGCAAATAGAATTTTTTTTGTATTAACTTCTGTTTAAGATTATCTGCAAATTTAAGAATTGAGAGAACAAGACAGCATAAATTGAGATTTAAAGAGGAAGTTTACCATTTCTTATAGATATGGTATTAGATGTTTTGAATTGTGTCTTAAGTGGCAAACTTTCTGAAGTTTCTGTATTTATGGAAATAGCATGTGAGAAGTATTTAAACAGCATCTGTTTTTGTTTTTAGACTGGGCTGGTTTAGATGAAGATGAAGATGCACATGTCTGGGAGGATAATTGGGATGATGACAATGTAGAGGATGACTTCTCCAATCAGTTACGGTAAGTTTTAAGTCAGATTTTATATAGCTTAGTATTAATTGTAAGAATGGAATATGTAACTTACATATGATAATTGACCTCTTTAAAAGATAATTAATCTTTGAAATACATTTTTGAATTATGAAAAGGAAAACCTTTTACCTTCATCTGTGTTTCTAGAAATGAGTACTTTGTGTAATTGCATAGAACTTTTATTCTTTCTAATTTCTTTACAAAGGTAGTTAAATAGAAGCATATTTGCTGTTTTTTATTTTAGTGGGTTTAATTCTGTCAACATTAATTTTCCACTCAACAGAAATTAGAACCAGAGTGCTAGGACCCAAAAGATTGGTGATTCTCAAACTGGAATGGAGATTGGGGTGATGGGAGTGTACTTTTTCATATTCATGTACAAATTTACCTAATATGATTGATTAAAGTAAAATTCATATATCATAAAATTAATCATTTTAAAGTGTACAATTCAGTGGCATTTTGTATAGTCACAATTTTGTGCAGCCATCATCTCTATGTAATTCCAAAGCATTTCCATCACTCCAAAAGGAAGCACCATACCTATTAAGCAGTCACTGTGCAGTCTTCTTTTCCTGGCCCCTGGCACCCACTAATTTTCTTTCTGTCTATAGATTTGCCTGTTTTAGAGAAGTCATAAAAATGGAATCATACTGGGGCACCTGGGTGGCTCAGTCGTTAAGCGTCTGCCTTCGGCTCAGGTCGCGGTCCCAGGGTCCTGGGATCGAGCCCCGCATCGGGCTCCCTGCTCGGCGGGAAGCCTGATTCTCCCTCTCCCAGTCCCCCTGCTTGTGTGCCCTCTCTCGCTGTGCCTCTCTCTCTGTCAAATAAATAAATAAAAATCTTTAAAAAAAAAAATGGAATCATACAATAAGTGATCTTGTGTGTCTAGTTTCTTACAGTTAGCATAATATTCTCACTTTTCATCCATGCCACAGCATATACCATACTTCATTCCTTTTAACGGCTGAATAATATTCCATTGTGTGATATGCCACAGTTTGTTTATCCATTCATCAGTTGATGGTCATTTGGGTTGTTTCCAGCTTTTGACTACTGTGAACTGTGTTACTATGAGCATTCATGTACAGGTTTTTGTTTGAATACCTATTTCCAGCTTTGGGGATATAATCCTAGGAGTGGAATTTCTGGGTCATATCATAATTCTGTTAACTTTTTGCAGAACTGCCAAACTGTTTTCCACAGCAGCTGCACAATTTTACATTACTACCAATAGTGTATGAAGGTTCTAAATTGTCCACATTCTCATCAAAACTTGGACTGGTATCTCATTGTGGTTTTTATTTGCATTTCCCTAATGACTAGTGAAGAGCCTTTTTTCACGTATTTGTTGACAATTTGTATATCTTCTTTCAAGAAATAATCTAGTCAAATCCTTTACCCATTTTTAAGTTGGGTTGATTATTTTTTTATTATTGAGTTGTCAGAGTTCTTTATATATTCTGAGTACTAAGCCCTTATCAGACCTATTATTTACAGATAGTTTTTCCCATTCTGTTCACTTCCCTTTTCACTTTCCTCATAGTGTTCTTTGCACATAACTTTTTAATTCAGATGAAGTCCAGTTTATCTACTTTTTAAGAATTTATTGCCAAATTCAAGGAAAATTTATCCCTATGTTTTCTTCTAACAGTTTTAGAATTTTAGTTCTTACATTTAGGTCTAAGATCCATTTCAAATTAATATTTGTACATTGTTTGAAATGAGTCCAACTTCATTCTTTTGCAAATGGGTATCCAGTTATACCAGTGCCATTTGTTGTAGAGATAATTCTTTCCTCTCTAATTTTATTTTGTTTCAACCCATATGTATCTGTCTTGGCCACAGAGTTATCTAAGTAAACTGTCGTACTTTGCTCAAATCAAGATCTAGCAGTTCTACTGCAGTCTTCTAATTTTCTAGTCTAGTACATTTGTTCAAAAAGAAAGATGATTTATAATAAATTTAATGATAATGCAGTACCTTTTGTTCTACACTGCATTTTTCACGGGCTCAAAGGCCCTACATTCTAAAGACATTTTAGTATTTTTCTGGGGACTAATAACAATTTTATCTATCACCTTTCTCCCCTTTTTGGAAATAGCATAATTTACCTTTCACTGTTATTCTGGTACTTTTACAATTCTCCATGATTTCTCAAAATGGCTGACTCTGTTTTTTGACTATATCTTTTCATTCTTTCAGTACCCTGAGATGTAATTATTCAGAGCCTAGAGGTTTTAAGCTACTTTAATGCAGTTTAGAGTTCTCTCACCTGTCTTACTTTTCAATTTTGTGTTAATGATGTTTTTCCTATTGCAGTTTTATGAACAAGATAGGAACAATAGCTGTTGAACAATAATTCTGCTTTTTCTCTAAATCTGTTAATATTACATCTATTCCAAGCATTGGATCTATTCTCATTCTTCTTTATTCATGTATGGCTCTCAGAGCCTTTTTTGTTCTTTCTGTAGCTCTCAGTCCATTCTGGGATTAAATTCTGTGTGTACAAATTCTTGCCACTTTTCTTTTTGTATTAATTTTTGGTTTATATTCTTTTAAAACTGAGCAACGTCAGAGAACACCCTGCCTTTTTTCTCTCTCTCTCTCTCTTTTTTTTTAGTAGGCATCCCCCCCTTTCTTCCCTCACTAGAATCATATTATGCTGTTAGAATATTTTCAGGCCTTCGAACTCTGTTGATCCCCATTCTGAGTTCTTAATCATCTATCAGTTTTTTCTTTCCTGTTATATTGAAATTTTTCAAGTTGAAGCTAAATGAGTTATCTTCCTTTGCTATTCACAAAAAAGTCAAATTTCTTCAAAATGGTTTTCTTTTTTGTCTTTCAAAGTCAGAAAATAGCACTTTTCTCTTAAAAAATTAAACTAAGACATTATTAAATACTGGGTCATCTGGGTGGCTCAGTCTGTTAAGCATTAGACTTTGGCTGAGGTCATGATCACAGGGTCCTGGGATTGAGCCCCACATTCGGGCTCTCCACTCAGCAGGTAGCCTGCTTCTCCCTCTCTCCCTGTTCATGCGTGCGTGCGCTCGCTCGCTCTCATAATAAATAAAATCTTTTTTCTTTAAAGACATTATTAAATACAGTGATCTTATCAGGAGACTTTTAGTAGTAAATATATTGATAATTGGATTTCTTGCCACTACTGCATCTTGCTTTTTTGCTGGTTTGGAAGTAGAGCATTATTCATATATTATTTGTGGCTTGTTGTTTATACAATACACCTACACAGTGTTCTTATGTTCTCTCTTGTGTTCTGCCTTTAGGTTTGTGGATTTCCATAAGAGTATAAATTTTGATACCTTTATTAGTGAATAAGATTTTTCTTTTTATTTCCCTGTTTGAGTCATGAGTTTCTTTCTTCATGTGGGTTGATATATCACCAGTGCTATAAACTAGAACTTACTGTATTGGTGGAAATGTTCTATAAACTGCCCTATCCAGTACAGAAGCCACTAGCCACATACGGCTCTTGAGCACATGAAATGTAGCTAGTGAAGCTGATGAACTGAATTTTTCATTTTATTTAATTTTAATAAATAGCCACAAGTGACTCCTGTATTGGACATTGCAGCCTCAGATAATACTTTTATCTTTGCTTTAAAAAAGTTGTCATGATTAAAAAGTCTCCTGCAAAGATGTTCTTCCTAGTCTTTGTAAAACATATAGAGGTCCTCAATGTGATACTATAAACCATGGTAAAGCATATGTTTTACTGTGTTCTGATATTGTATATGGGTCCGAATTCCATCTAACTTTGGAGAGGCAGTACATTTTCTAGAGTCACTCTGATTCCCCGGGTTCCAACTCTGGATCTCCCTTTTATTAGCTACATGTCTTAGCAAGGACTTAGCCTTCCACTTTCCATGTTTTTCTCTTAAACTGTAATTACCTTTAATAAGTAAAAGTAGAAAGAAAAAGGCCACCTGTATCTCCAAGTAACTAAAAGTCAAAGAGAAACAAATGTATCAGAAGCAGCAAAAACAATGACTTTTACTTCTTCTTGGAGTTACTTGGAGACACATTCAGTAGAAATGGGTAGGATTAATTTTTCTGACCTTGCATCACATGTTACATAAAAAAATCCAAGAAGCCAATATTGTTCTTGATTTACCATGTCAAATACAGCCACTGTCCTATAGCAGAATAGTTTCTTGGATAATAAGAGTTCTCAAACCTACCAGTGGCTATTTGTCTTATCCTTGTTTTGTTGAAAAAGGAAAGCTGCTGTTTTTGTTTCAAATCGTGTACATTCACTATGTGGGTCCTGTGATACTGTTCCAATTGTGCTGAATTTCTTTCTCATCTCTTTCTTAGGTTTTTTTCATCCCACAGGCTGATGATGATACTAGTGTGTTTGTATTGTTTTGTGTTTTGTACTTAGTGGCCTCGATTTATTTCCTTTTAATTTTTTTGTATGTCCTAAATTCTAGCAAAAAAACTTCATCTTCTCCAAAAATAGAGAAGCATATCATAATCTCCTTTGTGTTTGTTAACAGTTTATAAATGTAATTGGTCACCACCTCCTGTCAGGAAGGCAGATGCAAACCTGGACAGATTTGGTGTACTTGTTAACTAAATTGTAGGCTGATTTTTGGGGATTTTTGTTGTTGTTGTAAAATAAGAGAAAATGAATAATCTACATTGATTCTGTTAAAGGCAGCAGAAAGCTATTATTTAAGAAACTTTTAAAATTATTTCCTTTTTAAGTAGAAAACATGAACAGATAAAATCTTTAATCTCCTGGAAAGGGGTCGGGGGGGGGTGTGTAAAGGAAGCATTTTGGTTAAATTTAGCAAAGGAAGGAGTAGTGTCAGAAACTTGTGCTGATCTTTTGACTCCTAAATGAGTGATTTACCACCAGCCCATACTATCCTCTACACCTGAGCAGAAGATAAAAATGTTTTATATGAATAATCTCTGGCTTTAATATTATTCATGGACTTTAGGTCAGTATTTGTATTATAAATAACTGTAAAACTTTTAGTGACATTTGGGTAAATGAATAATAAATATTATACATCATTCCTACATGTGTTTTTTTGTGTTGTGTTCACATTGGATAGTGTGATAGTGTCCAAGCTAAATTATACTTGAGAACAAATGTCATTTTATCTTATTGGATGTAATGGTGTAAGGCACATTAATTATACTTTACATTTATACAATGTTTTATCATATTTTGGCCCTGAAATAATTTTGTTGTGAACTTCTATAAAATTGAATTGTAGCAGAGAAGTTACTGATGATACTTGGAGTGGTAGTTCAGCTGAAATTGATTATAGGGCTAAACTTTTTTGTGCATCGGTTTTATACAAAGCATATCAAAAATTGCAATTGATATTCTTAAAGTATGACTGAAACTTCAGCTTGAATAAATTACTTAAAATTAAAAAATGTCTTTTTAAAGGGTGTATATTTATAAATTTTTGGAGGTTTTTATACACATTTAAAATTTTTAAAGTAAAATCTTGTTTAGTATTTTATAACTTACTATATTTATTTTGTCTACATATAGTTAATGGGGAATAATTCCCATGTACTTTTAAATTTGATTAATAATTTTTGTCTTGGTCAGAGCAGTAGATCTATGTCAATATGGAAAGCAGTCTGTTTATTCTTTATGTGTAAATAGCAATAATACCTATTATGATTATAAAATTCCTAAAAATTTGATAACAAATGTCTTGTTTTCTTAGCCATATGGTTGATAATTCTTAAAATTTGTTTAAATATTTATTATGAACAGGACATTTATTTGTATGGTATTTCAAAGATACTTGGAAGATAGTGGTTAATCTCTCACATTTCTTCCTTAAATAGATTTATCAGAAAAGTAAGGAATATAAAATATAAGTTTACTAATGGGAAAGCAGAATTTTATTAGCATTATGTTGATTCACATTTCGTTTCCTTCTTATACAGATTTCTTTTAAGGGTATAAAGTAAAAGCTACTTGGTAGTATTTTATATTGGTGCCTAGGCTTGGCTCATTGTTTTATTAATTGTGTTATTTCTAAAAACATTGTTTCTTTATCATGAAGAATGTCCAGTGATGTTGTTCTTTTGTGTTTTATTATAGAGCTGAACTAGAGAAACATGGTTATAAGATGGAGACCTCATAGCATCCAGAAGAAGTGTTGAAGCAACCTAAACTTGAACTGTTTACTAAATTCTAGGACAGAGAAACCAGGATGGGACACTTAAAAAAAAAATGTTTATTTCATTACCTGCTTGGATTTATTTTTGTTTTTGTAACACAAAAAATAAATGTTTTGATCTAATCTTGGTTTGGTTCAGAAGTCTCGATCTTTTGCTTCTCCCGTCATTAATTTTCTCCGACTGCTTATGATTTTCTAGGACTTTATTATATAGAGACAGTAAATTCATCTGATCCCTAATTCAGTACTTTTTTTTAGCCACATCAATTTAATGTTGATCTTATTTATAAGGTTACTTCTTTTAAGTTGCATTTAACCTTAATCTCATCTGTATTTTGAAAGCTTAGGAAACATTTGCTGACATCTCTAAGGTGACCCTTTAAAACCTGTATTTTAAAATATTAATCATTTTTAATTGCTATGATTAGCTTCTGAGCCATTAATAATAGTATTAATAGTTGATAGAGTATTATTAGTACTTAAAATCAAATGGTTTGATCACAGTCTAAGAACAGTGTCCTCTGTCAAAATTGGTGAAGTCATCTCAAGATACTTTGTTAACATAGGCATATTCTCAGGTACTACATAACAGTCATTTGGTATAATTAAGATTCTGCAAAGTGATTATCATTGCCACATCTACTTTTGTGAGTGGGAGATACAATTTAGTTGGTAAAGGATTCTTCCTCATAAGACTTAGAATGAAGCTAATGTATAGTTTTTATTAGGAATATTTTCAAACTTGAATGTGTTACTTAAAGGAGAATTAGCAGAACTGTTGAATAATTTAAAGTGTAAAATTTATGTGACATGATGTATTAACACCAAAATAAAATTGGGTGCCTGAAAGTTAAGCCTCAAAATGATTTTGAACAGAAGTTTTTCTCCTCCTAAAACGAGCATAAATCTGCCTTGCCTACCTGGAGAACTGCTAGATGATCAGATAGACTAAGGAATAAGAAAGAACTTTGGAAAGTATAAAAGCATCTTCTATATTTATAATCCTGTAGTGCAGCACAGGCAACCATGCTACTGTTGTGGCATGTGAAGGAATATTTTGATGTATATGTTCTTGGTACTCTGGTCATTGACTATCTTTAGACACCATATGACAGTGTCAGATCATTACCCAGAAGGATGGCCACCTCATATGACTTTAAATTGGTGCAAGGTACAATTTTGAAACCTTATAGGAATTGGGCAGAGGCTTTAATGTGTCTTTATTAGTTATCTAGTGTTTTGTTCTTAATGAAATTTCAAAATTTAGTTCTTTTCTGTTAAGGATTGAGTACCTGAAAATTGGTATTTGGTATCGGGATGGTGAAGCCATCAATGGTAGAAAGTGAGACAAGTCGAGCAGCTGAAGAAAATTATTTTTGTGGGACTTTACAAAAGTTAATAGATTCTTTAACTTTTGATCTTCACAACAGCCCTGCCAAAGCAGGCAGGAAGGGCCTATCTGTTGTAAACATTTCATCAAATAGAAAACCACCTCATAGAAAATAAGGAAGTGAAAGGGGCCATGATTG
Organism: Phoca vitulina; assembly: GCF_004348235.1. Classification (NCBI taxonomy): domain Eukaryota; kingdom Metazoa; phylum Chordata; class Mammalia; order Carnivora; family Phocidae; genus Phoca; species Phoca vitulina. The sequence goes on from NW_022589707.1 coordinate 59,949,032, forward strand.
CATAGCTAATACGTGTCAGATAAAGACAAGAATCCTGGGTTGTTTTTTTTTCCTTTGTCATTTTCCATAAACTTAAGTCCATTTGAAATCGTTTTGAATTTAAATTGTAGGTGTAATAATGGTCAGTATTTTTCGTCAGGCCTTGGATTAGAATTGTTGCCACTGGATGCCATGTCTCTTCTTCCTATTTTCACTAGAAATGTTTAATTTAGAGAACTATGATAATGAGCCAACACTGTTTTGAAAGATTGTATGGTGTATTAATAATGCCTTTTTATGGCATATCATGATCTATCCTGTACGTTTTAAAGATAGCCATATCCTTTCTGTCCCACAGTTACCAAGTTGAGAGAGGGAACATCTTCCATTCTTTTGGCAGAGAGCTAACAATTTACGCTACTCTCCATCTACCACAAAGATGATGCTGGAGAATTAGACTTGAGTTTTCTAGCTGCCTTAATGGCTCTGGTTGTATTCCAACTCTAAATCTTGGCATAGATCTAGATTCTATCCTGTACCCACTTCTTGCTCTATCCATACTACATTCTCTTTAGTAATTTCGTCCAGTCTCAGCTGCTTAAAAAAAAAAATCTCCATATGTATGATTTTATTTTCTATTTTCAGTCTTTGCCTCTCCTTGAAGTTCTAAACTTTCATATCCACTAACAACTTGATCACCTTTTCAGTATTTATAATGGGTATTTTAAAGTTAACTGGGTGAAAACAGAAGATTTGATTATTCTCAAACCTGTATCTTTCATCCAGTCTTTCGCATCTTAGTAAATACCCCACCTTCTTCCCAATTGCTGAAGCCAACACTTTTAAGAACTGTTCTTGAAATCTTCTTAGTATTTAATCTAGTGGCAAGCCATGTCAACACCTGCAAAGCATTATCCCATGTAGTTGATACCCCTGCTTGCCTACCGAGCATCTATTTCCCCCTTACTCTTTTCTAACAAATCTTCATTTTTTTTTTCCCTCAGGTATCTATCTGTTCACATAAGCCATGTGACTCAAGGCCAGTCAACCCCATACCCAGTTCAGGGTGGGCTCTGCTTAATCTTTAGTCAGTCATAACTCCATCTCTCATACAAATGAATGGATGATGGATGGGCAGGCTTAAATAAATATGGGCCAATAAACAATCGGCGAGGGGCATCTGGTAAAGAGGAATCCTGGCTTATGAAATAGCCACATAAAGCAAGCCTCTCTATAGGTGTGAATAAGGAGCATGTAGTCTTAATTGCTAGTGGCAGTTATCTAACAACTATTCCAGTTTGAGGCCTAGGATAATTAGTCTGGAAGAATGTGATTCTTTGATAATATCATTGAGGCTGTTGTGGCACTAAACTTCCTGTAAAATACGCATACGAATATCTTTATTTAAGACATCTTAGGTTGGGTATTTGGTTACTGGTATCCAGAAACAACTGATAAATTCAGAATCTATCTACTTCCGCTTTCTAGTATCTTAATCTAAACCACCACCATCATTCACTAGGATTTTCTGTAATGATCGCCTAACTAGTCTCCCTACTTTTACTTTTTCTGCCCTACAGTCTTTTCTGTAAAAAACGGATCTTGTTGAAATTTAGACCATGTCATCTTTAAATGCCATCAAGGACTTCTTTTTTTTTTTTTTTTTAGATTTTATTTATTTATTTGAGAGAGAGAATGAGAGACAGCACAAGAGGGAAGAGGGTCAGAGGGAGAAGCAGACTCCCCGCCGAGCAGGGAGCCCGATGTGGGACTCGATCCCGGGACTCCAGGATCATGACCCGAGCCGAAGGCAGTCGCTTAACCAACTGAGCCACCCAGGCGCCCCCATCAAGGACTTCTTAAAGCAGCATAAAACTAAACTCGTAAAGCCCATTATAATCGGCCTCTGCTTATCTCAGTTTACATCACTTGATTTTCAGTAATGTCTTATTGTGGTCACTTCTGAAAAGTAAATGAAAGATAAATCACTAAGCAGAAAATCATTATACTCAATTGCTTGAACGCACCAGAGGCCTTTCCACCAGTTGGTACCTGGAAGGCTTGCCCACCTCATCCTCACAAGTCAGGCCCTTAGAAGGTCCGGCAGAGTCATTATAGACCAGGAAATAGAGGAGATACTTTTTTTTTTTTTAACAGTGAGAGATGACTTTTACCTTGCTTCTTGGTTATAAGGCACAAATCCTTATAATAGGCCGTGTCATCTCATTGGTTGTACCTAGATAATTCAAACCTTGTATCTTGCCAGAAGATCACCAATGACTATGAGATATATATATAGATATATCTATATATATATATTTTTGTTGTTGTTGTTGTTATTGCCTGCAGTGAATGTCTTGGAGAAAAAATTTTCGTAACTTTTTACTTTGCCCAAAATATGACATCATTGTTCATTAATTATTCAATACATTAATTACATGAATCTTATGTTTTCAAGAGTAATCCTTAAGGTAAAATGATGTTCTCTTATCTACATTAGTGTTGATAAATGAAGATAACTTATTTAATAAGGATGTTTGAACTTTGCAGAGCTCATAATCAAAGACTCATTGCATTGTGTGTGTAGAAACCTGTGGTTCAAGTTGATAGGCTATATCCTAGTGATTTTGATGATGATATTTCCAAGTAGAGGAATGGACAGATTTTATGAAAAGAGCAATTGCTTTTCTTTGCTAGGGCTAAGAAGGTCACTATCATTAATCACAAAGATGACAATTTGTGTTTAGGCCATTTAATATTTTTCAGTAATTTCCCCTTTGGTGATTAAGAACAGGGTGTATGTATCTAAATATATACACAGATAGGTAGATACAGATATATAGATAGATATAGATAGGCTAAATTACTTTGGCTTTGGAGACATGTATCTTTCCTCTGAAGCAGGACTATAGGAAAAACATTTCATGGGATAAAGAAGTCTTGCTAAAATGTATAAAAATTATAAGCAAAGTTTTAGATACTATTGATTTATATATTGGAGAAGTTTCTTCATATTTTACAATTTAGTTCGTTAAATTAGTAAAACATTTTGGAAGCTAAGTTTTCACTGATACAGTAGTCTCAATCTGTGTATTACTAGTTGACATAGCATAGGGGATTAATTGCTGTTAGATTTTATTTTGTTTTTCAAATTAAAATTGCTGATAGACTAACAATTGTCTCTCTTTTGAATGCCATTGAAAGAGAGCATATATACTTTTCCTTTCCCTTGGAAAACTTTTTCCTTAATTTTTCTTGCATGAATGAAATTGGTAATCTCATTTTCGAGCTGTCACAAGGTACAGAAAAGTCTAGGATATTCAGTCAGGAATGCGATGAGTGATGTCTAATAGTATTCCTAGGAGCTTGTGGATGAAGGTGTGAGGATAGGGGTCCACACATCCCCCTTTGGACCTTTTCGACCTTTACTTGTGTTAGACATTGGGATTCAATGTAGGATTTCATTTGAAAAATTGATTTCACTGCCTTTCTTTAAAGTTTGATAACAGTGATCTAGATTTTCTATGACATTGGCAATTTCTCCTAAGTACTGCCAAGTAAGTTAGGTTTTACTTTCTGTCCAGATTCAGGGTAAAACCACTACATACTGTGAAAATTATAAACATTTTTTTTTCTAAATTTGCTAAGTCTTAGGCATCTTTATATTTGTCACCATGATGTTAGACTTACAGAATTGGACAGATTCTTAAGGAGCATCTACCTCTACCACTTCATCTTGCAGTTGAAGAAATAAACCCAAATCAATTATGACCTGTCCCCAAGGTCACATAGGGCAGAAGCAAGAAAAGCTTCTACTCCAGTACTCTTTCCACTGCATTGAACTTTCTCTTTTGGGGGTTCTAACTTCATCAATCTAGAATAAGGAATAGTTATTAAATATTAGGAAATATAAATGGTATAAAGGAAGGGATGAGAACAAATACCACTGAAGAAGAAATTCGTTTAAAAAAATATTTATTGAGTAGCTACCATGCATCAGGCACTGTGTATTTACTGAAACTAAGCTGTTAACTTACATACAAAATCTACCTGTGCTCTATACAGTGTTAATATAAGTTGTTATATAGATAGATAGATGATAGATAGATAGATAGATAGATAGATAGATAGATAGATAGATAGTTCCTGGCCTTTGGGTTAAAACAATTTATGTTTTAACCTCAAGAGGCACGCAGTCTTGTGAAGAAGAAAAACGTGGCAACATATAGTTAATAAAGCAGGTCTTGCCAGTGAGAAGTGGGGCAATTAGAAGCTGCCCCCAAGGATTGGCAGGAGGCTCAGGCCTCATTCTGAACCAGGGCCCAAAATGCCAGGATGCACAGAGTTGCCCTCATGCATGCGTGTCTTGCTGGCAGCAATGTGATGTGATGTGACAAGGAGCCAAGCTAGAAGGCTCAGAGGACCCAGAGGACCAAATCTGTCACTGGAGACCCTCTGCAACCTGGCAGACACTCTCCTTCCATCCTCTCTCTTGTTATCTCTTGCCCGACTCTCTTCACTCAATTACCCTCCATTCTCCCACCTGTCTTACCCAGTGCTCTCCCTTCTCTGTACCTCTCCCATGGCAGGTATTACCTCTGCTGGAAAGGCTTCCTAAGTCAGATCTCTTTGTTGAGCATCGGCTGTCTGTCCAGGGCAGACAAAAAGATACACAGGGCTCCTACCTTGATAGAGCTTAACTGTTAGTGGGGGGTACACACAAACAAAACAAGAAAAAAAAAAAAAGCTGGACATTGGTTTCAACTTGGCCACCCACAATACATTGCCCTTACATTGATAACAATACCCAGATTTCCTTATGGGTAGTTAACACCACCACCTCCCCATCATTCCCCTCCAGTCTTCATGAAGCCAAGAATTAAGGTCCCCTATTCAGCCCAAGCCAAAAGGATGAAAGCCTGTGGCCAATTCTAGGCCAATTAAACTCTTGTCTCAGACTTTCTATCTCAGAGAGATAAAAAGATGGGAAAAACTGTCCCAATTCATTCCTGCTTCTGAGACTCTTCTCCCTACCAGGGTATCTTGGATTCTATCTTTTTCAAACTTGGCACTTCAACATCATCTTTGATTCTCTTAACTCTCACTTCCATCAAAGTCCCTTTTAACGAACTATAGAAATGATCCCTGAAAGTATAGTCATTCAAAGTCCCTTTTAAGTCAAGTTGGTTTCTGTCACTTACAACAAGTTAACCCCAATTGGTATCTGTATTTGTGAAAGATTCTGCAGTTCTTCGTTGGATATGACAACACAAACTGCTAGAGAAGAACAGGACCTATGAAAGTTTAGGCTCTTTGTCTCAAAGTCCAAAACCTGAGTCACTGTACCAAGAGATGGTGACCCTAACCCCCAAATGAAACTTTTAGCTCTTTGTTACATGAACAAGCTTGGTACCAGAAGACCTGCTACATAATAAAGATAATTCCCTTCCCTCAATCATCTTCTCCCTTCCTGCTTAGAGGCAACTTCCTAAGAAGCCATACTGGGTCTCTTAGGACTGTGAAGCACTGCCATTTTTTTTCTCAGTCTTCATTTTGATCTGCTGAAGTACTATTGCACTGATCCTCTGTGGAGTGCTGTTGACCTTGCTCGCTGATTGCTTTTAGTGATTCTTTTCAGTGATTGATGGAATGACTGGACAGTAATGAAAACAGAGTTGGTTCATGTTATCTTATCAGGATTAAAGCCTGGAAACAAATCTAATTTTCCTTTATGGGAAGGAGAAGTAGAAACAAAAGATTTTGATCATTTTAAAGTAACATGAAAAGAAGACTGAAGGATTTAATATGGTAAAAGGAAAAGAAGCATAACTGTTAGATTCCTAATGGAAGAACTGGTGGTGCTCTAATTTCCTTGTTAACAATAAATACCATTTGCATACCAGGCACGATATACATACTAGCCCACAGATTCTCCAGATAAATTTATGATCTAAGCTGGGGAGAAAAGACATGTGGGAAATGTAAAAGCTATCATGTGAAAATTGAAGAGATTAGAATAAGAGCTTTGGACAGCATAATTGGAGATCTTTCCCCTTCCGCAGTACCTCTATAAAATCGGAAAAATTCAGTTTACAGGAAATTAAAGATACTTGGAAAGTTCTTAAATTCTTTGAGTTGTTTTTCTGCCAGTGATGATGAATATGAAGGGTTAATTAAAAACTAGTATAACACAGAATGTTAGATATCTGTAAATATATTTTAAATTAAAATTCCAACCCTATTAATACTTGAATGCAAATTACAAGTACCTCGGACTGTGGTAGGCCCAATTATAGAAGGATGAACTGTACAAGAACATTCCTTGTCCTTTCACATTTTCCCTGCAGGAATAAATAGGTGGTTCAATCTACAGGTAGAGAGAAAGGCAGCAGAATAGCCCATTGTAGTATCATTACATTACTGTAATCATAGTTTATATGTCAATGACTTAATCTTTAGGCCTCTGTTTTACAACTGAAAAATGGGGATCCGTATCAGTCAGGGGCAGGGCCCCTGCCCACCTATAAATGCCTCTAAGGAAATTGGAAAATGCCACCCTTGCCTTCAGCAGAATGTAGCCTCACAAGCTTGGCAAGTGGAGCACAGGCTAGATTTCAGCCACTACACTTTATTTTGCTGGGTTCTCTTGTACAAGGTACAGTTTAGATAGCTGTATGTAGCAGCCTTGGTCTGAGTTCTTGGTTGCCTGCAACAAAGACCAACCCTAAATATCTTAAGTCAAAGGAGAATTCATTGACAGGGATTTGGGGCTGTAGGGCTATGAGAAAGTGACAAGAGCTAGGGCATCTCTGGCATCAGGACCTTAGTTAACCAAGGTTTCAAGTCAGGAGCTGCCTGATTCTTGGGCCCTGAGTACCACTACAATGAATTTGGCCTCTGCCTGTGCCCTCCTCCTTTGCATTGCCCACTCACTGGGATTTACAGCCCTAAGAGTGGTGTTTGATTGCCTGGTCGCAGGATGTACTGGGGAGCTAGCGAAGGAAGGAAGGAATGAAGGAATAAACAGGCTCCCTCTTCAGAAATGGGAAATGGTAGTGAAAGGTGGCACTTGGTGCCCTCCCACTAAGACTACACACCACTTGAATTATCCCCAAGGGGAATTGCTATTAGGAAGGTGGGTATGTGTGGGTACAGTTGGGTGCTGGATTTGTATTTTGGATACAAAATGGTAAATGTCTGGTATAGGTCTTAGGTATTTATATTTGCTATTTTTGCTTAGATAAGGTATTGTCTAGTCCTAGCTCCTATCAGATTCAGAGCCTTCCAAATGACCCTGTCTCCACTCCTTCTTCCTACTGTGAAAGACACTAGTGCTTGTGGACAGGATTACCAGAATGAGAGAACAATAACAGCGATTCCGGTTTTCAGTACTTGCCCAAGACCCTGCTGATTTTTCTCTTGGATGTGAATTTTTTATGCCCTTGAGTTTCTTCTGTGTGCAAAACTTTTGTAGTCAAGTCTCTATACAAACTTCTAAGCCTAACACCTAGTCCAGTGGAATTTGTCTTTTTTTTTAATCCAATGTGGTGTATTTTATTTTATTTATGTTATTTTTTGTGTGTGAAAACATATTTATTTTCTTTTTTTATTTTATTTTATTATGTTAATCACCATACATTACATCATTAGTTTTTGATGTAGTGTTCCATGATTCATTGTTTGTGTATAACACCCAGTGCTCCATGCAGTATGTGCCTCTTTAATACCCATCACCAGGCTAACCCATCCCCCCAACCCCCTCCCCTCTAAAACCCTCAGTTTGTTTCTCAGAGTCCGTAGTCTCTCGTGGTTCATCTCCCCCTTCGATTTCCTCCCCTTCATTTTTCCCTTCCTACTATCTTCTTTTTTTTTTTTAACATATAATGTATTATTTGTTTCAGAGGTACAGGTCTGTGATTCATCAGTCTTACACAATTCACAGCACTCACCATAGCACATACCCTCCCCAATGTCTATCACCCAGTCACCCCATCCCTCCCACCCCCACCACTCCAGCAACCCTCAGTTTGTTTCCTGAGATTAAGAATTCCTCGTATCAGTGAGATCATATGATACTTGTCTTTCTCTGATTGACTTATTTCGCTTAGCATAATACCCTCTAGTTCCATCCATGTCGTTGCAAATGTCAAGATTTCGGGGTTTTTTGATAGCTGCATAATATTCCATTGTATATATATACCACATCTTCTTTATCCACTCATCTGTCGATGGACATCTCGGCTCTTTCCATAGTTTGGCTATTGTGGACATTGCTGCTATAAACATTGGGGTCACATACCCCTTCAGATCACTACATTTGTATCTTTGGGGTAAATACCCAGTAGTGCAATTACTGGGTTATAGGATAGCTCTATTTTCAACTTTTTGAGGAACCTCCATACTGTTTTCCAGAGTGGCTGCACCAGCTTGCATTCCTACCAACAGTGTAGGAGGGTTCCCCTTTCTCCGCATCCTCGCCAACATCTGTCATTTCCTGACTTGTTAATTTTAGCCATTCTGACTGGTGTGAGGTGGTATCTCATTGAGGTTTTGATTTGGATTTCCCCGATGCTGAGTGATGTTGAGCACTTTTTCATGTGTCTGTTGGCCATTTGGATGTCTTCTTTGCAGAAATGTCTGTTCATGTCTTCTGCCCATTTCTTGATTGGATTCTTTGTTCTTTGGGTGTTGAGTTTGATAAGTTCTTTATAGATTTTGGATACTAGCTCTTTATCTGATTTGTCATTTGCAAATATCTTCTCCCATTCTGTCGGTTGTCTTCTAATGCCATTGTCCATATTATGAAACAACAAACTTCCTTCTACTTATATGTAGCTCTTTTGCTGGAGTGATATTCATTTATTTAAAAAAATACACTGTTTTAAGACCTAGTGATGTTCTAAGTTCTAGTTTATCTATTTTTTTAATAAGTAAAACCTAGATGATCTTATAGATTCCTTATAACAGTCTAGTGGTGGAGACAAGAAAAAATAAGTGTACATATTTATAAATATGTAAGTATAAATTATGCAGGGAATAATTTTAAGTAAAAAACAGGGCTCAATAATAGAGGATAGCAAGGGTGAGACCTTAAGAAAGGATGGTCATTAGACTTCTCTGACGAACAGATGAGTCATGATCTGAAGATTGACAAGAAACCTCTCAGACAGGTGGGTGGTGAGGTAGAGGTCAAGGATGTAGGGAGTAAGTTGAGGGGTGGGGTTGGGGTGTAAGTGGTGTATATTATTCAGTATGGGCCAGGCTTAAGCTGTAGTAACAAGTAGCCCCGAAATCATAGTGTCTTAACACTTAAAAGTTTATTTCTTGCTTATGCAAAGTCTTTTCTCTGGGACAACTATACTCTTTTGGTGACTCAGGTCCATCATATGGACCTCCATTTCCACACATGGCTGTCGTGTTCTCCACCAAAATGAAAGAGTGAGGGGGAAGGTTATGCAATACTTTTCTCCACTGTTAACAGACCATTGACCTGAATGAGTTCACAGCCCTATCTAACTGCAATAAGCTGGGATGCTGAGGGAGGAGTGGAGAGCTGTATATTGTGGGGCACTAGTTATGCTTTCCTCAAAGAATGTGGGAGTAAAAGGGGAGCTAGAGCATTCCAGGCAGAGAGAAAAGCCTGGAGGAAGGTCTGGACATAGGATTATGATTAGCATACTGCAGTACTGTTGGGTTGTAAGGGATCATGCCACCTTCTGTAGCCATGTAGAATGTGCACACTTGAAGAATGACACTTGAAGAATTATTCCAGTTACTGGAATTCAGTAGAAAATCATGTCTTTCATACAAAAATATGGCTTCTAGGACTTCTGGGGAAGATGACAGAGTAGGAGGATCCTAAGCTCACCTTGTCCCACAGATACACCTAGATAACACCCACATTAGTGTAAATAACCCAGAAAATTACCTGAAAGCTAGCAGAACATAATCTCTACAGCTAAATTAGAGAAGAAGCCATATCAATAAGAGTAGAAAGTGGAGATGTGGTTGGAAACCAAGCTGACTTGTGAGAATATCCAAAGGAGGGTGGGACACTGCAGGTACAGATAAGGAAGATGAGCAGACCCCACACCAGGTACCCCATGCCAGGAGGACCTGTACTGGGAAGATGAATCCCCATAATGATTGGAGGATTAAAAAACAGAGGGGCTTAACATCACGAGTTCTTACAATCAGCGGGGCTTAACACCTAGAACTTTAAAAGTCAGCAGGCATGGGCGCCTGGGTGGCTCAGTTGGTTAAGCGACTGCCTTCGGCTCAGGTCATGATCCTGGAGTCCCTGGATCGAGTCCCACATCGGGCTCCCTGCTCGGCAGGGAGTCTGCTTCTCCCTCTGACCCTAACCCCTCTCATGTGCTCTCTCTCATTCTCTCTCTCTCAAATAAATAAATAAATAAATTTAAAAAAAATAAAATAAAAGTCAGCAGGCTTGGCTCTGGGAGAACCTGAAGGTGATAGGAAACTGAATCCTGCCCTTAAAGAGACAGCATAACAAACAGCCCTGCTGAGATACAGCATAGAAGCGTCAGTTTGAAAAGCACTTGGGATATATTGGAGGGAGATTTGTTTACTAATCTCAGACTCTGTGTTGGAGGGGCAGGGATATTGGGAGACTTGTCCAAGAACAAAGGAGCTGGAGGGTACCATTTTCCTCCCCCACCTCCCAGACTAGATACATGGACACCTGTGGGAACCAGCACAGTGCCAAAACTCTCTACCTAGCTGCTAACAGCATACCCTGCCCCTGTACTGTTTCATGGACCCATCCCCTCCAACCCAACCTCAGAAAGTATTCTCCAAAGTGGCTATAGGTCCCCTCCCATAGCAGATGGGCTCAAACCTTGCTAACACAGGGCATCACACCCATGCGTTCTCCTGTGGACCCACCCCCTCCAACACACTCTTGGCAGGAGCCAATCCAAAGTGTCTCCACAAGCCTGGCAATGTACAAGTAGTCACAGTGGGGGCCAGCACCAATCCAAAGTGACTCCTGTCCTGGGGAGAGGAGAGGATAACCACACACTCCATTTTGACTGCAGCCCTAACCGTGGGCTGGAGCAGATGTCTGGTCTGACTCCAGGCCCTGCCCACTTACAAAAGCTTCTCAGGGGACAACACAGGGAGAGCTCCCTGCAGTCCAGTGTGACTGCAGTTCTGTCAAATGCCTGGTCTGACCCAACTCAAGCCCAAGGCAGCCCCAGACTGGCCCATTAACAAAGGGATCAAACTCTGCTCACAATAGGCAAAGAGAGCCATTGAAGATGGGACTGAATTGAAGGCAAACACAGCTCAGCCGCAGCAGTAGGGCACATGCAACACACACAGGAGACACCCGTGAAGTGCAGGACTCTGGTGAACAGGGGACATTGCACTGCAGGGCACTACAGGACCTCTATTTCATGAAGCCAGTACTTTCAAGAGCAGGAGACATAGCTAACTTACCTAACACACAGAGATAGACCCAGAAAGTTAGATAAAATGAGGGAACAGAGGGATATGTCCCAAATGAAAGAACAGGACAAAATCACAAGAGTTAAATGAAATGGATATAAGTAATATGCCTGATACAGAATTTAAAGTAATGGTCATAAATATACTCACTGGACTTGAGAAAAGAGTGAAAGATCTCAGTGAGACCCTCAACAAAGAGATGAAAACATGAAAAAGAACCAGTCAGAGATGAAGAACTCAATAACTGAAATAAAAAATACACCTAATGGAATAAATAGTAAAGTAGAGGATGCAGAAGGATGGATAAAGCAACATAGGAAGATAGAATAATGGAAAGCAAACAAGCTGAATAGGAGAAAGAAAAAGAATAATAAAAAATGAAAATAGATTAAGGAAATTCAGCCACATCTTCAAGCATAACAACATTTGCATTATAGGGATCCCAGAAGGAGAAGAGTGATAAGAGGGGGCAGAAAATATATGTGAAGAAATAATAGCTGAAAACTTTCCTAATCTGGGGACAGAAACAGAGATCCAGACCCAGGAGGCACAGAGAGCCCCCAATGAAATTAACCCAAGGAGGTCCACACCAAAACACACAGTAATTAAAATGGCAAAAAGTAGTGATAGAGAATTTTAAAAGTAGCAAGAGAAAACAGTTACATACAAAGGAAACCCCATAAGGCTATCAGCTGATTTTTCATAGAAACTTGGCAGGCCAGAAGGGAGTGGCATGATATATTCAAAGTGCTGGAAGAAAATAAACCTGCAGCCAAGAATACTCTATCTAGCAAAGCTATCATTCAGAATAGGTGACATAAAGAGTTTCTCAAAGTTAAAGGAATTCATCACCACTAAACCAACCTTATAAGAAATGTTAAAAGGAACTCTAAGTGGAATGGAAAGGCCATAAGCAGGAGTAAGAAAGGTAGGAAGCACAAAAGCAGTAAAATGAAGTATATCTATGAAAATCAGTCAAGGGGTTCACAAAATAAAGGGATATAAAGTACAATACCATATATTTAAAATGTGCAGGGGGCAAAGAAGTAAAAATTTAGTGCTTTTAGAATGGGTTCAAACTTTTTTTTTTTTAATTTTATTATGTTATGTTAGTCACCATACAATACATCATTAGTTTTTGATGTGGTGATCCACAATCCATTGTTTTCGTATAACACCCAGTGCTCCATGCAGTACGTGCCCTCCTTAATACCCATCACAGGGCTAACCCATCCCCCCAACCCCGTTTGTTTCTCAGAGTCCATAGTCTCTCATGGGTCATCTCTCCCTCCAATTTCCCCCCTTCATTTTTCCCTTCCTTCTCCTAATGTCCTCCATGCTATTCCTTATGTTCCACAAATAAGTGAAACCATATGATAATTGACTTTCTCTGCTTGACTCATTTCACTTAGCATAATCTCCTCCAGTCCCATCCATGTTGATGTAAAAGTTGGGTATTCATCCCTTCTGATGGCTAATATTCCATTGTATATATGGACCACATCTTCTTTATCCATTCATCTGTTGAAGGGCATCTCGGCTCTTTCCACAGTTTGGCTATTGTGGACATTGCTGCTATGAACATTGGGGTGCATATGGCCCTTCTTTTCACTACATCTGTGTCTTTGGGGTAAATACCCAGGAGTGCAATTGCTGGGTCATAGGGTAGCTCTCTTTTTAATTTTTTGAGGAACCTCCACACTGTTTTCCAAAGTGGCTGTACCAACTTGCATTCCCACCAACAGTGTAAGAGGGTTCCCCTTTCTCCACAACCTCTCCAACATTTGTTGTTTCTTTCCCTGTCCATTTTTGCCATTCTAACTGGTGTAAGGTGGTAGCTCAGTGTGGTTTTGATTTGAATTTCCCTGATGGCTAATGATGATAAACATTTTTTCATGTGTCTGTTAGCCATTTGTATGTCTTCTTCAGAGAAGTGTCTTTTCATGTCTTCTGCCCACTTTTTGACTTGATTATTTCAAACACAATCTTTAAATTGAGAGGGCTGGACTCTGCAAGCCTCATCCATAAATATATTTTTATTATTGAGTTCAGGGGTCAACAAACTTTTTCTGTAAAGGGCCAAATAATAAATATTTTAAGTCTTGCAGGTCATGTGGTTTCTTTCACAAATACTCAACTCTGCTGATCAAAAATGTCATAGACAATAAATAAATAAACAAGTGTGGCTGTGTTCCAATAAAACTTTACATACTGGACACTAAAGTTTGAATTTCATTTAATTTCCTTATGTCACATAATACTGTTCTCTAAAAGAAAATTTTCCCCACCATATAGAAATATAACAACCATTCTTAGCTCCCAGGCCACACAAAAACAAGCAGGGGATTAGATTTGGTCTGCAGGCTACAGTTTGCTAAACCCTGTTTCAAGTTGTTAACATAAGTTTGGCTGACTTGGCAGAAAGCATAATAGAAAAAAATATGCAGCCTTTTATCCAAGACACATGAGCTGTGCAACGTGACTTCATATGGATGCTGATAATTATGTTCACAAAACTGTATTTCTCCATAATAAAACTATTTTTTATAAAACTATCACATTTTAAAATGCATAATATTTTTTTCAAGTTTTTATTTAAACACCAGTTAACATGCAGTGTAATATTAGCTTCAGGTGTAGAATTCAGTGATTTATCACTTAAAATATCCAGTGCTCATCACAACAGTGCCCTCCTTAATACCCATCACCCATTTAGCTCATCTCCCCACTTCTCCCCCCTCCAGCAACCCTGTTTGTTTGCTATAGTCAAGAATTTGTTTCCTGGTTTGTCTCTCTCTCTTTTTTTTCGTCGATGTTCATCTGTTTTTGTTTCTTAAATTCCACATATGAGGGAAATCATATCATATCTGTCTTTCTCTGACTTATTTCATTTAGCATAATATTCTCTAGCTCCATTCATGTCATTGCAAATGGCAAGATTTCATTCTTTTATATGGCTGAGTAATATTCCATTGTGTG